>NW_005842031.1:2486864-2514889 GCF_000455745.1 Alligator sinensis | reverse complement strand
CTGCGTTTCTTGGGGAGAGGGCGGGGGGATGTAGGATGCAGGTGCAGCAGCACTGGGAGTGGGGGCTCTGCCCTGTTGCCACTTGCCCAGCCAGGGTGGTGGGGGGGAGGGGACATGGGCGGAAGGGGCAAGCGGCAGCAAGGCATAGCCTCCGCTCCCAGTGCTGCTGCGCCTGCATCCTGTGTCCCCCCACCTCCTCCCTGAGTAACGTGCCCCCCCACCCTGGGGCACTCCACTTGGTACTGGCTGCCAATTAGATATCAAGCCATTGATTATTAGTCTGAGCCTGATGTGATAGCTAATTCCCTATCCACCTTACAGTCTATTCATTCAGCCCATACTTCCTTAGCTTGTCTGAGAGACGGTATCAAAAGCCTTGCTAAAATCAAGGTACACCACATCCACCAGGCTTCCCACATCCACAGAGCCAGTTACCTCATCATAGAGATGAGATGAGGCCAGGTTGGTCAGGCATGACTTCCTCCTGGTGAATCCATGCCAACTGTTCCTAATCACCTTTTTCTCCTCCAAGTGCTTAGAAATGGATCCCTTAAGGATCTGCTCCATGTTTTTTTCCAGGGACTGAGGTGAGGCTGACTGGTCTGTAGTTCCTGGATCCTCCTTTTTCTGTTTCTTAAATATGATCCATTTTTAAAGTTTGTTCATTGACCTTTCATATATTCTTGTAACCTAGTTTTCGGTTGCATGCCATGGGTTGAGAAATGCTGTTCTAGTGGGCCCAATTAATACTTTGATGCCACTTGGCTACCAAATCAAGTAGGGAAAATGATCCCTCAACCTTTCAGGTGTAAACAAGTAAAGCATTTGTACTAGCAAGGAGTTAATTAGTAAAACACCTCTGAAACGCCTGTGAAATGCTCCCAACAGCACCAAGACATTGTGCTTTAAATTTAGGGTGTTGTAGCATGTGACCTGTAGTACTTAATATTTGTGACAGGTCAAACAGCTCATTGTCCTGAGGCTAGCACAACAAACAGATGCTTGAATGATCTTAAAGGTGGATGGCAATCTTTTATGTTCAAAGTAATTGAAATCAAAACTCTCCTTTAATTTCACAGGAACAGCTGGTCAGCTGGCTGAATCTTGGAATCTCTAGTTCATGGCAGATTTCAATAGTTCAAAACATGATTTTGGAGTAGAACAAAGTTCTTTAAAATGTCATTCAGAATCGAATTCTGAAACATTTCTTTTCAGAAACACCAGCACGGTATATTTTTGCAATGACTATGTTCTCCAGGACTCCAGCTACTGCTAAATGAAACCAGCATGATTCTTGCTGATTTCCCTTAGCTGTTGTCATGGCTCCTACAGATGAAGGCTTCCTTTTCAATGACTGGACGTTTAGAAACCATGGGCTCCCTCAGACTCTGGCAGTATAGTAGGGCTGCCCTAGAGCTGTAGATCTGGAAGGCTAGGAATTCCTAAACAGGGGCAATCTGCATGGGTAGGCCTTCTCTCACCAATGTACCCTGCAACTTTGGGACATCTTGCTCAAGGCAGGGATTGCAGCACTTTTAGATACCTGACTATGGTGCCAGGTAGTGAACCTTTGTGCTGGATGTATAGCACTGAGGGCTTTCAAGTCACAACTTCACAGTAGGGAACAGAAGCTGAGGCCCCTGGCTATGGGGGACCTACTTCAACAAGTATGTCTGTCAAACTTCATTTCCAGAGCTTGTAAAATGTTAATATTAAAGTGCTATTACATTTACAGAGATTATCAAATATAAACCCCCATTAGAAAAATAGATAGCGCCATAGTTCCAGCATTTAGAAGTAGGAAATGTATGCATTCCCTGAGTGGAACCTTCAATCACTTGAGAGGAAAACTCAAAGTGGACTCAGGCACCATTGCTTTTTTGGTGACCTCATTTATGCTATCATACAAATTGCTTCACAACTGCAATTCATTACTCATAAGGTCACTGACAAATGAAAACATCTGCAGTAACCCCTATATTGCAGTGAGTGTAAAGTCATTTCCCAAAATGCATTAACATTGATGTTAGTTACCATGTTGGCCTGGCATAAAAAACATCCTTAAAAACCAAATCAGGTCTCAAAATTGCTTATGTCGCTTTGCTTTCACTGACTAATAGGGAATAAGGTTGAATGGAAAAAAAATCTCTTTCAGATTATAAAAGTGATCTTTCACATAATGGAACTACTCAAGTTTAATCCAATTTAACAGTTTGAGTACCTTGAGTACAACATATGTCATGTTCAAGAAAACTGTACTCATAGAGTTCATTGGAATGTTAGCTGTATTTCAATGTATGGCTCCACGTCATGTATTGTAGGATATGTGTATTATTAGCAGAAAGTGACTGAAACTGAAAAGCCAGAATCATGTGTGTACTAAGGCTTTGGCACTTAAAAGAATATTAGATGTTGGGAAAGTATTATGTTTACTTCAGAAGTGGCAGAAGGCTCTAATGCATCAGAATATTTGAGAGTTTTTAAAATACTGAAATGTAATTAAGACAGTGCTTGTGAAATTAGCATATTTTTCCTAAATTTTTGAATCTCTGAAAGATGATAGAGATATGTTCTTTCCACCTTTACTAATCACCATTTCTGAATGTAGACACAAGAAATTATTGCACCCTGATACACAGTTCTATGCAAAGTTATCCAAGCTTCAACAGATATGTGTTATAAACTAATCTTGAGGGTCATAGAAGGTATCCTCAGAAGCACTGGCATAGACATTTAAATCCAGGGTGTGCTTTATACACCAGGCTTAACCGAAAAATGTTAGTCCTGTTACTTCAAAGAATATCCTTGCATCACTGAAAATGGTATCTACTTTATATGATAATATGTTGAAACCATGATATAGACCAGTTTTGAGATAAAGACAGTGAGAAATAACACAGCTCACTAAAACAGAGAGCAATACTCCTAGGAATTGACAGTGAATCAGATCACTGGTGTCCAACTCTGACAACAGCAAATGTTTCAAAAGTAAATGTGGACAAGTATGGAATAATCTGCCCACCAGGGAAGGAGAATAATCTTCCACATCTGAAAATTTATTCTTAATTCAAGTCAGGTAATGGTTGCATTATCTATCTTATCTACTAAAACTGTGGCCATTATTCACGTACTAATTGTCAACTAGATCCTGTGGCACTGAGTTTCATAGTCTAGCCATGTACAGGAGCCTTTTATCACTTTTAAAGCTGTTACATTTTACATTTCTTGCTTATTATAATGAAAAAAGTTAAAATAGGAACCTCCACATTTACCTTCTGTGCATCTTTTAACTAGTGGTCATTCTTGCTCACCTCCTCCCTAACCTATACATTCATAATTGTTTTAAATATCTCCTTGCATGGAAATCTCAATGTGCCTACAATTCCCTTCATGTGCATAGGCTTTTTATATTTCTGTTATACCCCATACAATTTTCCCTTCCTTTTTATACAATATTACTGAAATTATTGGCTACATTATTCTATATATACAATACATACCATATTGGGTTGATGGGTGGCATTCCAGGTTGTGGCTCAGTTTAACTGATATAAGATGTTAACTCTGCTGCTCAGACACTGGTTTGATGAGCTGAGGTAGGAATTCTCTGCTGGTGAAAGATATCACAAGGATCTTATGCCAGTGCTACAATTTGAAGCAGTAGACTGCAATGGGCTAGCATTTTATTAGATAATCATAATTTTCCCTATCCTGCATGCTGAGTAGAAAATGTGATTCAATGGAAAATTGAGCCTTGTTACAGAGGAAGAAGTCAAGGCGCTGGACATTTTTAGATACATGGACCACGTCCAAACGAATGTGGACATTTGTTTCCCTGGGGACAAGCAGCAGCTGCACACCTTGTTCCATTGCTAGTCGTCCCTGTGGAACACCTGTGTCACACGCCCTCTGGAGCATGGCAGGTTACCTTGGGTGGGGTAGGGGAGGCTGGGGCTAGCACTGGCCTGGCCCCAGCAGCCTTTCCTGGGGTCCTGGGAGCCTCCTGGGGCTGCAGCAATGGCGATCCTGCTGTTTGGAGGCTGACTGGAAGCTGGGGTGTGGCTCTGGCTGGCCAGGCTCTGGTTTTGGGCTGTGTGTGCTCTCCCTGCATGTGCCACCCCGCTTTTGTGGGTGGGTTTTTTGACCCTGGGATCTGAGGCATCACGTACCGCATGGCTGTGCTTGTTGGGATGCAGCCATGTAGTACTTACCTTGAAGTCGACCAAGCTTATTTACATGCAGAGAAGCTCTAATCCTTCCAAGGCTATGGAAGGAATTCTGCTAACACATGACAGGCAAATGAAGCTAAGATGTTTTCTAGCTTACAGAGTATCAGAATCTCACAGATTCACATCATCGGGTCCAGCCCCGCCTGCTCTGGGCAGGAAAGACTGCTGGGGTCAAATAACTCCAACACGGTGTGCGTCCAGTCTCCTTTTGAAGATCTCCAGGGTCATATGACAACTGCTGACTGCAACACTAGAGACAATACAGGGCCCTGGCCCAATGAAGTATTGCAAAACCAGTACTGTAAGTTGCAAATGCTGAATGTTACCACGCAGCACTCAGACTTTTCTGGAGTACTGTAAAAATGTTAACTGAGAGAGGCACTCCTAAAGAATTAAAACCAAGTTAAATTGGACATTTCTGTAATCAAATGTACAACAGAATAACCTTTTATTTAAATAACATTTTAATCAATTTAAAATATATTACAGTGATTAATATTCCTTAGAGGCTAATTCACAAGTGCAGAATCCAAACTCTCCAAATACTTTACTTAAACTTCTTTAAAGTGATATCAGTAGCCAATTCAGAATCATTTTAAAGCATTTTCCATAAAAATGCAAAGCTTTACACTAAACCAAAAGGATTTTTAATATTCTATTTTCAAACAAATCCTAGTTTACAGAGATTTCTATAAAATCATTCTCATGGATGTATCTGATTGATTTTACAGGATCTCACAGATTTTCAGTTGTTTCTTTTAAAAATCCATTACTTGTTTACAATCAATGTCAATACAATTCTTGCTGAAAATATCTCCTATATAGAGGTTATCATAGCAGGGAAGGAGAGAATGCTATATGTAAATACATGCCCAAGCATTTCCACTATTATTTACTATTCTTCATCACCTTGTCTTCCAGAAAGTTTCATTTTTTTGGTTAAATTTTTCAGACTTACCGTTAAGCTGGGGCTATTCTAGAAAAGGTTTGCTGACAATTTAAACAGCATAAAACCTCCTAGCATTGATGAAGGACACAATTTCTCTAGCAAAATAAACTATCATGACAGCAGCATTTCTTTGCCAGTATAACTGCATCTACATGAGGGTTTTTTACCAGTATAAAAGTGCCAGAGCCTCCCCCCACACCTCCACCTCAGCCCCTCCTTCACACTTCAGATACCAGTTTCTAGTGGAGACCCGATTATAATTTGTATTTTGGAGCAAATCAAAGTGTTGTGGAGGAAGGGGTAAAGCATTATATAAAAATTACATTGGAACCTGTTCTATATTTGAGTACATTGAATACAATGCTCTCCCCTTCACAGCATAGTTTTGTCTGGGAATTCTTTACTCTGTTCACAGGGGGGTTGGTTGTAGCCATGTTGTTCTAAGGACATCGGCAGACAAGGTTCTTTGGGTAAATTCGATAGCTTTTATTAGACCAACTCAAATTGTTGGAAAAAAATTTTTAGCAAGCTTTTGGGCACAAACACCCTACTGAGGGAGCGTCTGCAGATGGTCTGTGCTCTTCTTGGATGGAGTGGTAAAGCAGCCAGAGGCCAGTACATATGCAAGAAAGCCAGTAAAATGTAAATGGAGGTGGTCAGTAGGTGAGGGAGGTGGGGAGGAAGGGGAATGAATGTAGCTGTAATCAAAGGATGAGAGATGGGTGGGGGGGGTGGGAATGAGAATAGCTGGTAAAAACACCTTAACTTCAGTTATGCAGTGAAACCCGTTGTCACTGTGGAAGAGGGTGGCACTATCCCTGGGGAATGTTGTGAGGGGCAAAAGCAAGAGAGAGATATCCACGCTTTGTAGTGAGGAGGAGGGGGTCCTATGGTGTAATGAGCTTTAATAGCTGTGCAGAGCAAAAGTGAAAAATTGACAGCAAAATGTAAGTCACCTGAGTTCAGAGCTAAGGGAACCTCCTCCTCTGAACTGCACCTACGGAAGATTCTGTAGTGGTGGTTGAGAAGCATCTATGGAGTGCTGACGAAGTTATCAAAACATATACAGTATAACCTCATAAATCCGGGTATTAAACATCTGGAATTCTCGAAAATCTGGCACTTGAAAAAATATACTAGATCAGGGAGTAGTGGTGGCTGGTCTTGGAGCAGTGGAGGGGGAAGCTTGCACATGGCGGCCACTGCTGCCATCCATGTGGCACTTCTGTGTTGGGACTGGCTGTCGCTACCCTCCCCTTGCTCCCCCTTTCTGCAACCAGCCACTGCTCCGGTTTTAAAAATCCAGAATTTTCAAATTTCCGGAAGGTGCTTGGTTCCAAGGTTGTACTGCACTTTGGAGAGAAGGAAACGTGTATTTAAAAAGTCTTGGTCAATAGATCAGATCATGACATCAATAAAAATAAATGTAAATGTACAAATATCTCAACAGAGGTAATGTCTTACCTTTGAGTGTTTCACTAAGCAACTTTAACGCTCATTTACCTTAGTTATCTATAGGTAGATAACTAAGTAATCTTAGTTAAGTGTAATTTATCCTGCTAATAGATAAAAAAGAAGGGGAGCACTGGTAAAAAAAATTAAGCCTTGTAATACAATAGCTCCAACTTGCCTGGGTCCTATTGTTAAACAAGATATTAGTTCATTAATTACACTGCACAGATGGATGATGTTACTCCTCTCAGTAGCAGAGGTATCGGAAAAAGTAGCTTAAGGAACACAACTTTCAAAACAATCATGAAGAATGAAATCTATAATTTATTGTATTACATTGTGGTTGTGTTGTTAGAGCAACGCATTTTACACAGATTGTTTAGCCATTTTCTGCCATTCTTCTGCATTGAAAAAACCCCCAACACACCCATTATAGAAAGACAAAATGCAGGGACAAAAATGTTAAAACAATGCGTTTCCTGTTTCAACAAACACTAAAAAGGAAGATGCTGCCAGCAGTTGCATACTTGTTTGTTTTATTAATGGTTAGTGGTTCATTTCACAAAACTTTGAAATACATTGGTACAGGTAGCAAAACTCAATATAGATTATACTAAATGTAACCATTTTTCTTTCACTAAACCTTCCATAGGCAGAATATTACTGATATCACTTGGACTACTAATTTATCAAACACCCAAATGGAAAGAATCAGGTGAATGATGGGAACTCTTAGATACAAGCTGGTCCCATATTTATTAATAAATAGATATGCAAAAGGAAAAATGACTTTAATGTGACATCTAGTAGCAGATATTACATCAAAAGACTTGTGTATGTATTTTAAAATAACATGAGGCAGCACTGGAGCAGGGATACATGTTATCATTATAAATATATGAATGGAAAAACCTACGTAACAAATGTTTCTGTGCTTTGAAATGGTGATAGGTTTTAGCAGAAGTTCAAAGCCAACTAATATCTCCAGAAAGTGGCTTGTAAAACAAGTTTACTGGGGAGCTTTTTTAATGCTAGCTTTAATTACACATACTCACACTCTTGGAGCAATTGTAAACACTAGCAAGAAGCTTAGGAAAACAGAAATTAAAATGGTGTTGTGAGGTAGGGAAGGAATTTCCTAGGAATTTAAAGAAAAATATCAGTACATTATTAAATGTTAAATCCTTTTCCTCTACTGCTTCTAAAACATAGTGCTAACTGTCAGTTTTAACATCTGTAGGAATACGAGTTGGAAGCAAACTGGTCATATTTATCTCTACATAAAATCAATCTGAGTAGTCTGGATGTCCACTAGTTTCAGTTTAATAGACTAATTTTAAATTTAAAGTAATATGTATTAATACTCTAGCTCTGATTCTTCAGACCTGTGATCAAGCTGTTTTCTCCATTAAAGAAGTTTATTCCAGTTGATTGCATCAGCGCATACATGGAAACAGGTGAATATGGAGTGGAATGAGGACCAAAGAACTTCTATTCTGGCATTTATTTGTACATTTACTGGATTTCTAGGTTCTCCCTTAAAATAGGAAATATTTTCAAATAGTCTTAAAACTGTAAATATTTGTTTCTTGAATTACTTCAAGTACAATAGGTTGCATGGAAATACTAGGAATAGTGCTGTATGTGCCATAGTTCTAATTACTAAACAGTAATTCATAGCCTCAGAAATCTATCATAATGGAGAAGGTGGAAAGGGGGAGGGAATCCTCTAAAGCTTCACAAATACAATAATGGGAGCCTACAACTTTTACTTAATAATGCCATATGTGCTATCACTACTCCAAAAGTTGTTTACAATACCAGTGGTTGACTCCTACGTAGTACTGAGAACAAGTCTTGGAATTTTACACTTCACTGCCCTTTCTGAAGTCTCGTGAATATAGGAGAATACCAAATTAGATAATCCACGTATCAGAAGTGACATACGTAGAATCTACTCTTTGCTGCACAATCCAAGATTCTTAGCTCTTGGCAATTAGCTGGCACTTCAAGTTTTGGTCCTAAAATGTCTTCAAATATTTCAGTAAGGTTAGCTGTACAGTGTAAGTCTGAAATGAAAAAGCCACATTATGGTGCGGCACAGAATGATCCATAAAAAAGTATGCTCTTGCTAATTAAACACTGATGTTAAAAACAAAACAACAAAACTGTAACCAGGCAATTTAAACACAAAGCAGTCTTCTTCAATTTAGTGAACGTTAGATTAGCATAAAAAATGACATCAGGCACTAACCAGCTATTCCACATCAGCTTGATGTTAAACTAACAGTGTAAAACTGACCAAAGCCAGGTAATACCAGCTCTGAGAAAGTGAAAATATTGTTTTAGAACGAATTTACTGCTTTCTATTCCAAATACTTACCTTTTTGTCCTAGTATGTTGTCTGCTAAAAAATAAGTGAGGTTGGGCAGGAGACAGGATTGTTTATAAAATACTGTTGAAAGGACATTACTGTACTTTGTAGCCACTTGTGAACAGTCCCTCTTCTTTTCATCCTCACAGTATTCTTTGCAGGAAGCTGCAGGGTAGGGTTTTGTATTTGAACTAAAATCACCATCTACCATAGTTACTCGAATACAAGACAAGGTTTTTGTCCCCAGTTGGCACAGGGGAAAAAAGCCCCTCATCTTTTAATTGCATACAAGGACATTTCACTAAATACATTATCATTAAACTGCTGCCAAAACCAGCATGTGCTCAGTAATAGAAACCAACCATGAAGTTGATTAAATGCAGGCAACACTGAGCATGACTATAAAACACATGCCCCATAGGCCACATCCAGACAAGTGTGGCTGTGCAGTATATGGCACCACAGACACGTCCGCAGTACCACATACTGCACACCCAGCAGTTCTCTGTGCCGCAGGGCAGCACCATGGGTTTTTTTTTGACCCCTGGATATTCAGGGGTGAAAAAAAAACCTGTACAAAAAAAGGTGGAGCAGTGCATGTAGGGGCAGTGCATGCCACTTAAAACTGGAGCCTGGCCAGCCAGAGCCATGGTCCGGCTGCCAGCCAGGCTCTGAGCGGCAGGATTGCTGCTGATGCAGCCTTAGGAGGCTCCCAGGACCCCAGGTAAGGCTGCTGGGGCTAGCCCAGTGCTAGCCTCAGCCTCCCCTACCCCACCCAGGTTAACCTGCCATGCCCCAAAAGGCACATGGCACAGGTGTTCCCTGGGGACAACTAGCGGCTGCACAAGGTAAGCCACTGCTAGTTGTCCCCAGGGAAACAAACGCCCACATGTGTGGACGTGGCCATAGTGGGCAAACATGCTGATAGGAACCTACCGAAAGAACAGGTTAGTGTAGCCCATTTGAATAAGACATATGGTAGTTCCCTTCACTGTTGACTGTTTTAATTCAAGAGGAGCCATGACATTTCTAATTACTGGGGGCTTGTCTTATAATCAGGGTTGTCTTCTATTTGAGTAAATACAGTACTTCAATGAGACCAGAATTTGACCCTTAGTCCACTGAACAATGGTTTCCTTCAATTTTATTATACAAGTGAAATTTGCTCTACATTGCTGGCCAAATAGCATCCTGGCAGCTTGATGGGTTGATGCTTGATGAAATTACTCATGCTGATATTAGATACTGATTAAAATGCTTAATGATCTCCCTTGATTTTAAATTGCTAGCTCAGACTTGGGAAATACTACCAAAGTATTCCCTTCATTCCCACCTTTTTTTCCTGCTTCTTTTTAGTGTTTTCTCTGTTTCTTCTATACTTAGAAGTTTATGCAGCCTGAAAATACCATGACCATAAAAAACCTGAATGTTGATGAATTCTGCACTTCTGGCTCCACAATATACCCCAAATCACCATTTAACAACCAATGCAAGTCACGTTTTAAATGTACTGGATGGGTTCAAAGATTAAAATATATTTTAAACTAATCTGTTTTTAAAGGTGGAGAGTCAGGGGACAACTACTGTAAAATAAAAAGGATTTCCAGGCCCAGGGTGAACATAATGCTTTTAAAATATTTGTTTCTTAAAAAAAAATCTTTAAGAGATGAAAAAAATGGTAAAACCTTTCGTGTTTGGGTTTGATCACAGACAAGCGTGATATGCAGGAGAGCGGCGTTGCATTCTTATGATGGCAGTCACCATTTGTCATGCTTTCCTCATGCAAAACTTTGTACCACACTATCCATTAGTGGAAATTTAAGACATGTCACAATGGTAGAGAGACAATCATGTTAACTCATCCTCAAATACTGTCAACGTCAAGAAGTGTCAAATTTGGATATTTTGCCTGAAATGGCATAACTGCAGCAGTTGTCTAAGGTTTTATTTTCCTTGATAACCAATCCCATCAGGCCACTTCCAATGAGTGAATGGTGCCAAACAATGCTTGCTCAAGTACTAAAATCTCATCAGAAGCTTTTAGGAAAAATAAATGAGTTGTATTTTGGTTTTATACCTACCATAAACTTTCTTTTAAGATCACAGAAAATAATAAAAAAGTACGCTTTTTTTTTCTATTTTAGCACCATTACGAAGTCAGGATCTAAACCTCAATTTTGCCACTGTGGTTGTACATTGCAGCTCATAAGCTGGTGTAGCCGACAGAAAGCATTTAGGCTTCAGTACTTTAAAAGTGAAGAATCACTGGATTTGCTGATGACCAAGTACAATAAAGGTTTTAGCTTTTTTTAGATTTAAATTAAGTTTGATTTTCCTGACACCTGTACAGCAGAATTGGGATGCTTTTCTGTCAGCTAAATCCAAGTCCAAGTCCCTTTGGTCTCTGGATTGCTCTTATAGGTTCTGATATTCCTTTGCCATCTGGTCCAAGGCCCGTGCCAGGAGTCCAGCCCATACTTTGAAGCATTCTGTTTCCAATGTTGTTTTCTGGGATTGGCTGTACGTTTTCACCTACAAACCCTGAGATTAAAGAAACACAGAGCATTAATCAGAACTGCCATGTGGAGAAGAGCAGGATAATCTCCCTTAAAGCCTTAAACCTTCTTATTCTCCTAATTCATCTAATAGGTTGCTAGAACAGGCTGTCTTTGCACATGCTGACCTCATGGCTGCATACTGATTCCAGGCAGTATAGTCAAAGGTTTCTTTCTTTTCTTTTCCTTTCCTTTTTTTTTGTTTTTTTGTTTTTTTTAAGGGAGGCTCAATTTTCAACCATTACAAAAAATCTTTGCTGAAGATCCCTTAACAGTTCACAGGATGTTAGACTCAAAATTCATAACTGAAAGAAATCTACCAATGTCTAGACAGGGCTACTAAAGTATATGACAACACATAGATATTGAATGTATGAATAAGTGCCATTACACTCCAACTCTCCATTCCTATTAATGCTCCAAATGCTCTTTGACCAATGGGTGCAGTGAAATATTTAATATAAAATAATCATTTGTGATATGAGTATTATATGTTTTATATACACCCCAGGAAATTATGCACAGAAAAATTCAGTTATGCGCTGAGTTCTGGGGGCTGTACGTGGCAGCATGGAGCCGGCTCAGCTTGGCCCGCTGGTGCATGCATTTGAACCAGACCAGGCTGGCTCTGTGCCAGCATGTGGGGCTTGAGGCACTGCAGGCAGGAGCTGTGTGGCACCGGGCCAGGTTGGCTTCAGCAGCCCGCCTGTTTCAATGGCATACAGACTGGGAACCAAAGAGAGTTGTGCACCATTGGTTTGGGCGGACTCCGTGCCTCCACATGTGGCTTTCCTCTGGAGCCAGCCCAGCCCGGCCCAATGGTGCGCAGCTTCCATTTGCAGTGCCACAAGTTCCACATGCTGGCACAGAGCCAGCCTGGTCTTGTCTGAAGGCACATGCCAGTGGGCCGGGCTGGGCCAGGTTTCTGTTGCTGCATGCAGCCCTCGGGATTCAGCCAGAGCTGCATGCCGCTGGGGAGGCTCTGCCTGCCGTGGCCATGAGCACCCTGAGGGCCTGCTGCTGGGAGCTGGTGCCACTGGCAACAGGAGCTGTGCACCATGCAGATACGTGTGGCAGGGGAGGCCAACACCCACCCATACACACCCCCTGCAGCAGGCAGGAGCTCCCCTCCACACTCACCAGCTGTCCAGTTGCATGCTACCACACTCAATGCCTCCACATGGGGTTCTCAGCTAGAGTGCATGGAGCCCTGCAAATGTGGTGACACAGAGCCTGCCCAAATTAAATTAGGCAATATTATGCAATAATGCATGGTCATACATTTTATGCACAAAATTACATGGGCCCATAATTGCAGTATTCTCCAGGGTGTAATTATATATTCCTTAGCATAACAATACTATGTATGGTCTAATAAAAGATATCACATCTACTCAAAGAACCTTGCCTGCCTACGTATGATTATAAACTTAATGGAATAATTTATTATTAAATCTCTACAGCAGCAACAAAAGCTGGGCAGACAATCGGCCTGTCTCCACTCCTTTGCATCCTAGCTCTATAAATTTGCTTTACTAAAAATTACAGAATAGAATAAAGCACAGGTATCAAAGTTGGGATGGATAGTACAGAAAATAAAATGGCTTCAGCTCACCACCATGCACTATTTTTCCGTTCTGGTTATTGATTTCTGTGTTATACACTACTGGAGTAATTTTTTAAATCATCATAGCCTTAAAATTCTCTTAAAGTATTTTTCTTACACATCCAGTGGACACCACTAAGCACAATACTTTTGCCATCACAAAAATATATTTATGAAAGTGAATAAAGTTTGGGTGACAATCAGCTAGGAAGAAATTCTGATCCTGTTGACACAGCAGTAAGAGTTAGTTGACATTAGTGAAGGTGTCCTGTATTTGTGTCAGCATAACTGAGAATACAGTCTAGTCCTTGGTTTGCAAAGTGCTTTATAGGAGATAGAAATATTCACTTTGCTTTTTCTTTATAAAAAGAAAAAAATGGTTATATTGTATGTCATCAAGTACGAGGAATCCTTAATTAATACCTTCTTTTAGTCTAGTGCTATGACACACTATGGGTTTTATACATGTTTTGATAATACTGCATGACCCAGTTTACCTCATTTGTCTGTGCACAGAGAAAGTAGGGTTAATAGGGTTCCTGCTAAGTGTCAAAGCTATGAGCAGGAAGAGACAAGACGGAGCTCCAGCATCACCAGACTTGAACAGTTTTGCTGACATGTCAACAAAAGGTGGGGCTTACAGGTAACAAGGAGGAGATGTCCAGAGGAGCTGGGTGGGGGGGGAAGACAGATGTCCCCTTCCTTACCATAAAAATTGTTATGCTAGCACGAAGGCCAAGCAAATAGACATCTACACCTTTTGTTTTCTACAAATACCCCAAAATTGTGCCTGCAACAAAGGTGATTTTAATTTATGCCTTTTATTATGGCAGATGTCTATTTGCTTTGTGGTGAGAGTGCGGGGAGCCTGGAGCCCTGGGATCTCTGGGGTGGGTCCCCTTGAAGGGGAGGGGGGGGGGGGGGGGGGAGTCAGGGTTTTCCCACTCACAGGGATGCACCCCCAGGATCTCTGGGGAGGAGGTCTCTGTAAGCAGGGAAACCTAGGCTTTCTCTGATTATGGAGATGTGCCTCTGTAAGTGGTAAAAGCTGGGCAAGTGCTCCCAGGGCTTGAAGGGCCCAATCCTATTTGGGAATTCCTGGGGCATGCAAAACCAGGGCCCCTCAAGCCCCAGGAGAAGATATGTGCCCACTGTCCTGCAGCATCAATGGGTGGGACAATGGATAATGTGCCCTTTGCCCAACGAAGTGGATCAGCTATGTCAGGACACATCTCAGCACAGGCAATCTGCTTCATTTGGGGATGTTTATTTCTAGTCTGGGATAAACGTGACAATGGGAAAGCAGGCTAAACCAACAGGTTTCTGGGGAATGAGGTGGGTGAAGGGGGAGTGGAGGGGAGAGTCTAGAGTCTGAGATGAGTGAGCAGTAGTGGAGATTTGGGACTCAGGGCCTGGAAAGACTAGAAAGGGAAAACAGCTAAGCACCTTTGAGAGTGCCCAGGGCTGGGCAGGCTGGACTGGGGACTGACAGACTGGGTCCAGAGGACCTACTCATATGGTTGAGGGCCTGCAGGTAAGCCTCTATGAAGACAGACTGAGGGACCTGAATCTCTTCAGCCTCTGCAAGAGAAGGCTGAGAGGTGATCTTGTGGCTGTCTACAAACTCATCGGGGGGTCCAGCAGGGAATAGGGGGACTCTGTTTACCAGGGCACCCCTCGGGGTTCCTAGAAATAATGGTCACAAACTGAAGGAGGATAGATATAGATTGGACATAAGGAAGAAATTCTTTACGGTGAGGGTTGCCAAAATATGGAATGGGCTTCCAAGGGAGGAGGTGCTTTCCCCTACCTTGGAGGTGTTCAAGAAGAGATTGGATAGACATCTGGCTGGGGTTACTTAACCCCAGCACTTTTTCCTGCCTGGAGCAGGGGGTTGGACCCGATGATCTGCCAGGTCCCTCCCGACCCTAGAAATCTATGAAATCTAGTCCCATGGTATTACTTTTTGCCCTATATCTTCTTAAAGGAAAAGCAATCTGACTCTCAATGAGCGTTTTGCCAGGAGTACTGGGGGTTAACTGATCTAGTTGCTAATGCAGCAGCAGAAGAAAATGAAATGTTAAGGGCATTTAATTAAATCCAGAGCCTGCCCTCTCCCATCAACTCTTTATACTCCTGCACAATAGGAGTTTTAGAGTTGATGTGCTGGTAAGCTTTCCTGTGTGTGCCTGTCTTGTGGGGGATATGAATGCAGACAGCATGATAGTCACTTCCCCATGTCATAATTAGCAGTAAAACATACAACATCATGCCCTCCAAAGAGTAAAAAAGGTTGAAGTCTCTTTACTGAAGGCTCTTTGTTTAATCGGTGGTGAATGAATGTGAAAAACTTACTGGGCTTGGGGCTTTTGCCATTTAATGTCCCATGTACTTAGCCTAGCCTGCTTTTAGAGAACGACAGTAACTACTGTAGACACACTATAGTTATCTGCTTTGCGAGATAGTAAAATTTTACTATCACTTACCACTGATGAGAAACCAGTTTAGAACTGAATTAACTTTACTAAGAAATACTGGAACAAAAGTTGAACAATAATTTGGAAGCTCCTTTTTTAACACACAAATCCAGAAAGCTAAAGACAAAACCCCAACAGTGAAAAGGGCATTCACAGGCAGAAGTCATAGTGAAGATGAGAGGTGCATACCCAAGCCATGCAATGATTATAACAACAAATTTACAGTACTCAAGCATTATCCACTGTTGTGCTGTTTATATTCAGTCACACTGTGGCCAGATAAAAGGTAGACAGATCTCTACTATCCCAGGCCCTGAGTCAAAGAAAAAGGGAAGAGCATTGAGAGAAAGCAAGCTTTAATACTGGTTTGAAGCTATGCTTAACGCTAAGCGATAAAGGCTTTAAAGACAGTGGGCTCCAGTCCCCAAGAGGAGCCTCTTGAACTGACCAGCACAAAATTCAATAACCAAGATGTCTTTTCTTTTCAGGCCCCCACAGGCAGAGTCAATTTCAATACAGAAAAGTCCTGACACTGACTGAGCATACACAACACAGACCTTGCAATCTTATTTGCTATTGCTTCTAGCACAGAAAAGGGAGACGAACATCCCCCATCTCGCGCCCCCACAGTGCACGCTTCCTATGAACGAACTAAGTGAAAGAAACATTGCTGCTGAAAGTGTGAATTACTGCACTTCTTGGAAGGACTAAAAGTGATGAAATTGATAGGGTGCTTCCAATATCTTAAAAACCGTGGGGCAACAATTTAACTAGGGAGAAGAAAGATCTGACAGAGGAGAACAAATGCCCAAAACATACATTATCTTTTTCATGCTTTCTCAGAATTGGAAATGCCACACTATTCTTGAGTCTGCACACCAATGACAGAAACTCTCCCTGGAATGGTAAGCTGTACAGAACAGCTGAAAACAGTAAATCCCTGTGCTGGTTTGTTATAGTTAAACATGCATGTATGTATACATGTATGTAAAATAATATATATCTTGCTATATAAAATACCATTTCTCATTCAACAAAAGGAGCCTTGGAAAGAGGCTCCACAGATGAGCAATCCATATTCTGAAATGTGCCCACTTAATAAATTGATGTTTCAATTTTTGATTTTTTTTAACAGGATAATGGATAATTCTTCATTTGTAAGGACACTTAGTTCTTTTAAAATACAGACCATAATGATTTTTGCCTCTTGAGTTTCCTATTAGAACTCAACTTCAAACCTCTTTGTTTTATTCTCATTCCTATCCCAGGTAAAAATGTACCAATCAACAACAGGTGAGACATCGGTTTGCTTTCAGTCTTAGTATTTGTGCACAAAATTTCTCTCTCACATAGAGGACCCTCTATACATGCAGATAAAGGTGCAATGGGATCTAATGCACAATCCATACAATTGTGCCACCTGCCATTCCACACATGTATGGCAGGAAGTGTGATTGTGGGATCAAATTAGATCCCATTGTGCCTTACTGCCAGTGCAGAGAGCCCAAACCTGGGTTCTTCCTACACCAGCAAGAAGTAAGCTCCTGCAGTTGGGGCCCTGATGAGGCCCTCCTGCAGCTGGGAGCTCCCAGGTGTACATGGGTCCCCCCAAACTAGCAGCTCCAATCCGCTAACAGGGCTCACAAGAGCCTCTGGCCACACATTCAATTAGCTGGTAGAAAGCAGCTTCAAAGTTATTACACATATCTTGTGGAAAAGCTTTGTAGCTTATCTTCCTTTTATCACACCATTAATTGACTTAACATGTGGTTGGGTGATCAGTTAAGTCATGAACAATGGGCTACTCACACTGTAAGTGTAATGTGTAGATGGGGCCACAGACCCATACCACTACCCCCTCCCCTCTTCACACACACACACCAGGCATTTCCATAAAGAGTTTTGGGGTTTTGTTTGTAGTTTCTGAAAAAGTAAAAACCAAAACCAAAAAGCACAACCAACAACCTCATTGGAACCTAAATTTACTCATTTAATTTTCTGTTTTAATTTTCTAAGTAAAAGTGTAGGTGGTCTGTATTTTATTAAAAAGGAACCAACTAGGTAATCTTGACGGCTAACTCTGACAGCATAGGGAGAAATTCAACGTGGAAAAAATACCTATGATATGGTTCAGTCTTTACAAAGTTACTATTTGAAGTAGCAATTTTATTAATCACAATCATTTTCCTTTATGTTATACCCAGGTGGTGCCAACCATTCTCTTTCTGACTGGCTGTAGGATGGGAGAGGAGGCTATTACAAATACCAAGATACATTGGCATTATTATTATTATTATTATTATTTGCTTTGGGCTTTTATTTTCTAATTAAAAAGCAGGAATTGTCCTTGCTCACAGACTGCATCCCCAAGCTCAGCTTCTAATTCAGTGTCAGTGGCACTTTTTGAACTAGCTGACAAGGGTTTTTGGAGAGTGGTCCAAGCACAGTGGCACTGAAAAGGGCTGAATTAGCTCTGGGTTATATTTAATTTTGACCCACCCAGAAGCAAGAATGAGAACAACCCACTGCTGCCACCTCATGGCAAAGCAACTATGCAAAATGTGATTCGTGAAAGGCAGCAATAGAAATGCTAACTGCATCTGTGGTTTAAAAGTTCACTGGGATGGGAAAGAAGCTCTGATGATGAGGAATCCAAGTCTTAACAATTTGAAAGAGATTCATTTACTGATCCTTTTGTCTCTTTAGAGGCTGCAAAATTTGATAGTAACTCTAATACTTTTGTTCCTGATTTGCCAGATCACTGGTCAGCTCACTGCGATGGCACATGTCAGGGAAAAACAGGGAAGGATAGGAAGGACAGTAACCTGCTTGGTAAGCCAGAGCTCTGAAATTCCTTTACCTCTAATTAGCAATAAGCAGGGAAACATAGTAGGGCCGTGTGAAGCTTCGGTCACTGATTTGATTCGGAGGAGATTTGGCCCGATTCAGCAGCTGAATCGAATCAGGAGACCCATTAATCTCTTCGAATCGAATCAGAAGCCTCCGGTTCAATTTGGAGAGATTTGATGATTCAGATATAGACACAGCTTTATATGGTTTTTTTTACATACCTCAAGGTTTCTTGTGAACGTTGAGATGGTGGGGCAGATGGAGTGTCCCATGGGAGCATGGGGGGTCCCGAGAGTGCTCGGTGGTGGACCCAGAACTGGACCAGAAGCACTTCTGTTCCACGTCCGGGTCCACAATGAGCACATGGGGGACACCCTTCCCCCCAGCAACTGGTGTCTCCTGGGTCAGGGAGGGAATGGACACCCAGGGCCCCCCATGGCCAATCGCCGAGCTGAGAAGTGCTTCCAGTCCACTTCCGGATCCACTGCCGAGCACGCAAGGGGGCCTCCCCACACTCCTGTGGGACGCTCCATCTGCCCCACCATCTCAGCGATCACGAGCCATGCCTGGTACCTTGAGGTATGTAGAAAAAACAAAGCTGTGTCTATGGCCAAATCGCTGATTCTCTGAATCAGAATTGAATCTTCAGATTCAGATTTGGCTGAATTGAATTGGGACAGTGATCCAATCAGCAAATCACTGTCCCCCAAATTGGGCTGAATCTGAATCGAATGCGGCTCGCTTCACACACCCCTAGTAGTTAGGTGTGGTGGTCCAAAGTCAGAGCTGGGTGGCAGCCTATAGACTAACTCATTTAGAAAGGCATAATCTTTAATAGGCGAGATGCTGCTTTGTCTGATGCTATGTTATTTATCTAGCTAACATCTGATGAAGTAGGCTGTTACCATAGGTGAATCCAGGATTTAAAAAAACGGGAGGTGTGCAGGAACAGCAGCTAGCTCTACAGCTCTCAGCCTTGCCCTCCCCCATGCTGGGGTACGTAGGCCATACTGCAGTAACAGCAGCAGGGGACTTTTTTTTTTAAGCACCTGAGGGCACGTCTAAAAGAGATGCTATGTTGTCATAGCAATGAGCTATGGTGACATAGCTCGTTGCTATGATCACATAGCACTGGTGGGCACAAAACGTGATGCTGACTCTACTGTTCACTAGCTCATTGGTACTGTGCTGTAGGGCTGGAAATGACCCATGCACCTCTGGAACTGTGCAGTAATGGCATTTAGTACTTGCAAAGCAAATACCAAATGACCGGGGGCACGGGGACACGTGTAGGTGCACCCTGAAGCAGGTAAAAATTCCCCCTTCCTCCCTTCCATGCTCACTGGCACCTAACCTCCTCTTTCCTACCTCCTGCTGCTGCTGCCTCTGGCTGATTTGGTAGTGGGGAGAGCCCTAGAACCCTTTCTGCTTACCTTTCTGGACCATCTTGCTGCCACTGCTGTCCTGATCACTGCTGCCCTACTCTAGCTGGGGCTGCAGGGAATCTTTGTGGAGAGCCACATTTGCTTGGGAACAGCAGCGGTAGCAGGTGGGTTCCCTTTCCTCACATCTGCTCCAAGGCTGGCAGGGAACACCTGGAGGACTGTGGAAGGAGAAGGAACTTGCCCACCACTGTTACTGCTGCTGTCTCGCTTAGCCCGCCTCCTGAGCAGCCCAGTTGAAGTAGGGCAGAGGTGGCTCTGGAGCTCCTCATCCATGGGTCAGTCTTCAGCAGCAGCAATCATGGGTGGAAGGGGAGGGGGTCATACCACTGAGCGTGGAGGGGAATGGGGAGGCGGGCAGGTATTCTTACCTGATTTGGCGACATCAAGTCCCTGGTTGCTGTTCCTGTGGCACATTCTGAAAGGGGAACAAACTGCAACCACACCAATGCACCTTTTCTAGACCCACTCTGGCTACAAACAGCTTGTGCCTTAGCAATAGCAGCGACTCAACAAACACGTGCTTGTTTACGTATACATACTCTGGAACCCATTTCTATTACATTTTTGGCTGCATACATATTCAAAAGACTTACTATAAAGCCTATACATGTAAAAACAACAAAATCATTTGTAATGATTTTTTAAGCAAACAATAAACTTGCCATACATTTTTTAAATTTTAAAATTATATTTATGATGGCATTAAAGGCATCTTTCCATGAAAAATTAAGATGTAATTTTTCTTAACAGCTGTTGAAACAGGTATAGTCTGGTTAAACAGTGCTCTAGCATTCAGTGCCATACCCTTGATTTTACAGTGATTGCCATGAATTAATTTAATTCCATCTGTAAGCTAAAATCAGATCAGAGGTCTAATGCTGCTGCAGGCTCCACATCTGTTTAATCATTTTTGGATACAACAGCTTGCAAAAGTTCAAGTTTTAAATTTGCTTAATATTAAAGCAATAATGTTATACTAGTGTGCAAATCTCAACAAGAAACAACAGAGTCAATATTCAGATTTGAACTAATGGGTAAAATGCAAATCCTTTTTACCTTACTCGCTAAACGTTTCCTTCTTAGAAAACCAAAGCCTACCTATTAAGCTTTTGTTTGTTATAAGATTAACACAACCAGGGACCCTATGAACTACTATTGCAACTTGACGTATTCATCTAGCTGGGAACCTCGTAATCTTATGGTTATTATTAATGGGGAACATTCCTAGCTCAGTTTAGCTACTACTCTGACATCACTTCAATTATTTTGGATTTATCCTCATGCAAGTGGAGTAAGACTGTGATTTGGTCTCTTCAGGAAACTTTTGTTAAGAAAACAATAAAAACATATGTTTAGTCACGAATAAAAGAGACCGATTCAAGCATTTTCTGCTTTGGCTACTACAGTGTATTTTTTATGCTAAGGATAATTTTTATAACAATTTTCAGAAAATGATACTGCATAGTAATCTGGTCTTGGCCTTTCTTTAAGATTAAGACTTATGAGTGGAACAGCTATAGAGCATTCAGCAACTATTATTTCCTCTTCTATCACTCCTGGCAGCCCTAAATCCTTTAAATCCTTTCCTAGAAGGATCTCCTTTTGCTTGGGTAATTTTTGCAATACATGGCCTGCTAACCCTTACCCCCTACTCTCGATCTCACTTACGTATATCACAGCAGAGTCAGCCTTTCTACCTCCGATCTTCAAGAAGCACTGTGGATGGTAATTCACTTGCGTAATTGGCACAAGAGATGAAAATCTTGTATCTGTCTCTCTTAGCCACTAATCTATCCAGCTGACTGCAAGCCTAATTGGCAGCTTGTTTAGTAATTTGGCTCCTAAAGTGTTGTATTGATGTTGGATAAACAGCCAATGGAAGGAGAGAAGATGCATGCTGCTTCTCCTTTAAAAACTTCACCCTGGTTTTTGAAGCCTCTTTACTATTCTGTATAATCTTTTTTGTTTCCTGTTTCTTTACCAGATAGCTGAAGGTAAGGGCTTCACCACAGGAGGTATTGATTTTTATATTAGATGCCATTCTAACAAAACATTATTAAAATCATAAGCTGATATCATCTTTATAAGGACATTCTCTCTAAAGTGAGA
Source organism: Alligator sinensis (assembly GCF_000455745.1). Classification (NCBI taxonomy): domain Eukaryota; kingdom Metazoa; phylum Chordata; order Crocodylia; family Alligatoridae; genus Alligator; species Alligator sinensis. Next base: position 2,492,843 of record NW_005842031.1, on the reverse strand, counting down.
ATTGTGATGCACAGGTGTGAGATTCTTTGTTTTTAAACTCTGTTGGCTGTTTGTGTTGAATCAACAGCAGTGTCATAGTTGAGAGCCATCCTATGATGTTTTAAGTGCTACTTCTGTGGTGGTTCAAGTATTTATAATGTACCTGCCAAATGTTCACAAATGCTTGTTGTTAATCTGACATGCAAGTGCATGTTTCAAAACCATAAGAGAGACAGGTGTAAATATGACATTATTCAGCTAAACATTTGGGACCACATTTTCAAACAGAGATCCCCAGTTTTGCTTGCTAATGGTATTTCTACAACATTCCAGGACAAATTTTAATCTACCCAGCACAGGTAACAATAGCAGTGAAGGCGTAATGATTTGGATTTCAGTGCAGCCTAGCATCCTAGACTATCTAATTTAGTGTCCTGAAAGGGCACATGCAACCTGTGTTAAAGGAAGTGCTTCTGCTATTAATTCCCTGGTTAACAAGACTGAAGCTAGTTTGGGCAAGCCTATACATACTACACTCTTGCCGTCTCCTAAATCTGCATTTCCTTCTTTACTGCTGACTATACAAAAATTGAACTGGCATTCCCCCTTGGTGATCTGGCATCACAGCCATCTAGGAAGTGCACTACCAGAGGCTCTCATGAAGCAAGTCCACTATAAAGAGAATACGTAGGCCCAGTTTTCTTTTCTACCAGTAGGTAGACCATTTGGATTCCAGGAACCTATCAGGCCTCTATTCATACTTCCGAAAATTATATGGGGCGGCTAGATGTGGAGTGGGGGTGGTGGTGTGCAGCCAAACATGGAGTGGGGGGAAGGGGGGAAAGAGGCAGGGTGTATGAGCTTCCCCTGCTGCCCACATCCGGCTGGGTGGGCAGCGCCTGCGCGGCATAATGTGTGGCAGCATTCCATCCCCACCTTCCCGTGCGTACCAGCTAGGGCCTTCTCAAGTACCCCCGGGGATATGCATACACCCGGTTGACAACCCTTGATATAGTAGAACTCAAAAAGGTTCAAAGATGGGCATCAAGGTTAATCACGGGTATGGAGAGGCTTCCATATGAAGACAGATTAAATAGGCTCTAACAAGGAAGTGTCTAGACCTGAAGATAGATGAAAAGAGAAGGAACCAGAGAGGTGGCAGAGTCCCACTTGTGTACATGTTGGGGATTTCTGTGCGCCAAAGATCGCTTCTGTACCTGGGTCTAATGGAATGACCCAGGACAGCATTTACTCCACATTTCTGGTACCATAGCAACTGGCACACTGCTGTGTTTCTAAAACAGAACTTCCAAGGCAACGTTTCTAAAAAAGAAAAAAAGAAAAACTTGTAAACTTGGAAAAGTTGCTATCCTTTGATGAGTGTCCAGTGATGTACATGAAGTAAATTGTGGTTTCAGACCAGGCCTTAGAGGACAGAAGTTTACATCATAGGAACATAAGAAGTGCCATACTGGGTCAGAGCACAAGTCCTCCTAGCCCAGTGTCCTGTATCTGACAATGGCAGAGAGCAGATATTGAGGGGAAGAATAAATATGTAAGGTCTATCCAGACTGATCTATCCCCTGTCCTTCCTCTTCCCTTGCATCTTATTGCTTTCAGAGGCTTAGGAAGTCTTAATTTGTAGTTTGTAGCACTAACTACAATGTTTAATACCCACTGATGGATCTATCCTGCATGAATTTGTCCAAACTCCTTTTCAACCTGGTTAAACTATCAGCCTCTACAATACTTTGTGCCAATGAATCCCACAAGTTCATATCGCACTGTATGAAAAGAAACTTCTTTTCAATTGCCTTAAATCTGCTTCTGAATCATTTCATTGCATATCCCCTAGTTCTAGTATTGTGGGTAAATAAAAAAAATCCTTATTTACTTTCTCCGTGCCATCCATGATTTCTTTAAGACCTCTATTGGATCTCCCCCTCAGTTGCCTTTTCTCTAAGCTGCAAAATTATAGCCTATTTAATCTCTCTTCATATGGAAGCCTCTCCATACCCCTGATTATCCTTTATACCCTTCCCTGAATCTTTTAAAGTTATACTATATCCTTTTAGAAGTTGGGGGGTGGGGAGTGGGAGAGGGGGCAGAACTGAATGCAGTGTTCAAGCTGTGGGTGTACTATGGATTTATACAGTAGCATAATGGCATTTTCTGTTTTGTTTTCAATTCACTTAATAGTTCCTAACATCCTGTGCATCTTTTTGACTGCTGATGCATGTTTTCAGAGAACTATCCACAATAAGTCTAACAACTCTTTCTTGAGTAGTAACAGCTGACATAGAATCCATCACTGTGTATGTGCATGTTGGATTATTTTTTTCTCTGTACATGACATTGATCTTCAACTACCACTGTGTTATTCATTCACTCAATTTTATAAAACCTTTTTCAATTTAAATGGTTAGCTTTCTATTTTTCCATCCTGAAAAATTTGGCATCATCCAAAGATTTGGCCACCTTGCTATTCAACTCCCTTTCCAAATCATTTATGAATACTTTAAATAGCAAAGGCCTCAGCACATATTTGTGGAGGACCTCTTTCTCCATTGTGAGGGCTGATCAGTTATGCCCACTCTTTGTTTACTGTCCCTTACCTAGTTGTTGATCCACAAGTGCTATGAATGCTATGCCAGCCTAGTTTCATTAAGACCCTTTTAAAAAAAAACCCAACCCCCCTGAAAGTCCAGATACATTATATCAACCGGGTCACTCTGCTCTGCATGCTTATTGATGTCCTCAAAAAACTCTAGTAGACTAGTGAGACATGACCTCCCTTTACAAGACATACTGGCTCTTTCCAACCAAAATCACCTATGAAACTGTTAGCCTCATTGGTAATTTCAGCAAGAAAGACTAAGGACTGAAAATATGGAGACTTAAACTATCATCCCACGAACTGATCCATTCAGGACAAGATTAAAATTAGATTGCCAAGACAACATAAAGAAACTTGCTGTCTATACTGTACAAAAGTGAATAGATACAGGATTTCAGAAAAATTAAAGTTAACTACTCATGTTAAAGAGGGAGGAATGGATTAATGGCCACACAACCCCCCCCAAAACCAAAACTACAGGTAATTACCTACTCAAACGTCAGTACCGGTATATGGTACATTAAGAATGTTACTAACAGTGCTCTAACTCAGGGGTGGGCAAAATATGGTCCGTAAGCCAGATCTAGCCCGCTAAGCAATTCCATCTGGCCTGTGGGGCCTCTCCGTAAGCCCTGGCTTTCACTGCCCCTCTACAAGCTGGCAGCTCCATGCAGAAGGTGCCGCTCTGCTTGCCAACACACACCTCCCCCACACCCTCCCAGCCCCCACACCATATCCCCAACACATACCCTCCCAGAGCCCCCCGCACACACTCCCACATCCCCATACATCTCCATATCCTCCCACACCCCACCATACTCCCAAACACACCCACACCCCCAACAGACCCCCCACACCCCCACCATACCCACACACCCCCTCCCACACATTCCCACTCCCACCACATACCCCACATTCACACCCCACCACACAAAATATATGAGTAAGACTATATTTTGAGCTATAATGCAATCACCTCTAGATATACCGTGCAAACGCACATAAATCAGGACAAAAATATATATTTTTAAATAAAATTAAAATAAGTTATAGTAGATGTTTGATTTTTTAGTATATGGGTTGTCTTTTTTTTCTGGTTTCAAGATGGCACCCTCCCCCACACAAAGGAGTACTTCCAGGAGAAGTGGAGGGACTTCTAGTGGCAAAGGTCAGGGGTTAGGGGTGGGACTTCTGGTCCCAAGATGATGCCCAGGGGGCATGGCAACTTTCAAAGGGTGGGGCTACCCTTGTGGCCCTTGACAACTCACCACAACGTGTTAAGTGGCCCTCCAGCTGAAATAATTGCCTGCCCCTGCTCTAACTACAAGGAGGAAAAAGAAAATCTAAAATGAAAGAACCAAAATACTTCTAAGACTTCTGGCCAAGATATAGTGAAGGAGGAGGGAAGTGAGGGGCTCTACTTTGGGGGAGGGTCTATAATAAAAATAAATATCTGCTGAGGTGCTTGTAGTCAATTTTTACCATCTGAAGATGACTAACATTGTACCCTAGTTACTGGTTTTTCATTTCTATGAACCTTGCTCCTATAATTCAAATTGTTGGGAAAATTTTATGTCAATCTGTGAATTAGATATGCAAACTTGCTGCTGAACAAAAATCTATCGGCCAGTAATGAAGATGTCAGAATGCCTAAGCATGCCACACTGATACACAGCTATGAGCTTTTCTTTTCAGGTTTGCAGAAAGCAACATCTTGGGACCTTAACACTGGAAAGCAAGAGTGAATGCCTTCTTCCAGACATCAAAATATTTATTCAAAGCTTTCACATTAAACAGTTCCTTTATCTACAGAAAGAAAATCGAGATCTCTGAACCTTTCTGTGTTGCTTACCTGAACAATGACCCTTTTCAATTTCAGATCATGGAAATGTTTTTAGATATTTTAAATGCTTATTTTTATTGTCCTAATGTAATAAAAAAACCTTATGTAGAAATCTGACAAATTGCTGAACTTCTATCTTTCTTTAAAAAATAAATTACAATGGTAACAATATTTAAAGGAAACAATTTTTGCATATTGTACAGCAGCCATTTATTTATTTGAAATGGTGCTTTCCTATTCCTTCAAGAGAAGGAACAACTATCCTGGAGAACAAGAATGAGAACCATGCATAAGCTTTAGCAAAATGGGGACTCTTGGGAAAGTCCTGGTAGACTTTTATCCCCTATACAAAACCTCAACTGACTAATTAAAAATTAAAGATAGACTTGACCCTCTCACTGGCTACAGGACAGTCTTTTCTATTGGACTGGCTCATGGTCCTTGTTGGTAGCCCAAAGCAGAGATAAGTCTCGTGAAAGCAAAGCAAATAACTCCACAGACAGCAATCTTTTGGATCAATGTGGTTTCTAGAAAAAGCCAGAAAGGGATAACTCATTTAAGGAGGTAAGATCATGAAAGAGAGTAAGAGAGTGAGAGAGAGCAAGACAGCGAGCAAGCGAAAGAGAGGGAGTGAAAGCAAGACAGAGTGAGGATCTTTTCTTGTTATTTTTGGAATTGTTTCCATACTCTTCTTACTCTTTGGGAAGAGGAGGCATGGAGTTGTCAATCTCTTTACACTAACCAGCCTTGATATACTCTAACATGTATGGCAAAAGAGTGTGTGTTCTGCTAGTGATCCCCAATCCTTACTCTGAAACTATAATTTTTTAAGAGGAAAGCAATGAAGGCTGGCTTAGGCTCTCTGGGCAAAAGCATCCACTTGAGAACCTCCACAAACGAATAGTAAGTGCCATACTTGAAGAAAATCGCATAGGGACAATCTGTATGCAAAGCCTGCGAACTCTTGAGAAGGGAAATATTGCTTCTTTCTCATCATCTGCTTTTCCCTGAAAGCTTTTTTAAGACACAGGAACTTTGTGAATATGTTTTCAGTAAAGACTAGAAGCCTGTGGGATAGGAAAGATCAGTGAAGACTAGAAGCCTGTGGGATGGGAAGCTAGCAGACTGTGGAGTGGACACGTACATGGTCAGGTGGGTAGCCAACTGGCTTAGGGACCGTACCCAGAGAGTGGTGGTGGATGGTTCCTTCTAGGCCTGGAGAGAGGTGGGCAGTGGGGTTCCGCAGGGTTTGGTCCTCAGACTGATATTATTTAATATCTTCATCAGCTATTTGGACAAGGGCGTGGAGAGCACCCTCTCCAAGTTCGCTGACGATACCAAGTTATGGGGCAAAGTTAGTACACCGGAGGGCACGGAGCAGATTCAGGCCGACCTGGACAAGTTGGATCAATGGGCAGAGAGAAATAGGATACAATTTAATAAAGATAAATGTAAGGTACTCCACCTGGGAAGGAGGAATCCCCAGCACACCTACATGTTGGGGAGTGTCCTTCTCAGCAGCTCGGAGGCAGAAAGGGAT
>NW_005842031.1:2436724-2486720 GCF_000455745.1 Alligator sinensis | reverse complement strand
GCAGTTGGAGTACTGTGTCCAGTTTTGGGTGCCACACTTCAAGAGGGACGCAGAGAATCTGGAGAGGGTCCAGAGGAGGGCCACTTGCATGATTAGTGACCTTTGTGATAGACCCTACAGGGGGAGGTTGAGAGAGCTGAATCTCTTCAGCCTTCACAAGAGATGGCTAAGGGGAGATCTTGTGGCCACCTATAAATTTATTAGGGGAGGTCAGCGGGGAATAGGTAAAGCGCTGTTTATTAAGTCGCCCCAGGGAGAGAGAAGAAATACGGGTGTAAACTAGTTGAGAGTGGATTTAGGTTAGATATTAGGAAGAAATTTTTCACAGTAAGGGTGGCCAGGATCTGGAATGGACTTCCAAGAGAGGTGGTGCTATCATCTAGCTTGGAGGTCTTCAAGAAGAGGCTAGATAGTCACTTGGCTGGGGTTATCTGACATCGGTCCTCTTTCCTGCCAGGGGAGGAGGTCGGACACGATGATCCATTGTGGTCCCTTCTGACTCTACAATTTATGAATCTGTGAATCAATATGTCTGTATTTGTATTCTAATAATGTAAAAATTTTACAAATGTTTTTGTCACAGCTGGGCCTGGATAAAGTCACAGGTATGGCCACCGGGTACCTTTACGACTCTGACCTTCAGTCACGCGATCACTTGCTTGCTTTCCTGTAGCAGTGGTCCTTACTTTTTCCTGCCACGTTTTGATGTTTTAGGATGATAACAATTGGAAGGTGGTAATTTTCACCGCCACTGGACGACGATCACTCAAAGTAGGTTTCTTTTGGGGCTCCAACCTCCGCTACATTCTGGCCTAGTGCCACCCAGATGATACACTGCCATTTGTTTATCTTGATCTTAACTGGCATCTCTTTTTTTTTCCTTTACAGGCTTGTGCATTTCTAGATAACTGTCTCAACAGAGCTAAATCAGCATGGACTACTGGACTTCTTCTGTTTCAAGTAAGTCCAGCAGGTGGCCAGGGGAGAGCTTTTTGTATATTCTCTTTCCTTGATGGTTAAGCCTTCTAATAATAACAACAAAATAAAATATTCTAAGCAAGCAAAAAGAACAGATGCCCATCTGGGCTGATATCCCCTGTCCAGCGGATACTGATCTGTCTGGGGGATTTTCCCTTTTAAATAGTTCAGGTTGGGGTTCTGCCCACCTGATGCAACACTCTGCAGGCCTGTGGAGACAAGGGAGGCAACACAGCCACAAATAAAAAGAAGGACAAAGTAATAATAAAAAGAAGTCAGTATCCTAACAATTGGGGCTCAGCTACTTTTCTTCTGGCTGGCCCTTTAACGGCATTGTTCCCTCATTGCAAACGCCACTTCGCTCCGTGGCGTTTCTCTGGCCAGTGTCTTCTGAGTTTAATCACCAGGTGTCCACTGGCTCATTGCTGCTAGGGATGTCCCACCCTGCGTCTCAAGGCTTTGGATGTTGATCCCCACTCCTTGGCTCACCGCGCTCCTTGCATGCTCCTCTTCTGGTCTCCTGGAGCTGCTCTAGCCTCATGGAGTAGCTGCTCCAGGACCGTGGCTCCCGGGGCACTCATCTCTCCTTTGCCAGCTCCTTGCGGCTGTCAGTAATTATCTCTTTTCTTTCCTCTTTTTCCCAGTTTGCTTTACAAGTGTGGTAGTAGATTTTATGTCTTAATGTGAGAGAGCCTTAAAGTAGGGGCTTAGGCTCAGAATAGATAATTTTTGCCCACCAGTCAGGATAGTTACATCTGGTGTTAAAAGTCTTTTGAAATTTTTTACCATCTGTAATGTCACTGCCATCTGCCACAGGCTTCACTCTGAGGTAGTATGGAATGTATAAATATGGTAGTAAGGAGAGACAGAGAAAAGGGAATACACCAAAAAATGTCAACGTAGTCCCCACAAAAGTCAATTTTTGTTGCTTGATTTCTCATCAGTGAGGCAAGGGCTGCTCTTTTACCACTAGAGGTGGCTGACCCCTAGGTCATAGATAAAGCATAATGCAACACACCATGGAGAACCTTCCACTGCTAGTGAAAGTGTTGTACTTGTTCTGTGTACAGACAAAGAACTTCAGTCTCCAGAGCTGTGAATACAAGAAACTTAAGCAGCACTGGGTCAAACAAAAATTAATCAAAACTTTGCCCATACTGACAACCAATATCACTTAGATGTCAGATCTAAGATGGAGGGCATAAATTCTAAATTGTCCACACAGGGAATTATGTGGAGTTTGAACAAGTCATGCCCAAGTGTTTGGGAAATTTACCTCCAGTTTATCCAGGTGAGGCAAGTCTGCTTTTTATCTATAAATACCTAAGAAAGTTGACCTTCATCACAAGCTTAGCCTGGACAACCTCTGTTATGACAGTATAATCACAATCTTTTCCAAATAATCATTTAGGCACTGCAGATATTCAGGTCTTATTTTTAATCACTGACACATTAAGCATCAGCAAAATAGTTTGCTTAGCTGCTCCATTGGCAATTTTAAAAAAGGAATGAAAACATTTAGCCTTTTGATTACCTTGTTAAAGTGAGTCATGACAGCATTATAGCAGTGCTCAGAGCTTCTGCTATAATTAAGAATCTGTCAAATTTTTCATTAAAGCACATTTTTAATACAAGACGTATCTTAGTAATTTCAGATTGTATCGGTCTGAACTATGGCAAATGCTAAGTCCAGTAAAATCTGAAATTTGCTTCTATGGAAAATGATCAACATGGTTTTAGATGCATTTTGTTTGATGCTTTATATAGGTGTGCTCTATATGTATATACATTTTACACCTAATAAATCTGTTTCATCTTTATAAGATATAAGTTTGTAGAGTTTTAGTTGGTCATTTGTCTTCATTTTTTCTTTTTAATTTGCATGAAATTTCTAGTCTGTAAATTGTAACTTAAGTTAACAGAAACCTACCAATATCAAACAGAATATGTTCGGTAGGAATAGCATGCATTTCCCTAATAAAATTTAGAGGATCTAAAGGAATATAAGAAAAACAAAAAATGAGAATCCAAAGGTTATGGTAAATGGGATGGGGATCGGAGGATCATTTGGGGAGCTGAGAGAATAAGGTAGGCTGTAGGGAAGAGAAGATTAGAATTCAAGGAACAGAACTGAATGAAACTCCTACTCAGTTTACATCAGGTTGACAAAACTAATTAGAGACTTAAAATGGACAAACTCCGAATGTTTACTGAAGTTGCTATGAACATTTCAAATGCATACATTTTAGGGATCTAATGCTCTGCTGATTCTCTTCTACATTCTATGTATAGATATATTTACATGGCTACCAATTGCTTTAAAAAAGTACTAAATATGGTTTTGGTCTGGTTCTGTCTTCTGATAGACAAACCAAATAATTAAAAATACAGGGAAAAGTTAAAAAAAAATTGAGTGCATTGTGTAATTGCAATGAATGATGTCAGAGTGTCATATTGATTAGTACTACTATTCAGGTGGTTAGAAGACGTGAAGTAATTCAGAGCAACATTGTCCCACGTCTGAATGCAGTGTTGCTTAAATATCAGGTATCAATTTCTTTAGAGGAAGTTGGGCCAGAAAACGTGTAGTTGACTGCAATGTATAACATCATGCATTTCTGATTCTTAAGAAACAGAAGTCATACTTAAAAAACATGCAATGTATACTTACAATGAATCATTCTTTAATTTAGTAAATGGATTAGTTAAGTAGATGACGTGTCAAAAGAGACTTTATTAAAAGCACAAACCCCAGAAAAAGTATTGTAGTAAAAACAGAAGAATAGGACATAATTGCCTCTGCTGTCAGCTGGTAAGTCTCCCTTGCAATCCATATCTAATAGCATTTCTCTTATTTTATTCACTGCTTTTCAACGTGGCTTTCTTTACTTCACCTTTACAGATGACATTTTTCAAACTATAAAATGCTCTGTGCAGCTAAACTTTTTTGCTTCAATAGTTTCTCATAGCTACAAGAGTAAATCTACATCCTTTGCTACTAATGCACACAAACCTATTGGTATGTGACTTTGACTCAAGGCTGAGAACAGGCTATAAATTTAGAAATCAATACCTAACCCTATCAATATTCATTTTACTTTTTCAATACAAAATACAAAGGTGAAAGAGCAGTAAATAAGCTAGAGTACTGAAATAAATTGGGTGTTCTTGTCACAATTAATAAATGTTTAACCAATAACACTGCTAGCTACAGTGGTCTACAGCTTTGTAAGATATCGGAAAGTGTGTACTGGAGCAGGTGCTAACCTGACTATTCATAAAAATACACACAACATATTTCAACACCTAATTAGTATCACCAGTAATTCTCCCCGGTAGCATCCATCTCAAATATACAAAAAAAAAAAAAAAATGCAACATACCATGCATATTATTATAGAAATGCATGTACCCAAGCAATTTTCTCCTGTAAACATAGATTGGGGTTATGAAACCAAACTGTTTTCCTCACCTACCTGGCTGACACATAAGGTCATGCTTTACTAATTTGTAGCACGTGTATCAAACCTCAAAATAAAGCTTATATAGTTGATCACCAATCTACACTCAGCCTTTAGCTTTCACAACCATGTTCAAATAGGAGGTAGAGAAAACACTGACAGACTGTTTCTCTTGGTTTGCAGAGAAACACTACTGTGATTATTGTCCACATGCATCTAACTGGAAAAAAGTCTGCAAATAATTTTGGGGGGCTTAAATCTGGTCCTTTGGTTCCTATGTTTTAACTATTTAATGTATTTGGGAAAAAGAAATGCCAATAAGCATACTAGTCATTTGTTCTAATCTAGCTTTCTTGTTGGTATGCAAGTTTTTTCCTTTCAAATTATGGTATCAAATGTTTTTAATAAAGGATTTTAACATTAATTCATCCGTGGGAAGAAAAAATGTTGGAATATATTGAGATTATCACAATATATTTCTGTAATATTTGTACATGAACATACCTGTATCCCCGACACGGTATGACTTAATATTTTTAAGGTTTATATTTGTTTAAAAAACCCACAAATATGCAAACAGAAAATCATTTCATTTGATTATAATCCAACATAAAATTTTCCATCTTTCTGTTCAGTACAAAATGAAATAGTTCAGCTTAAATTAAAGGGATAAATTTACAGTAGCTAAACAGAAGCAAATACAAAGCTTCTTGTTGTTGTTTTTTAAAAATGTTGTATTTCTTCCTCTAAATATAAGACAAAGCGTTTAGGGGGGAAAATCTTGTATATTGTGAAGATGTAGTCATGTATTTGGAAAAAGAATGAATGCTTATAAAAAATATTGAGTGACCTCATTATCAAAAGGTTGCCTTTGCAAATAATGAGTCAGCTTGTAAAAATAAAATAGTGGACACTGGAAGTCCAAGGTAAAATGCATAATAAAATGAATTTCCTGATACTTTATACCTACTCTGTACAAAAATGACTTTTTCTGGTACTTGCAAGTTGTTAAGTCAAAATCACCTTGTAGAAATAATTATATTATCCTCTCCTCAGCCATTAAGTATTTTCCTCCTCACTTCACATACGTTCAGAGTCTTAGGACCTGACCCAGGCATTTTCTTTTTCCATAGTGCTGCCACTAAGGTGCTTTTATAGCATTTCTGAGATTGTTCTTGGTCTGTTTCTATCACTGATACTCAAAACAATGAAATATTCAGGGGGCCATTCAACTGGAATGCAAACATTAGGTTACTCTAAAAATATTTATCTAGGATTGAACTGAATTTAAGAATCCTATGTATAAGGTACCACAAGTATATGCTAATATACCAATAGCTACATTATTCATATCATACATATTTGTGAAAAATACATGAAACCAAACTGTAGATGTAAACACAAAGATACACATACACATATAAAATAGAGTACACATATATAATTAATATAAACAAACTGAGAGTCCTATAAATCACAGTTAGGTATTGAAAAAGTAATTTCCCAGCTGTGACATCAGCAAAATGTATGCTCTGGTTGTGACCTCGCATCTGTAAAAAAACCTTCCAGAAAATGCACTTGCAGGTGTTAGCCACTTAATGTGCTGCACTTATTTTGAAGCTATCTGTCATATTCTTGACTCCAAACTTTCAATTGTTTGCCCAACATTTGTCGCTTTCTAAATTTATTCTATTTTTCATACAATCTTCATTGTAAAATAGACACATGCTTCCCAACCTTGTATTCTTGACTGCACATGAATAGGAAACTCTGTTGTCTAACATTTTTATCAAAGGCAAAGAGATCACTTTTCTTTAAAGAAGTATTGTATTTGAAAAGGTTTAGTATGAGAGATTAGGGAATCAACTGACTCAACTGTCCTTCAAATGCTCGGTATATCTAAATATTAAAGCACATACCTGAGGCTATTGGAAGAGTTGATGAATTTATCATGCACTTTGCAGGGTTACTGACCAATGTACCTTGAAGATTTAACTTCACAGTAAAATGAATTACCTGTGGGTCCTGGCAGGGGTGCAGCTTTCCTTCTCCGTTTGACATCTCCCATACACAATGATCCTAAGTGTAAGCTTGTTTGTCTGCAAGTAATTATCAGAGAAAACTATTAACAAAGAGTGGAAAATGACACAAATACACAGGTTATACAAACTAAACCTAAATCAAAACATTCTCAACGAAGATGGAGCTGCATAGTGAAGTCACCAATCTTGTTTATATTGAAACATAATCATGTTTGTTGACAAGCGCTCAGCATCTAAACACAGCATCATAAATTGTTACTGGAATGAATAATATAAAAGGAATGCTTTTCAATTTTCAAAACTGGCAATCTTTCTACCTCAACATAAAACACGCTTGCTTCTGACTGGAAAATAACTAAGATTAATTATCAAAAGAGATCACAATATCGTTGGTAGGTTATCAATTGGTTACTAATGCCTTACTGCCAGAACAACATTTATTACAGGAAAAGTATTATCAATTCATTTTAAAGAAAGATGAAGAATGCACTGGGTAACATGAAACGGATCCTCTTTAAGATGTATATGAAATAAACTTGCGCTACATGTTGATATTTCCTTTTTTAATCACTGGCTGAGCATGAAAATGACATAGTGATGGTTGGATATGTTGCTCTGCCCATTAAACAATTATGAGCTTTTATTTTTGGACTGGTGAAATTAAGCAGTTACAGTAGGTGGCAAATAGCCAGATATTCTTAATGGACTGAACTAGCTACTGGCTGTCAGGTTACCCCAGAAAAAGTCAATAGGGATTATCCTGAATTGGGGAATTTAACATGATTTGCACTGTTAAACTAGAATAATAGTTGTCGTTTTTCCTGTAAGTAGCATGTTATTCCTTTAGTTGGAAAGTTACTGCCTGCATTAATTTCTGCAGATGAGAACTAAAGGGGGATGGGGTGGGAAAAGGGAAGGTATTTATGGAGATGCATTAAACATTAGAGAATGCATGGAAAAATTAAATAACTATAATTTTAGCAAAAATGTAGTGAATTTTGATAAATTACAAGGGAGATAACTACTTCTAGTAGATTGGTGCCAATGCAAAGTAATATGTTTCCACTCAAATCCTTAGCCTGCATGAATTTTGCTTTCTTGCACTTACATGGTTTCTTTTCGCTACAGCATTACTTAATGCATAACAAATTAATTATATGCTATAAACAAATATTTAGATTTTCTGAATAACACTGGAAAAAAGTAAACCCCCACTACTTGGCTGAAAGTGGTTAATGTTTAATCATTTAATAATCTTTTTTTTTACTATTAAAAAAGGTGCAAGACTTCGTAAATTAACAAGGAAGTGATTTTAAAAGAAAATACTCCAAGAGATTTAATTACTGCACAAATGTGTACCTTATTCTAACTTACTGTGCCAGTTCTTTGGCACTGCTTTATCTTATTTTAACGTTGACTTCCATTAACTGCATTTACCAGAATTTTTTCACTCATAGGCTGAGCTTATTAAAAATCTTTTTTTGTGATTGATAATACATATGAAAATGAGGAGAAATGCAATAATTTAGTAACTATGGAAAAAGGCTAATAAGAGCAACAAAAATTCAAAAGGGAATATTTTTTAAAAGTTTTTATTAAGTATACAGGTTTTAACTTACAAATTGTGTGTACTTAGTTAAAATAACTCTGGGCACAATACTTACCTATTTTTTTAATTGTACAGTAATATGGCTTTATTTTTTAAACAAAAATTGTTCCTAAAAACTGAGAACACTGTATGTTAGAGAATCAGGCTACTTAGGAATCTTTAGAAAACTACTACTGTCAAAAATTGGTTCACCTAAATAGACCACTTATTTCACTCTCTGTTTAAAATACAACCCAATCACACTCTGTACTTTTAAACATTTGAATACAAACTAATGGGAAGCAAATATCAAAATTTAAAAATATATGGTTTAATTTATAAACTAATGTATCCTTTTTCATTCAAAATTAATGTGCAGCAGCAGGGAAGACTGAAAATGTTCAGAGTTCACTGAAGTATGTTTTATTTCATTAAACAGAATTGTCTATGAATATGAAATAAAGATCACCACCACCTTTCCCCCCAAATCCAAATTTCATTACGTCTCCTGGACATGTCTCATACTTAGCAGAATGGAATATGTGGATTTTTTTCCTTCTGGAATTATACAAAAGGAGAGAAGGTAGCAAACATGGAGGCGGAGAAATACAAATTGAATGATAATAAAAATGAATAAAGTCAGCTAATTGAACCTGCAGACCTGAATTATAGGAGAACTGTTTGAGTAATTCAACCCAGAACTGATTATTGGTTACACTGTATTGAGATATCGAGATTACTGATCAGCAAAATTCTGTTACTCAGGTCTCCCAACTTTTCCTTCAGGCACACAGAGAACAGAGTTGCAACAACTAACACTAAGTTAGGACTACTGTATTATTGTCGTCACCCTTCATGTAGAACATAGCAGTTACTTTTTAATTTAAAATCAATGAATGTCTGAAAGGCAACCTTGTTCTTTCAGCATAAATGAATCATTTGTCTTTGCAAAGCACTACAACCTGATCACTAGCCAAGGTGAGAGCAGATATTTCTTTGTTGTTGTTTTGAGGAAAATTCTATAGAGCCAACCCAAATTCTTGGTGTGTTCATTAAACTAAGAAATCCAGTCTCATAACAACAGCTATTGTATCTGGATCTAAAACTAATTATAAAGCAGCATTTATTTCCAAAAGGATTTACAACTAACATTTTATTGTCGATTTAAATCACTAAAAGACAAAACATTACATCTTAAGGAGGAAGGGACAAAACTACAGTTTAGTGGAGGGCAAGACGCTACATTTTTGCTCTAAACACAAATAACAGCTCATATACAATATATTTCTAAATTCCTATTATACGGTCATTGAGAAGTAGGGAGTACACTGACCCTAAGAATCTGTTTAGATTCAATATTATGGTTCTTAACATTAAATCATAAATGCAAGGATTACAAAGAGGAAGAAAGCGATTTGCCTGATTTCTATCTACTTATCCATAGCTTGCTGCAAGCTATCACTTATAAATAGTGCTCTCGTGGAAAGCTAGGCATTTTGCTGGGGAAAAAAATAAAACTTGTTAAGACCACCTTGCCTGAAAACTTGGCTTTTGATATGCTGGTGACAGGAACTGGAGCAAGCAGTGTCAAATGGAATAATTTTTAAGGAAAGACAACAGGAACTTGTCGCCTCATTGTATGCATTTACAAATAGAGGCTTTTCAGAGCATTAGGCCTAGTTAAAGCTGCCCTCTGGATAAAAAGCGTTCCCAAGCAGCCTCAGACAAGCTTGGGAGACAAACAGATGTGACTATGGTCCCTGGCGTTTGGCAAGAACACTCACTGTCAATAAGAAAAATATAAGCATAGACAGGGCATCAGCTGCACCACAGTGGAGCAGGCCTGCAAGTGTCATAGCAGCGGCAAAGTTGTGGCAGAGGGAAGTAAGAGGGCTGTTAAAGCCAGACTGCTGTGAACTTACACTAGGAGGCCAAGATTTGATGTTGTTGTTGTCAAGCCTCAACACATTACACAAAAAATGGAATGGAAGAATCTATTGTCAAAATGTATTCTTCCTTCCTCTTGTACACAGTGGTTAGATCCCCTTTGTATGTAAGGGCATGCAATAATGCATAAAGTTTGGGGAAAAGAGAGAGAACACTTAGAACAAGAAAAACATTCCCCAAATAATATGCTTTAATAACGTTATACTACAATAACTGCTGTATTTATCTCAGTAGAGATACCCTCCAATGAATGCTCATGCCTATTTGCTGTAAATGTTCTCTTCGCACTACTCTTATCCATGCACCATTTCCTTTACCTTCTTCCTCACTGTTTTCTCACTTCATAACTGACATTTCATGAGATATGATGACATTATACCTGTTTAAATTTGACCCTCCTACCCCCAAGAACCATGTCATCCATACTGATACCATGAAAAAACTCTTCATTTTGTTCAGTCCCCTCAGTATTCCCAGTGAGACAATATTTTCAATAATCATCTATTTTTCATTTACAATTAGGAATTTTTACATCTCAAAGTCATTGGAGCAGGTTAAAGCCAGGGTTTGAACTAGTCTGATCTTTATGATCACTGGAATTCTCTCAAGTGTCCTTCAGGTTTATGTTGGCATTTCAATTCATAACCAGTTTCCTCTGAAAGAGGCCCTACATTCATGATCTATGGAACACTGAAAGCAGATCTTGTTTACTTTTCTTTTCCCAATTATGGCTATAATACTCACAGGTATTTTTACCTTTGCACTTATCATTCAGCTGAAATGAGGAGAAATTCACCTCAAATGTAAATTTCACTTCAGTCACAGAAAAGTGGAATAGGACAGTGACTGAATCCAGGATGTTGGGAACTTCTAAATATAGTGACCTCCGCTTACATGCTTATTGGGTAAATGCCTAATTTGCTTAACACAAAGCTACTTTCAGTATGTTAACCATTACTTACATTGTAACAAACTGCTTCTCTGTATAGTGGTTGTGGACATGAACCACTTAAATATGTAGGAACTCTAGGCCCATTGTCTGTAACCATACAGTATGTAATAGTATAATTGGTGAAACTAACAAAGCTGCCCATTTCAAAGCTTGTAAAGCCTAGGTCCCATGAATTTTAGAGGGGAAAAAAAGGTAATAAGCCTTAAAGTATGTAAACCTTGGCAGACTGATCCCAGTTAATGAATAACTGGCCTGCACTTGTAGGGAACAGATTAGAAAGGCAAAAGTGGCAACTAAACTTAAATTAGCAATGCGAATCAAGGACAACAAGAAGTCCGTGTTTAGGTACATAGGGAACAGGAGGAAGACAAATGGGAGTATGGGGCCATTGCTCAACAACTCAGGAGAGATGGCTACCAGCACTCAGGAGAAAACTGAACTCCTGAATGACTACTTTGTCTCGGTATTTCACTGGGCCAAGGGGAAAATCATGCCAGGTAGGGTACAGAATGAGCAGGGTAGGATTCTTACTATTGCCATAGAATTGGTGTGTGATCAATTAAAACAATTAGACATATATATGTCAGCAGGACCGGATGAACTTCATTCAAAAGTCCTGAAGGGGCTGGCCAAAGTAATTGCGGAACCCTTGGCAAAACTCTTCCACAACTCATGGTGCCCTGGAGAGGTCCCTGAGGACTGGAAGACAGCCAATGTGGTGCCCATCTACAAGGGGAAGAGGGAGGACCCGGGTAACTATAGGCCAATTAGCCTAACTTCTATCCCAGGGAAAATCCTGGGAAAATTCATCAAGGAGTCTATCTGTGATAAGCTTGCAGAAAGTAAGATTCTGAACAGCTAGTATGGCTTTGTTGTGGGCAGGTCTTGTCTTATCAACCTCATCTCCTTTTATGATCAGGTAACTCACCACGTGGATGAGAGAGAGGAGGTTGACACTGTATACCTTGACTTCCAAAAAGTCTTTGATCTGATATCTCACGATGTCCTCACAAGAAAATTGGAGAATTGTGGGCTTAACTCCGAGACAGGCGGGCGGGAAACTGGTGGCAGGGTAGGACTCAGCGTATGAATTTTTGCATATTAGTTATTATGTTTAAATGATAATAGTACCTCTATGATTGTATGAACAACTAAAACTCCATTTTGTGCTTGTTTCCCTGCTTGACACGAGTAGATAAACTTCGTATGCCTTGTGTACGTGAGCGTCTATGTGAAAGGGTGAATGGTGAAAGAATGGTAACTATTTGCATGAAAACAGAAGATTTAATCGAGTGCGTAAGCAACAAGAAGCCAATGTATAAGTTACCAGACAGTAAACTAATTAATGGATGGCTGAAGAACTTGTCTGTGATCAGGTGCAAAGAAGAAGACATTTTGCATATCCTGCCATTTGAACTATACAATGCTTCAAGATCAAGGACACAAATGCTTCAAGACCAAGTATACAGTGCTTCAGCAGAGAAAATCAACTTTACTGGAATGACCTAAAGCTGAGATAACAAGAAACAACCTCTAATTAAAGACTGAACGTGGAAAATCCCCAATGCTGAAGAAAGACTTGAAATCCCTATAAAAGTGAGATGCATGCAAGCCAAGATGGGAAATCCACTCTCTGCAACCTCATAGAGCACAGGCATGCATGTCTGTTCTTTCCCTGCTCCTATCACCCTCAATAAGCCTGGACCCGGCCATCCAGTGCTAATATTGATTAACATCTGCTGGTAACTATAATATATTACTGGAGTGGTTTTGTCTGTATGTCTGTTTGTATGTATGCTTGTGTATGTCTTTGTATGGCTGGTTTGTCCAAGCTTATGTATCTGCTTCATGCAACCAATAAACACGATATTTTGCCTTATCCCCTTTTTAAGGTCTCGCTCTTGATTTGAGCTCTTGGCAATTTTAAGTAACACTGTGTCGCACTGGCGAGAAGTGGCCGGTGGTGTCCCACAGGAGTTGGTGCTTTGTCCAGTACTTTTCAACATCTTTATCAGCGATTTGCATGTGGGGGTGAAGAGCTCAATGGCCAAGTTTGCACACAACACCCAAGTTATAGGGAAGCGTGGTAACGCTTGAAGACAGGCTACAGATACAGGCAGATCTAGACAGGCTAGCAAGTTGGGCGGATTGGAACCAGATGAAGTTCAATATTGAGAAATGTAAAATGCTCCACTTGGGGATGAACAACTCCCTACACATCTATAGGCTTGGTGGCGCCAAACTGACCAGCACCATGAACGAAAGAGACCTGGGGTAAATAACAGGCCACACTATGAATATGAGCCGGCAGTGTGATGCTGTAGCCAGTAGGGCAAATAATACTCTGGCATGCATCAATTGATACATTTCCAGCAAAACCAAGGAAGTACTCTTCCACTCTACTCAGCATTGGTAAGACCATAGTTGGAGTACTGCATCCAGTTCTGGACACCACACTTTAACAGGGACGTGGAAACGCTTGAGAGAGTCCAGAGAAGGGCCACCCATATAATCAGATATTTGCAAGGCAAGCCATACGACGAAAAACTGCGGGACCTAGAACTGTTCAGCCTGAAAAAGAAAAGGCTGAGAGGGGACCTGGTAGCAGCTTACTGCTACATTAGGGGAGTACATCAAAGGCTTGGTGAGCAACTGTTCACCAAGGCACCCTTGGGGAAGTAATGGCTACAAACTCCTAGAAGACTGTTTCAGACTCAACATTAGGAAAAATCTTTATAGTCAGGGTGTCCCGACTGGAATAAGCTCCCTCCAGAGGTGGTGCACCTACCCTGAAGATCTTCAAGAGGAGACTGGATGGTCACCTTGCTGGGCTCACCTAACCCCAGGTGTTTTTCCTGCCTGGTGCAGGGGGCTGGACCGAATGATCTTCCAAAGTCCCTTCTGGCCTTATAATCTATGAATCTGTATTATTTACATGGAGTTCAGCTAAGTATATACTTTGGGGCCCTGGGGAAATTACTAATCTCAATATGCATTTTTTTCAAATACAAAAACAAACAAAAAAACAAAACAAAACCCTCCAAAAGCAATCAGGTAGTCTTCATTTATACCAGTAGGGAAGTGTGAATTATTCCAGAGTCACTTCACAGAGCTGTTTTAAGAATTAGCCACACTTCATCTATACTAGTACAAAATCCAAGACAATGGGGCCTCAATCTCATTTAGGGGCATCTGGGTACCCTTCTCATAAATCATTTACTAATATATTTATTTTATATGTCTATTCATTATTACTAGCATTTCTGTTGGTCACTTTACTCCCATTGTTTTCCATTCAATATTCTTCTTCCTTACAAGCTATAATGCTGTTCTTTGGCTACTGTCATTATACTACCAGTTTGTAATGCTCATACATGTATAGCAAAAGTCTTCTCATATTATATTTGTACTTCTTTTTAGGTTTCAAACTATATGCCAAATTACATTTAAGACCTCCAACATTGCCCAGATTGTTTATAAGTGATGGTGGTGACAGTTTGATGTAATTTAGACATAGCTTGAGCTTTTAAAGTTTGCATTTTTCATTAAAAAATAAGGGATTTTTTGTTGCTGAATTGAAAATAATCAACTATGTTGTACTATACATACAACACTGAAAAAAATGTTTCAAAACAAAACTGTTAGAATATGTTTTAAAGACTTGAATACATTGTTGTCCATTATACTGTAATTAACACATCTTTCATCCAACTTGAACAATGAAATCCTCTATAAAAAAGCAACACAGTGCTCTGTCACAGTATCCAATGAGTTCCTGCAGATGGCTGTAGAACTCTTCAATTTTATCATCATTGGATGCTGTGCTAATACACAGGCTGACAATACTAAGTGAAGCTCTTTAGAAAGAGATGGTAGTAAGACAGGAGTTGACTGGTTTGGATTTTAGAAAAGGACATACAGGCATTTCTATTAAAAGGAAATGCCACTCCTTCCCTTTGTTACTTCTCAGGCTCAATATAGTCACGTATGAATGAATGGAGACAGAATGAACCCTCTGGAAGCTTGGAAGGATTTGACAGCTTCTTAATTACACAGTTTTAATTATTTTAGTCATTCATAATGGTGGTACACAAGCTAAATTTTCATTGCTTCAGTTTAAAAAGACTTACTTTCTTGGGGCGTTTATACACATGCTAGGGGGCGGGGGGGAGGGCACTTTAATTAGAGTGACTCTGAGAGCCTCTCTAATTAAAGTGCCCAGAGCATTATGTGCATCAGCATCCCTACACTGAAAAATGATGACAGGGAAGCTTTAACTAAAGGTCATTGAATGAGCTTTAGATAAAGTACCCCCGCTACCATTTTTCAGCATGGGGAGGCTGATGCACGTGACACTATAGTCTGCTGTGGTAGTTACGCTCCAATTGTAGAATCGCAACTAATTATAGTGCACTGGAGCAGCCTTGCTGCATGTGTATAGGTGCCTCATGTTCATTCCAAAGCTGACAGACAAAAATGCTAAAGCTTCTGGCACATTCCTTGTGTAACTTAAAAACACAATCTTTCATAAGACATTGTGATGTTCTACTTATAAAGTCAATAATAATCCATAAGGTCTTGAAAGAGTGACTCATTGACTTGGAAGGAAGGCTGGGGCACATTAATAAAATGTGGAGGAGATCAGTGAATAACCTCTTATCTCAGTTATGAAGCACTGCAGAATATACACTAACACTACTTGAAAAGGAAAAGGGTAATACTGTATGTGGTATGGTGGTGGGCAGAGGGAGAAATGATACAATACAAAATATATTTAAAATATTTCTCAAATTGGATTCATTGATTCAAAACACATTGGAGAGCCAATGAAAGAGCTCAGAATGAAGGTAGGCAATATAACCCACTTTCTAC
This sequence comes from Alligator sinensis, assembly GCF_000455745.1. Lineage (NCBI taxonomy): Eukaryota > Metazoa > Chordata > Crocodylia > Alligatoridae > Alligator > Alligator sinensis. The sequence goes on along the minus strand of NW_005842031.1, from coordinate 2,470,880 downwards.
AACCAGACTAATCTGGCTACATACTTCCGTTGTTCCAATATGGTTAATATAAAACAATGCACTGTAAACTGCACTTCTCATATGGTTACATAGCATATACTGCCTTTTAGTAAAGAGTATCTACAGGAACACATGCCCTTCCATTGGAAAATACTTCCTTCCATTTTTGATAGAACCGTGAGGCTGCTAGCAGGTGCTTAAACCAAAAATGTATTTTTTTAAGAACTATTTTAACATGACTATCTTGCTATCCATAAACTGCTGTTTACTGACTCATGAACAACCAGGACCATAATATGAGAAATTAACGTTCTACACAGTGAGCGCATCTATACAAGATGCTATGGCGCTGTAGCGTCTATTGGCAAAAACCGTGATGCCGCTGTAGCAATAGGCTCCCTTGTTATAGCATATTTCTATGGCGACATGGTGGTCAAAACACTGTACACAGCCAACATAGTGCAGTATGGGCTGTTACTGCACCGTCTTTTAGTACTTGCAAAGGAAGTACTAAATGATGGCACAGTAACAGAGGCACCATATGGCCACGAATAGATGCGCCCAGTGTCATGTAGGTATTTCTAAGCCCCCTATCATCTTAGTATTTTGTCCAGTTGAGTGAATTACAAAAGATTCCATGATTCAGCCTGAGTAGGTCTCCAGAATTTTGGACTTATACAAGCCTGCCACCTAATTCCCCCCATCTTCAAGCAGACCTGTCCTTGATTATAGCTGCAAATTTGGGTGAGTACGTTTTCTTACTCTTGTATAACAAAAAGGGTTAAATCTTGCCTCAAGTACATAAATCAGCTTGATAAACTATGGAAGTGCTATAGTACCTTTGTAACAAGGTGCAAAAGACATATTTTGCATAGAAAATATATACTGACACTTTTAGAGAGGCCACACAATTAATTCTCTAAGCTTTCCTTTTGTCCTGTGGGCCAGGAAAATTGCACCAGCTTCTATAATTCCTCCTGTCCCATTTCTTTTCCAGTCAGATTGAGGATGTCACTTGCTCCAACAGAAAGATAATAGTTCTCATTCACTCATTGGATGCTCCTCTTCCTAACATGCTGGGAGTGCTTTCATGAGGAAAGCAGAAGAATGCTCTCTGTTGATTTTAGTCTGAACATACATCTCCCACTCCACATAAAAATCCTTCTTAGGAAGGGAGTTGGAGATTTCCTTGATCCTAGGTACCATGCCTGGTCTCAATTTTAATGACTAACAATTGGTAGCCCTATAGTAATTAGTATGTCTTATTGAAAACTAATAAACTTTTTCCTGCCCAGCCAGAAGTCAGCCAACAAATACAAGTTTGATAATGTGAAGAATCCACAAAAGAATACTTGTGGATGGTGAACACATGCATCTTTGCTCTAAGGTCAGTGCTTTTGTCAAATAGATAAAAACAAATAATAATGATCAAAATGGCTAAACACTGAGGATTTAGATAGACCCCAGGTGTTAGTATTATAGCATGAAGTTTCCTTAAAAAAAGTCGTAATGTTTTGTTTGGAATATTTGAGGTAAATGTCATTCAGTGTGATTGGCTTTGTCTGGCTTTAGGTCAAATCAATGTCTGGAATCTATATTATTGTTTGTTACAGAAAGCTATATAGAAGTTGTGCCTGGTAGTGATTTGGGCAGTCAGTGTCAACATGAAGTGCCAGAATGCCAGCCAACATTTCTACTGATTTCAGTATGACAGGTCCTTTCTTGGTGAACAATTTGATGCCATTTTTCTCTAACATTTTTTTTTTCTTGGAAGAAGACAGTATTGAGCTCTTTTTGCTTAGGTTGTCAGTGAGGGCAAGTGCTTTCCTTCTAAATCCACATCTACCCAAACCCATTGAGTGGAGAATGGCAGATACTTAGATAAAAGCACACCCCAATGATTTAAAGCAAGGATTATATGGACAAAGATACTGATTACACCTGGATTACAGTAACAATTAACACATGCTTAAACATCACCTAATCATTTACACCAGAACCTGCTGTAGATATTTTGGTGCATACACATCGTGGAAATATATTCAGTGGAAATATTAAGTAATTCAAACGAATGTGTAGTTAATTGGAAGATTTACATTCTAGGGTGCTGACTAAACAAAGAACTAGGAAGCCGATAAACATATTAAACATTAACTCCAGCTTTCTTTTAAAATGTATAGAGTAAATGTCGTAACTATAGTCAGTGTATTCAAATTCACATTAAATTTGCCATGGACGATATGTTGGTAATAAGAACACATGCTATAAAATGGCAATGGGAATACATTTAAGTCATTCATGGTAGGTGCAAAATTTTCTGAAAAGAAAGTTGCACATAACTACAGTAGAAAAATAATCAATTTGAAATCCAGTATTTTCAAATAAAAATAGTGGGACCAAATAGGCAATATCACCAGGGATTAGAAGAATAAAATGCACAAAATTGATACATTTGCTAAATTAATAAAAATAGGTACTTAGTTTGCTTTCCACTTATTTTATATTAATCCTAATTTTTAACAATTTTGCAATTGAGAAGTTAGGCATAGTTTTCAGGCTTTCATGCTAAGTTTCAGAAATACACAAGCAATTGTTAAATGAGTAAAACCTCTTTTCATGTTAATAGAAAGATGTGTTACCTCTTGACTGGCAAAACATATGAATGGTTCTGTAATTAGGCTTATCTGCAGAATTCATTTAATTCTTTTATATCAATCTTCTTTCACTGTATGTGAATTGAAAATGGCAAAATAATACTGCATTTATTATTACACATTCAAAACATTACACACAAAATATAACACACTTGTCCCTAACTCTGATGAAGATGAGTATGTGCCTTCCAATCATCAACTATGTTTTAAAACACTGTTCAGGTGAAACTAAAATTTCACATTCTATTTATATAGTCACTTTACAAGCTCTGAATCTTCTCCTCACACTCATTTACAAAAATGACATCATCAACATAACACAGATTGCAGCATCTGCCTCCTCCAATGTGAAGACCATTACATTAACCACAAAGAGCTATGCACATTATTTTCTTTTTATTAAATGTTAAACAGATGTGATAGAACAATGCAACTTTGTCAAACTCCTTTCAAATCAAGCCAATCTGTTCAAAGTACAATTTTAAAATAGGAGTGACACATTTGTTTTAAAGGAGTACTAGCATAATCTAACTATGGATGAGAAAATAATAATTTCTTTTGCCAGTGGATTATCTTATCACTGTGTAGTACTCTACTACTTATCTTATCACCTTTTTCCAGAACTTCTGAGGCTTATTGAAGCACAAATGCTGTCTGCAATTCACCTGAATGAATCCACTCTCTAATGGTATCACTTTTAGCAAACCAAATTGCAAATAAAATCCAATTCCACAGTATACGTAACACCCAGTCTCCAGAGACCCACGGAGTTTAATTGTGAACCGAAAGTCTTTAAAAAGATTCTGTAGTAGAGGTTTACTGTCCTCAGAAAGGATAATGCATTGTTTTTTCTTGTTTCTAATTAGTAATTTAAGCATATGTTCAGCATTTAACTCTAAATGTTTGCCTTTTCCCCAAGCTCTAAGACAGCTGTCCAAGATGTGAATGCCAGAAAACATTTAAATATCAACATCTGTTGAATTATGTTAATTTAGTGTAATATAATTGGGCATGAGTTGGAATTGATCAAAAGTATATGAATCAGACAAAGGCATATCCAAACTAATATCTTGGTACACAAAACAAGTCACCAAAGAATGCTAGGAGGAAAAAAAGTTCTGTTTTAACAACTAAAACAGATTGTCTGGGACTATAGCTTTCCTCAAAAAAAGTATAATTTCATATTTTTCAAGATGGAAAACTCATGTCTGCAATGCTAAAACTGATTGTGAAAGAACCTTTAAAAATGACTTTTAATGAAAAATTATTTAGAATGATTTACTCATCATTGTGTCCATAAAGAGATTTTGATGGTCTAGAAGGAAATACTACTAAACCTAATTTTTTTAGAAATAAAAACATTCAGAAAATCTCTTATATGTATTAGATGCATGCAATTCATTCAGCTGGTTTTAGATTACTGAAAATTAAGTATAGCATATGTTATGATTTTGTGTCAAACAACTGAGTAAAATTGGATATTGTTCATGTTTATGTAAATATAAAATGTAGCTAGCAAAGAGATTATATTTTAATGGGGTTACAGGATAATGGTCTCCTGCTGTTTGAGAAATAGCAATCTTTAGAAAACATTCTGAACATGAATCATTATACCAAAAAATATGGGGCCCGATTCAACTCCATATCCCCGTTCCTCAACTTGAAGTAACTGGACTCTCACGGACTTGAACAGGAATTGATCTAATCATGAAAATGAATAGATATTTCAACAGAGTAATTAAGGCTAACTGCACCTGCAATTAGTAGGTAGTTCATGGACTAGTGAATTCACTTCTACACTTATTAAATGAAATCAGCATAGTTGTAGATCACATCTTAGTTTGGGTGGAACAGACTTCTAAAAGGAATTAAAAACACTTCCTTATATACACTCACAAGAATAAAATTGAATTTCTGTAAACATTTGCAGAATCAAGTCCGAACTCTTCTACCCACAGAGGAGATACAGCACAGGCAAGGACAGTGCAAACTTCCTTTACAGTGACCTAAGATAGTACCTCAAACTTGACCAAGAAGAATGACCTTTACAGTTCTTCTGTACAGCAGACCTGTTGCTGGTTTAAGTTAACCCAGAGACCCCCAGCATCCTGGAATGCTCTCTGGGCTGGGCTCTCTGGCTCCCAGCCAGATCCTGCCTCCCCTCTATCCCACCAGCAGGGACCGCAGCTGGATCTGCCAGGTGCTCCCTGGTCGCTGCTGCAGCAGCGGGCCACCATGGCCCCTGAGAGAAATTGAGCTCAGTCTATGCTCGGGGCAAGTCCCCTCCCAGCAAGAGGGGGCTTCTTATTTAGCCGCTGGCCTCAAGCAGAGACTGAGCAGCGGCTGAGGCCAGACAGGCCCTGCTGCAGTGCCAGTGGCCTGCAGGTGCGTAAGCCCCCTCTTGCTACAGATAGGCCACTGGCACCACAGCAGGGTCTGCCCGGCCCGAGCGCCACCATTTTGTGCTCAGGGCCAGCACCCTCCTGGAAGAAGGGGGCTTATTCAGCTGCTGGCCCTGAGCACAAAATGGTGGCGCTCGGGCCGGGCAGACCCTGCTGCAGTGCCAGTGGCCTCTCTGTGCTCGGGGCAAGCCCCCTCCTGGCAGGAGGGTTATTCAGCTGCTGGCACCGCAGTGGGGTCTGCCTGACCCAGCTGCAGCCACTGTTCAGCTTGTGCTCGGGGGCAGGGGCTAAGTAAGACCCCTCTTGCCAGGACAGGGCTTTCCCTGAGCACAGACTGAGGGGTGGGGGCTAGGCTCTGCCCCCACCTAGCAGCTGAAGCAGTGAGGGGTGAATGACCATGACAGGGGGCTTGCAGGGCTCTGGCCTGCTCTGGACCCTGGTGCTGCTGCACACGGCCTGCTGCAGTTCAGCCAGCCCCGCAGCGCAGGGGAAGGAGCTCATGTTCCCCGCATCATGACAGGGGCTGCTGCCTCCAACAAGGGCCCTGTCCCCTCCCACTGCAGCGGCAGGGTGGGGGCATGGCCAGACACCGGCTGGCAGGAACCCTTGGGGTTGGGGCGGGGCAGGGATAGGGGTTATTCTTCCTCCCTCTGTTGTAGGAGGCCTATTCTGGGGCAGGGAGCACAGCGGCAATGGTGGGCAGACCCAGCTGCCAGTCGGGGTAGAGGGGAGACTAACTCTCCTCCGTGCCCTACTCTGCCTCAGGGGCCATGGTGCCCTGCTGCTGCAGCTGCGAAGGGGGAGCGCCCGGCAGACCTGACTCAGGTCCCTGCCAGTGGGACAGAGAAGGGGGAATTAAATCCCTCTGAGGCCAGTTCTGTTATGCCCCCCCCCCCCACCCCCGCAAAGGTTCCCTGCACCTGACAGCACACTCTAGCGCCTGGCCTGACCAACTGTAGACATGTGCCTGCATTGCTTCAGTCCAGAGAGAATGTCTGTCCTGTTACAGACCATTTCAGCCTAGGCAGGTTAAACTAACCTGCAAAGGTTGCATCAATTCAGGCTTTTTGAATGTCTGTCCTTAGCCTAAGAGGTAGTAATAATTTTCAGTCACTGTCAGATAGCCCAGATCTGAATGCAGATCTAGATACTCTACACCAGGGGTGGGCAAAATGCTGCCCGGGGGCTGGATGTAGCCCGCCAGGCCATTCTATCCAGCCCATGGGGCCCCTAAAAATTTTAGAAAATTAATATAATCTGCCCTGGGCTGCCTGTCATGCAGCCCTCAAAGGCTTGTCAAAACTCAGTAAGTGGCCCTCTGCCCAAAATAATTGCCCGCCCCTGCTCTACACTATCTCCTCAGTTACTCTTTGAACAATTAGCTCAGAGAAAATAACTATTGCTGTAGTGCTTCAGGCAGGCACCATATCTGGCAAGTTAATTACACCATACGTGACAAACCAAACGATGTTTTTACATTTTATTATATTTCAAGAACAGTATTCCTTAGTAGCAAAACAAATTAATTTATATTTATTTATAATGTCCTAATGAGAACTGAATATTGATGTGAAAAACGTTGAAAGAATTAAGGAAATTCAAACTTGGACAAAGCAAATTACCAAACTTAGAATGAGGAATTATTGGAAAGCAGAGCTGTTATTGGGATAATATCTTACTAGAAAGCAGAGCTGCTGAATTCTCAATACATTATTTCCAAATGTGTTACAAGAAAGGATAAACAAAATGTCAGCACATTAGTAATGGAAATGAACGTGCAAATGGTAAAGCTATATTCTGGATTTTGAAATATGGTATAACCTGCATGCAGATAGTTTGGCAGCTGGGAAACTACCCTATAGGCACAGTGGTTGGTAAATCCTGTAAATCCTAAGGCTGATTGCTATTCTTTTCCCAGCCAGATATTAGAAGGACTCTGCTGCATAGTATAAAGTGGTACTGGTTTGAATGATTAATTTCATCTGTTGGTGTTCTGAACAACAAAATAACAAACCTTAATAAGGTGTGAATAGCTAGGCATAAAAGTGTGGAGTGCATCCCATTAAGATAATGAGTCTTAATGAGGTGTGAAGAGATGAGCCAGCTTGTTCCAGCATGAATTAGCTGTCAGTTATACTTAAATTGGTTTAAGTGGGCTTGTCTACACATACATTTACTCTGGCCAAAATTTACTCTGGTGTAAACTACTCCAGAGTAGGGGTTTTTGGGCAGGTATCTACCCATACAGGATTAGGGAGCAGATATGCACCTAGTTCCCTGCAGTCCTGCAGTGGGCCCCTGCCATCACTGGGGGGGGGAGCGCCAGGATCCCCCTGGGTGCTACCCCAGGGGGCTGTCCCCCTGCCCCAGCAGCAGGGAGTTTGTAGCACTAGCTCCCTAATCAGGGGCACAGGGCTTAGAAAGAGCTGCAGGGAAAGCTGTCCCACTGGTGGATTGAGGCAGGGACCTACCCCACTCTGGCAGCTCTTTTCAAGCCCCGTGCCCCTGAGAGGGATAGTTCCTAGCCAGCCCTGGGTGGAAGTCTGCACGTGCAGCCCAGAGCTGGCCGGGGACTGTCTGAAACAGAATAGTCCCCAGCCACCTTCAGGCTGCATGCGTTTTTCAGGGCAGGGAGACATTGTCCACACCTGGGCATGCAGGGTGGGGGCTGGGGAGCTTGTTCCCTGCCCAGCTCCATGAGCACAGAGCTGGGGGAGGAACAAGCACCCCAGTCCTGTTCTCCCCTCCCAGCTCCACGCTCGTGGAGCTAGACAGGGAACAGGCTCCTCTACCACCACCAGCAGGCTGCTCCTTGGGGCAGGGAGCTATCTTCCGCCGCCTGGTGCACGGCTGACCGGGAGCCAATTTTGCTCCCAGTCAGGCATTTACACTAGCGCTACAGTGCTGTTACTCATCCCATGTAAATTTGCTACTTGCATTTGCAGGTAGCAAGTTTATTAGAGATTAGAGAGGTTTACTATGAAGTAAGCATGTGCACATGTAGATTCACATGCTTACTTCATAGTAAACCTCCCTAATCCAAAGTTAAGTGTCTTGGGTGGACACATCCAGCGTTGCCTTAAAATTAGAAGCATTTGAAGCATTACAAGGATTTGACAAATGGCTTAAGCCATTTGCATGATTTAAACTGCTGTCTGCATGGCCTGAAGGGGTCTTAAATAGTTGTAAATGATTTGTCTGACTTTCCATAACTCTTCTTCCTATCGTGTGCCTGAACAGTGACCAATCGTAAGTGCCATACTGGTTCAGGCCAATGGTCTATGTAGCCCAGTCTCCTGTCTCCAACACTGGCAAGGGTGGACATTTTATGAACAAGGTATATCTACAGCAGGTGTGTTAAACATATGGCCTATGGGCTGGATCAGGCCTGTGGAACCATACCATTGAGCCTGCAAAGCTACTGGAAGCTGGAGCTGTGGCTATGGGGGGCATGGCCTGCTGCAGAATTCAGGGCCCTTGGGCGTGGCTGGCCATGGCCACTGGCAGTAAGACAGCAAGTGAGGGCTGTGTGGCATGGCCCCTGGGTGCTCTGTGGTCTGCTGGCCCTATGCCCCCAGATCTCCACTGCCACCATAGGATCCACTGGAGCTGCTGGCCTTGCAGATCTAGCCCAGAAGGGGCTCCACAATCTAGATCCAGTCCAGGGCTTAGAATGAGCTTGATACACCTGATATAGAGTGATCCCCTATCTATCCCCTATCATACCCTCCCTGGCCTTTAATTCATCATTGAATTAAAGATACCAGATATGTTCTGTTTAATAGCTATTAAGGGATCTATCATCCATGAATTTGTCTAATCCCTTTTTGAACCTGATTGTACTATCTGGCTCTATAATTTCCTGGGGGAATGAGTTATATAACTATATGCTGCATAAAAAAGCATACTTTCTCTTGTTAGTTTTAAGCTTGTGTCCTAATTTCAGTGGGTACACCCTCTAGTTTTAGTATTCCGGGACTTAGTGAATATCGGTTCCCTATTCATTTTGTACACACCCTGCAAGATTTTATAGACCACTACCATATCCTCCCTCACCCTTCTTTTCAAACTGAAAAGTCCTAGCCTTTTAGTCTCTGCCACACTGGCAGTTGCACCATCCCCCTTACTAGCTTGGCTGCCCTTCTCTGTACCTTGTCTAATTCTACTACGCTACCCATTCTAATTCTAATTTTACTACTGCTACATCCTTTTTGAGATGCAAAGACTAGCACCGCATACAGTATTCAAGATGTGGGCACACCACAGATTTGTATAGTGGCTTGATGATATTTTCTGTTTCATTTTCTATTCCCTTCTTAATGATGCCCAATGTTTTATTAGCTTTTTCGGTCACCGCTAGAGATGAAAGTGCTGTTTTTAGAAAACTAACTACAGTGACTCCCAAGGTCTTTTTCCTGAGTTGTAACAGCTAGTTCAAAACCCAGCACTGTGTACTTATAGCAGAGGTTATTTTCCCCCCAAGTTCATTACCTTGCACTTGTTGACACTGAAGTTCAACTGCCATTTTTTTGCCCACTCGTTTAGTTTGGTAAGATTTTTCTGCAGATCCTCTCTGCCAGTCTGGGATTTGAAGACCCGGAATAATATAGCATCACTGCAAACTTGCAGATTTCACTGTAGCATTCACACTATTGCACAGGATATTGAGGCCACTGGATCTGGATCAATTTAGATTTCTGGCCAGTCTTCAACACTGTCTTTATGTCTTGATCTAAGCAGGGCAGATATAGAGGCTTTTTCCATGGGTTTTAAGGGGTAAGTGGAAACTCCATGCAATGCAATTGTTTGTTTAAGTTTACTTGTATAGTTCCTAAATTATATGAAAGGTCATAACTAATCCTCTGCAGCAAAAATTTTACTCTTGGTCTAAAAGCTAAATCTTCAAAATGGCTCAACAAACAGCCACTCACATTTATTGATGTAGGCCATTTTAAAATGCTGGCTACTGAAGTGCCCTCCACACCTGAGTTTCCACTTTGAAGCAGGAATTTAGCCACTTTGTTATATACTGGAATTAGAATTTATCCTCCCCCAAATTACAGTATGTTCTATTTGGGCACAGAATGAGTTTTGTGAGATATTATAAGTATATTACAAAATTAGTAAGTTAAAATTTAGTAAAAATAAATCTTTAAGATGGTGATTCTCAACCTGTGGGCCTCAGAGCTATGTCATCTGGCCCATGAAGCTCCTCACGGGTCTGTAAATTTGATGGTGGGGTAGCAGTAGCAGTGTTAATTGTCATGGCTCTGGGAATGTCACTGCCAAATTTGTGGACCCACAAATGACATGGCCCCATATGATGGATCTAGCATGCACTGCAGCTAGTCAATCCCCATGAACCAACCCTGTGCGCTAACCTCACACTAAATCAGGTCTGCAGACTGGCCCTATGTCACTAAGCTGACCTATGGGTCTGAATAAGTTAAGCATCATTGCTTCAAGGTATTTAATTCTCAGTATCAAACCATATTGTATCCCAGATATTGTAAAGAATATTGTGAATATCCTTTGCAGTTTCCACATACTTAAATCTTAATAAAATATCATTCATAGGCTATTTTTTTTTAAAGGACTGATGGTTGTCCAGAACTCTACTTTCTAACCAAGTCTCTTGCCCAGTGAGGCCCAGGGAATGCTCTGCTACAGAGAATTCCATGAAGAACTGCCTTCTTTTAAAATGTCTGACATCTCTCTCCCTGTTTTATTATTTCCTCAGTGAGAGTGATGCCAAGGTGCATGAGAAAAAGTAGTGGTCCAACAACTTGCCACTATTATCCCTTAGCTTGACTGTGAGCGGGAAAGAATAAAAAATGTAATTTATTTGTAAAAACCTTTGATCTTGTACTTGGAGCTATTGGAAGTACCGGGTAAACAAACAGAACATAATAAGAACAATAGAGAGATTCAGCAACAGGCAATTCCTTTCTAGTCTCAAAACAATGCCTTGTATATTCATTGAACATACTTTGAGGAGTTAATAATGTTTGGATGGCATGGTTGCCTATTTCTGTATTTTAACATGTTTGGATTTCTTTTCATTTTAATCTTAACTCATCATTTCCTGGATTTGTAGTCCTTTGTTTCGGGGAGTTTATTATTATATTAAAAAAAACACAAACTCCTATGTTTTAATCTAATCAAGCTTAATGTTTTTGTTGGAAATATAAAAAATATGTGGGATGACAGGAGTGAATGATTATTATATAAAAACCTCATTTTTACAGATGTATTGCTGTAAAGGTACGTGTGCATTTTCTTGTACCATTTTTTTAAAATAAGCAGTGTTCACCTCTTTTGGTACTGTAATTTCATTCCACAAAAGCCACATTAAACAATTATAGTTCTTGTAATTAACCAGTAGTCTAATGTACAGTTTTCTTATCCTAATCTATTAACAGCTGCTCAAAAATGTAGTAATTAATGGTTTCATTTATTTTTGGCAAACCTGCTACACGACAAATAGTTTCGTATCTGCTGCAAATTAGGACTCCTTCCCAAACAACAGATGACATGGTGGGAAAAAGGGAGCAGATAGAATCCTTGCACATCTTTGTCTCTTTAGAAGATCAAATAAAGAGCAGCTGTAATTCTATTTGTCACATCTGTGTAACAAAATACAGTGATCTGTATCATCAGAAGAAAATGAACAAGCTCTGTTCAAATCTAAATAGGGACTTTCTTTACAATGGGATAAAAAAGGCTGAACTCAATATTTGTATCTAAACCCATCACAGATTTTAGTCAAATCGCTGCTCATGCTAGGTGTCATTCTTCATGTTTTAGGAGCCTTTGTAATACACTAGCTTAAAAAGAAAATGAAAATAAGAGAAGTTATGACAAAGAACGTAATTGAGTAATTCCCTCTCCCTTCCCCACCCCTTACCTGACAGGCCTGAGCCTGTCCAGGGTACATGGGGTTACAGAACATGAAAAAAAATTATAGATGATATTCTGTTGTTTTATTGACATTTATCACCATTTTAGATGCATTTGACATTTTCCCTTTATACTACCTACTAAGTCTCCTATACCAGTTCCTACTGCCTCAAGGCAAGATCTGGCTTCAAAGACTCCAGGAAAGGAGTATTAGGAAAGTATTGCAAGCAGGGAACAAAGGAAGGATAGCAGATAGACCTGTTCTCCCACCACCTGGACAGCTGTGTGCTCGGTTCATTCTTTTTCAAGAGGTACTGATGGCAGCACTTCTACCTTTGGTTATGTCCACATTAAATGGCAATTAAGTTCCATGTTGCCTTGGCTATACAGGTACTTCTCTCACAGGTACCCAGCTATGTACTTTGAAGCTAGCTCTGATATCTCAGCACTACATAAACTGCCTTAGCAATAGCAAAAAAACCTAAGGGCCTGGAAGTGCAATTAGTCATTTTTCTTAGAAGACTGGAAGATAGTGCACAACCGTTGAAAGCTGGGAAGGAATTGTAGTTGTTTTTTTAAAATATGTCTGGCTACATGGCTGTAATTCTTGCTTTGATTTTTCCACTCAGCTTCCTAAAATATTTATAATACAATGAGGAAGAAACACATTGAAAATAATTACACTTAATGTGCAGATGTTTTAAAACAAAATGATGTACACAATTATAAAGAACAAGGAAATGACTGTAGAAATTGAACTTTTTTAGCAGTCTGTAATTTTGTTTTCCTAATCTACAGTTGTAAGGTTACTAGATTAAGGCAAAATCTAATTGATGTTATTATTCAAACCCTGCTCTATCAAAGACTTACTAAATGTTCAGTCTTTGATATGCCTACATTTAGTTATTCAAGGGGTTAAAATTTAGATGCCTTGGCTTGGAAGAGCAATTTAATTTGCCAAGTGCTCTACATGGAGAATGGGGGAGGCAGGTCCTTCCAAAGGGCAATTCAGAAAGCCTGGAGGCATCTAGAGGCAGCCAATAGGAAATATCAGAAGGATGTGTCTGAACTTCTGCCCCACTAAATCAGGCTGCACATTAAATACTTCTGTTCACTTCAGATCCACTATGCACAGCTTCACTCTTGAGGGAAGGCTCTTAATATCTGGCTGACAGTGTCTTTATTGTGTTTGTTAGCCTAGAGGTCAAAGCCTTTGCCCAGGACAGGGCTGGGCAATTATATCAGCGGGAGGCCCGCTTAATGAATTTTGGTGAGCTGTCAAGGGCAGCAAGGGTAACTCCACCCCTTGACAGGTGCCCTGCCCACTGGTCACCATCTTGGGACCAAAAGTTCCACCCCAACCCCTGACTTTTGCCACCGCAAGTCCCTCCCCCTACCCTGGAAATACTTTTTTGGGGGAGGGAGGGCACTGCCATCTTGAAACTGGAAACAAAACAAATCATATATTAATCCCCCCCACCCAAAAAACCCCACAAAACCATTTACTATAACTTACTTTGATTTTATTTAAAAAATATTTTTGTCCTGATTTATGTGTTTGCATAGTGTATCTAGAAGCAATTGCACAATAGTTCAAAACACAGTCTTACTCTTGTATATTGTATGTGGGGGGATCCAGGAGGTGTAGGGGGGTTGGGGAGCATGTGTATGTCTATGGTAGGGGTGTGTGTGTGCATGTGCGATGTGGATATGGTGGGTAAGGTGTGTGGGGGAGGGTGGGGGACATGTATGGAGGGGTGTGAGGTATGTGGTTGGGGTGGGGGTTGTGTAGGGTTATGGTAGGGGGGTGGGAGTGTATGGGAGGGTGTGTTTGGAGGTATAATGGGGGGTGGGGAGGTGAGGGAGTGTGCAAGGTGGCTGTGGGAAGGTGGATATGTGTAGGGTTATAAGTGGGGGTTGGGAGTGTGTATGGGGGCTGTGGGAGGGTGTGGGTGTTTGGGGGGGTATGGTGGGGGCCCCCACTCTAGCACGCAGCCAGGGAAGGTGGAAACAGCCATGGGGTTGCTTGCAAAAGCCTCTGACAGGTATAGGCACCTTGTGTCTAGTGCACCCCCTAGCTCGGGGCTGGGGGCAGGTCAGGTTTGGGTGGGGGAGTGCTTGCTTAGCTGGAGCCTCACCTCCTGCATGGACAAACCGGCTTGTAGAGGGGCAGCCCAGGGCCAGGGGCACCGTGGACTGGATGGAATTGCCTGGAGGGTTGGATGCGTCCCATGGGCTGCATTTTGCCCATCCCTGGCCCAGGATTTGGGAGGCCTCGATTCTAGGCCAGCAGTTTTCAACAAGGGGCCCGTGAGCAGGTTTCAGTGGGGTTGCAGATCTGGTGTGATCATGATCTCTGAGGTCAGCTGGAGGCAGACCAGCTCAGGCTGAGCCTGCCACTGCTGCTGCCGCCAGGTTCACAGATAAATATGGATTTTCTCCTTTAAAGGAGAAAAACCCAGAAAACCATGGATTTCCCCTTTCAGGCTGGCAGTGTTCCATCCATAGCTAAGATAACTTCTCTGCAGATGTGCAGGAGAAAGAAATATAGGTCTTAAAGAAGTTAATATGTCATGCAGTAATGGACAGTAAAGCATGATTTAAAAAAAAAAATCAACGAAGACAGACGGGTCTGCAAACTAAAACTGATCTTTTTTAAAACAGATCATAGCTCCATTTCTTTTTAAAATGTGTCAGATGTAATATATCCAGTATTTTGCATAGCTATCCTGTATGGTCTATTCTATTCTAATTGTTTTGACGGAGACCTCTTCTCTGTGCTCTGTATCAACAGGCATATCACTGATGCTCAAAAATTTAGTCTCTCATAACGTCCCATTAATAAAATGGTGAAGCTATTTTTCATAGGGTTCATTTTAGACCATGTTTAATATTAAGAATTTGAAACTTACTTTTGTCTTCAAATGTTAATGTTGGTATTCTCTTGGGAGCAACCGAATATAGTTAAGCTCATTAAGAAAGTATCATCAGTACTGTACAGAAGAAAGACAGTAACAGCACACCAACTGAATGCTTATCCCTTCTTACCTATACAATACAATTGTGGAGTAAATTATTCCACAATTCATTGATCTAGTGCAGTGTAGGTCTCTAACCTTTACTTTTTTTCACATGCTGAGACAAGAACTGCGGTCACTCATCCAGAAGGGGTAAGAAAAGTCAAGGCAATGTAAAAAGTATTAATAGAAAATGTCTTTCAGAATACCAAATCACAAAAATATATATGTCCACATGGTTAGAAACATGCCTGTGTGGCAATTATGCAAAGAAATACATTTAGCAACTGCAGTCTTGCAGTAAGAGCAGCACACAAAGGATAAAATTGAAAGTCTGCTGGGTAATACAAGCCTTCAAATATTTACCACTTTTTCGACATTTAACAATAAACATAAAGACAAGACATTTCTATCATAGATATAATTGGTTTGAGCATTTTTAAAAGCATGTTAAGCATCTACATTACAATATCCTTACATATTACCTATACGTTGAAAGCAGGCAAAAAATAATTTAGAATCAGTGTCAGAGTACTTGAGACTTCAGTGTAGAATGAACACTTACATTCAACTATGTAGCTGCATAAGCACAGTTATCTAAAATACAACAGATTTATTCATTTAATTATAGTTATTTTATAGTTACTCTGAAGAATGGGCCAGCACTTTTTCTAGGTGTAAATTCGTGAAGTACAACTACCTTCAGGGGAGTTTTGCTAATTTACATCTTTTAAATGGATCTGGCCTTAAGTTAAAATCTAAAAGCCTGTTTCCATTTCAGGCCTCCCAGATGCACAGTAATGAGACTGCACATTTACCAGAAAGACATAGTTCTCAACTTGCCTCTTCATTAACAGTGGGTACATCTACATGTGAAATTAAGGTGGAGCAATAAGCTCAGTGCACAGCAGAGTCAACTGCTCCCGGGTTCTGTGTTTATATATACGCCCAGGACCACAGCCCTTTGAGCTGGGGCAGAGCAGCCCTGGACTGGCAGGGAGTACTTGGGGTAAGCCCCAGGTTCCAGATGGTGGTGTCAAGCAGTGGAGGAGTTGGTTGGTGCACAAGGTTGCTAGTGTGGGGCTACATGGCAGGCATCCCCTGCATTTTAGCATCTTTGTTCCCCAGCCAGCCCCCATCATCACCTACATGTGTACTGCAGTGCACTTAATGACTCCACCATTAGATAGTACTGTCCCTAACAGTATGATCTTATGGTGGAGTTAATTAATTTACTGCTCCCTAATACCAGCACGTGTGTAGATGGTGACACTTTACTGCAGAGCTAATTAGTCTACTCCACAATGAAGTGCATGTACAGATACACCCAGTGTGTACACAATCTACTTTGTCAGAAACAATGTTTATTCAGAATTTGAATTTTTTTTTTCTCTAAGAAAATGACTGAGGCCAGGAATTTTTGAGTGCAGCAGTGAAGTAGTCAACTGCTGTCTGGTAAGAATGGCAACTTAAACCAAAGCAAAGTCATGGGCAGTCCTCCTAGAAATCCCACTCACTGAATTTATATTGGTAACTTAAAATAAATTTAATTAGTAGGAAAGAAAGGCTAAATTATTGCTGTGTTGCATGTGTTATATATTCATAGACATCACAGACATGCATATAATTCTTTCAGTTGTCTATAACGACGTTCAAAAAAAGGTAAAATATTAAGTTGTTGAATGTTGGATGGTGGTAGGAAAGTTATCACCAGAAGTAACATCTATCTGCTGTGAAAGAAAAAACATGAGATGGCAGATCATTCTGAGTTTGGCTGGAAGGCTATACAGCAGTTCTACAGTTCTTTAACTCTGGTGTATGTACCCACCAGTGGGTTAGACTAGTAATTCTTAAGTAGTCTGTGGAAAAAACAGAAGTCCTATGCATAAGCTTTCTTCAATTCCAGGTGCTAAACTGCATTGTAAGGTAGCTAAAATATATTCAATTCATTCTGTGCAAGTAATTGTAGTAGTGGCCACTGGGCCATTCAAGGATAGTAGGCATTTCATGTGATATGTTGTCATTTTATCTCAGAATAGGGGGCTATACACATTTTGTTTTAATATTACAGAAGTTTTGCAAAAAAGTCAGTCCTACACTTGGGTCCTGAATCCTACTGATTCCACAAAAAGACTGCCAAGTGTTTATTGGGACAACAGTCTATTGGTTCAGTGCTGATTCAAGGTAGGGAGAAAAGATCATTTGAAATATTTCTTTTTAAAAATCTGTTTTAAATGTCTTTGCAAGTAATTGTTTAATACAATAAAAAACTAATAAATACTTAAACATGATTCTCTCTTACTTCCAGACTGGTTTCTGTTGCTTTAGTAGTATAAAATGGCTGTAAAGTGGGTGTAAATACAGTTTAGACCTCTTGAACAACCCCCTTTACGACCCTTGTATGGGGCCAGCTTGGTGTAAAGAGCCTTGGCACAAATGAGAGTCAGATCCTTAATGCAGTCTTTTAGTGAGAATCTGGCCTATATGCACATAAGCTTCTTTGAATAAAATTGCTCAAAGCAAACTTACTATTTTTAAAGAACTCTGCTATTCAGAAAGAGTGTTTAGTTACTTTGGAATACATTTAACAGACAAAAGACAACTATAACTGTGTGTTATAGGGCTGCAAGAGACCTAAAGGTTCAGTTCATCTAGTCCAACCTCTTATACAGAGACAGGACTCTTTTCTTTAACCTAAACCATCTCAGACAGATGCTCATCTACCCTCTTCTTGAAAATCTCCAATCAAAGGTTTATCTACTTCCATAGGCATCTTATTTCATTCTGCTACTGTTCCTATGGTTTGGAAGATTTTCCTGAGATTTCCTGAGTTACAATCTGCTTTTAAGTGTGTCTAGTTACTGTGTCCATAGTATTTGTGCAACTAACCAATCAGAGAGTGTAATATGAACTTGCACACAACATTTAGTATTTTCACATTTGGTACTCATATGATAAAAGTAAATGTTATCTCACATGCCAGGTATTACTTATAGCCAGTATTTCACAACACGAAATAACATGGCTATCCCAAGATAACTTCAGATCCTAGATATACTGTGTGGCTTAAAAACAGAAGGCCAAGTACTTTCTCTTACTCAAAAGTATGGTATTGTTCCAGCCTTCAAGTGTATTGTTAAAAAACTTATTTGCTAACCCAAATAATATATCTACAATCTCTCACTTATGTATACACAATAAATGTTGCACACAGAAAAAAGTTATAAAACAATTTTGTTACAGTAAGGGTCAAGGAGAAATCAGGTATGGTAAACATATACATGATCTTTGAGCACAGACTTAACAGTGAGCTTTGCCTTTAATCTTTTGTCACATCTTATCATTGCAATGCTCAGCTTTTTTCCCCTAATGATGAATTTGTTTCTATAAATTCTGCCAATCAGTTTTTTCAAGGACAATACAGTACAGATATCTAAGTGTTAAGTCCCTTTCTACTGTTTTTTATCATAAAAAATTGTGTGTGTGTGTGTGTGTGTGTGTGTGTGTGTAATGCACATTCTTGACTCTCACAATTACATCCTGTAAGTAAGGAACCAGGCAAGATCATCCATATTACCCAGATGTTTAATAAATGTATTATAATCCGAGTAAATAAATTGGAGGGATAAAAACACCAGTGAAGTCCCATACAAAACACCAGTACAGTCCCATGTTACACAGAAAAAGTCCATAAGAAAGGGAGCACAAGAAACTATTCAGAAACAGGGGTGGCATCAATCTTTTTAGAAAATATATGGGGATAGTTAAGGATAGCCATGTTCTGATTAAAATAATTAGCTGTAGCTTTAACTTACCTGCTAGCTGTTTTTACTGAGCTGTTCTTCTTGTGTCCTCTCTCTGATCGGTTATCCCGCAGGTGCTGAAAATACAGAAAGTACACTCAGAACAGTGTTGAAAGCATAGTCATTTTTATTCTAAGCAATGTCATTCTAACTTGATTACTCTCTTGTGTTAACCAGCTCCTATCTGTTTGATTTTCAATAGTGACACCTCACACCAGTGATGCTCAACTAGGGCCCCAAGAGATCCCATAAAGGGTGCTATGACACCTGTCCCCTGGGTAAAGAGGTAAATGCTCTCCTTCCCCAGTCTAGCGCCCTGTGCCTGCCCCAGGTACTCAGCAGTGCCTGCAACTGCTCCTCCCAGAACTGCTGCTGCTGCCCTCTTCTGCTCTCCCCCTGCCCCTGCCTGCCTCCCCCACACTGACTGACTACATTCTGGCTGCCCCTACACTCTTGGAAGCATGCTCTGATGTGGGCAGGCAGATGGATGTACTGCAGCCAAGCTTGTCCCCTCCACTCCTCTCATACTTCCAGGACTGGCAAGAGGGGCTGTGGGGGCAGTTGCTAGCAAGTGAGACCCTGCAGGAGCAGCTCGGCAGTGGGGTCTGCCCTTGGCCCCTCAGGAAAAAACCAGGGGGAGGAATGGGACCATGGAAAGGATGTGACAGGGTTAGATACTGCCCCCACTATCTTGACCTTGCACCAGGTAGATCAGTACTTCTTAACTTTTTTGGCCTCAATGCACTGTTTCATGTTTTCTGAATTTAGATTGTAGCTCAGCAATTCTCATCTGGGGTGTTGAAAAATTCAGAAAAGTTATGCAAGGTTGCCTTCAGGCTCAAAAGGTTCAGAACCATTGCCCTAGACTGTTTTGTTTTGTTTTTTTTACTTAAGGTGCACCATGAATGCACTTAAAGAAATATTTACAGTTAGTGACTCAGTGCATTCTTGATAAAGCATGATCAGTCATTACAGCCTTTTAATCAAATGTTGTTAAAATACATGTAGAGTTAAGCACATAATTACATTTACATTGCAATTACACTGCAATTACTCCATTAACAGAAATTTGCAGTTATACAGAATATACTTAAAACCCAAGAAATCCAGACTTTTACAAATAACTTTACCCTTATTTTAAACTGTGAAAAGCATAGAATCACTCACTGCAAATAATTTACATCTTCTCGACTGTATTTTGAAAAGAAAGTAGAACTGCTGAAACCTAGCAGTTTTCATGAGACTCAAAGTTTTAGAGTAAACAAAAACTAAATAACAAACCTTCCTAAAGTATCCAGGATACTAGGTTCCTTTGGGAGAAACAGAAGTGATGATATTCTAAACCACACTATTTTTTATGATTTGTTCAAAGTGAAAAAAGACTTTTTGTTAATCCAACTACTTCAGCTGACAACGTCTCTCTCCAATTGATTTGACAATTTTCCATGTGAGAATGATGTGGCAGTGATGCAGTGAAATCTGGCTGCCAAATGATTATGTGAAAGTGCAAACGATCGTTAAAAACTAGAAGTCATATTTTGATAGGAACCAAAGCTTCAAGAACGGATACAAAATGTTGAGAACTGGATTGCAGGTTTAGCTATACAAATGGCTGCACAGATCTAAGGAAGAGCTCTGCTGATGGGACTCAGAAAAGTATCAGAGGAGGAACAAGGGACCCTTCACTGCAAGAGTTGACTGATACACCTTTTGAACCTATTAGTGCACAGTTTAGCAATCCAAACCTTGGTCATATACCTGGGCATGGATGCCAAAGCAAAGGACAACATTTTAATTGTATCTGGAGAACACACTTAACTAAATTTATTTTCCTAGCACATTTACAGATTGTTTTTTGAATGAGAAACATTTTATGAGTTGTCTAATTCCTAGACTGAACAAAATAAGTACACTTTAGCTTTCAAAGGTGACTTAAAAGATACCTAATGAATAACCTGGTTTCCTTATGCCAGGTTTTACATTGAAGTTTTGCAAATGTTTTTTTTTTTTATTTTTTTATTTTTATTTGCTTATGATTGAAAGCATACTCCTCACCAACAGGGGTGCACTGATAGACATTTTGGGGGCTGATACTGATACCTGATTTTTAAGGAGGCATATCGGCTGATACCAATCCAATTTCCGATACAGCGACGTGCAGCTGGTAAGTTGGTTGTGATGGATGGGGAAGGGGCATGGGAGGGCAGATCAAGGCCCCTAGTGAGGGAGGGAGTGGGGCTGGGGCAGGTGCTGCCCAGCTAAAGTGAGGCAGGGTGGGGTGCTGGAGGGAGCCGTAGCTTGTTTGGGGGGGCTGCAGCTCCTGCTGCTGCGCGCACCCCAGGAGTGCAATGGGGGAGTGTGTGCTCCCAGCCCTGCCTCACTCCCTCCCTCACCATGGGGGGGGCCATTGATCTGGCCCCCCAAGACCCTTCCATCCCCTCTCCCCTTCCACCACAACAGACTTACCAGCTGGATGAAGCTCTCTGAGTTGCCCGGCTGTGTTCCTCATACTGCCCACATGCTATGCTGCAGCTGTGCACATGCACAGGCATTTATCGGCCACACCGGACCAATTTCTGACAATCAATTGTTTTTATATCAGTGCTGATCCAATATCAGATTGATGCATCGGTGCAGTTCTACTCACCAATAGTAATAATTAAAAACTTTATTTTAAACAAAAAGTTTACAAGGAGCAGTCTTGCTGCTGTTTAGTCCATCTTGCTGATGTCAAAATAAATATTAATTACACTTATTGCATAAGGACTGCACAAATAAAGATTGCCTGCCACATATCTCTACGCTGATTATGCAATTACAAACACTTTGTTTTAAATTTAAGGGGTCTGTCCTGGGTAGGGTACTATTCAAAATTATCATTAAGAGTCTGAGTGTTGGAATAGAGAGTGCTCTTTTTGAATTTGCAGATGATATCAAACTGGGAGGGGGCACAATCTTTTTAGAGGGCACGATTAACATTCAAAATTATCTTCACAAAATGAAAAAACGGTCTGGAATAAAGTCAAAATTAAATAAAGACTTTTGTAAAATACTGAACTCAGGTAGAAATAATCAATGGCATAAATACAAAATGGGAAAGAACTGGCTAATTAGCAGTGCTGCAGAAATGGATCTGGGGTTATACTGGATCAAAATTAAGCATGAGTCAACAATGTCTAATTGTTACTGGAAAAAAAAAAGCAATAGGGGGTGAATCACTAAGCATATTATAAGTAAGATGCATGGAGTAATCCTTCCACTATACCTAGCACTGGTAAAGTCTCAGGGGGAACATGATACTATGTCCAATGTGGGGCACTACACTTCAAGAAAGATATGGATGAACTGGAGAAAGTCCACAGAAGAGCAACAAAAAACAATAAAATAATCAAATTTCTAGAAAACAACTTATGAAAAAAGTTGGAAAGAATTGGGTTTGTTTGGATTTGAGAAGGTGAGTCTCCAGGTATATATAAGGTTTTCAGATATGCAAAGAGGAAAGTTGTAAACTATTTTGCATTAGGGACAGGACAAGAAATAATGGCTAAAATTGCCACAAGAAAGATTTAGTTCAGCAATCAGGAAGATCTTTCTAAGTGTAAGGGTAGTTAAGCAGTGGAAAAAGTTACCCAGGGAGGTTGTGAAATCTTTATCAGTAGGTTTTTAATAGCATAAGACAAAATTTCCTTTCAAGGTCCCTTGCATCTCTATTTGCTATTCTATGAGCCCTATTTGATACTTTATGATTTTTTAAATCTCAAAACCTAAACATCTTAACTAAATATTAATTGTACAATTGCAGCAACAATTATAATTATTTAATATGGTGCTCCATAGCTCTAGACCTTTCGAAAGGTAAGTTGCTTTCATAATACAGATTTATTTTAAACTTAATGTTTCCCTCCTTTTTTTACAGGTCCTGAAGATTAGACCCATTATGGATTGCCAGCATCTTTCCCCATGCAATGGCAATAAAGGTTTTTTTGGGAAAATACAAATTCATTTGCTATTACGGGCACTGTTCACCCTACTGCCAGGTTGCCTAGTGGTTGCTCAGCAGCACAGTGCCTGCTGGTACATCACTTAGCATTGAGTATGGCTGGTCTGAATTTCAAAACCTTCAAAACACGTGAAAGGTTTCAAGTTAAATTAATTACTAAGTTATTTGAAACTTTCAGGATATCAAATATACTTTTCATTTTATTTTTACTGGTGCTCAGCAAGTATCACTTATTACAATTAGTAAATGTAACAACGTTGACAAACAGCAAGAAGCCTTGCTGATGGGAATCTTTTATCATGTTTATTTCAGCTGAACTAAAAAAGTGTGCTCACATTTTTTTTCTTTTTTTTTTTATGCGTCTTTTCAACAAAGAATAAAGTTTCAGAATGACATGAGATAAATGCAAATCACAGCAAGCTATCTGTTTGTTAAGGAAGTCTCTGCCAGCATAGAATAACACCTAGTATTTTCACAATTTACAGCTAAAAACTGTGCTTAGTTCTTTTGTTATTCTGAAAGGCTTGAGGAAATAAAGTGATTTTTGAGAAACATTAAATCTTGTGTTCAAATGTTCTTCAATTTACTTCCCTGTGTGCTTCTGGCTGTAAAAACATGCGTGCCATTGCCCATGTCCAGCCCCATGGACCACTAAGCTCAGGAGGACCTTTTACTTTGACTTTTTATCTGAGCTACAAGAGGTTAGAACATCCTAAAATATGAAGATTTTCCCCAATTGTTTTTTACAATATTACTTATTGCTTCCATATTTAAAGTCTACTTCCTAGAACTTTAACCTTGTGTGTAATTGGTACAGATTTAGTGAAATCAGCTGAGTCACAGCAATTTATGTCACCTAAAGAATGTCCCACTGAGCTTTACTATAGCATCTTAATGCATAACTGATGTACTCTGGTTTTGTTTTTTTTTTTTTACTGAGTGTTTGTAAGCAGCTATTATATTTAGAAAAACTTATTTTAAGATAAAAACAATGGATAATATATTCTGGGTGACCAGTGTGTTTCTGCAATTCCATTAATTTTTCTGAAGTCTGACCAATGCTTTACTGCTCAAATATAAATGTGCCCTACACAACAGGTTTTAAGGGACTCCCTGACACACAACATTATGCCTTTCTTCTGTAATTCCTGCCGCTGGCAACTTCTCACCTGATACAGAATTTAACGACACCTTTATGTTGCTTTAGCCCCTTTTCCTGGTGTGAAGGAGAAAAGTAAGGGCAAATCTCAGTTCTAGCAGTTGTATATTTTTTTAATTTCATGAAAAAGTGTTATAGAACTAGAAACCACATTGAAGGAGAAACATAGGTACCACTGTTAATGAGAAACTAGTTGTAGGATAAAATATTTTAAACATTGAAGTCAGCAGTGAAAGTGAACTTTGATGCTTATCTAGCATAATGTGACATGTCAGCTTATTAACCAAAAGACTGGTTGAAATGGTCATCTGTTAAGTATACTCTCTAAAGGAAATATTAACTTATTTAGGCTGCTGTGCTTTTCATGACTTAAAATACTGGCCCCAAGAGCTCTGGAGGAGAGAGAGTTAAATTCCTTCTTATATATGAAGTAAACTGTTTTTTGATCAAAGTGGTTCTTACCTGGCTATGTTCCTTCCTAGCCCCAGGGCTAAACCAATGGCTGTGGGAGAAAGAGAAAAGAAGGGTTTAACAATATAACTAAAGCACGTGCTGTCATATGACCAGTTTGTGCGTGCTTTTCGGCATTTCATTGTCTGCCAGGAAAATATAGCCTTTGGCTATGCTTTATTTTAATGGGATATTTTATGGAACTCTCAAAGTCTGTAACAGTTTTGATAGGAATGCAAGAATGCATCTAGCTTTGCAAATTCACTTCTTAGGAAAACCAGGCACTCATTAACTTTACATTTAATTATGTTCTATTAATTCAATTTAGTAATGCATAAATGTTAAGATTCTGCATGTCTTAAATCGTGTATATTACAATGCACCCTATTAACCAAAACAAAATAAAATCCTTTTTACTGAAGCATAAGCAGTTTAATTATAGCTGAAAAGCCACCTAACTGCTGTGAGCTAACTGGTAAATGTTAACACATTAGCATTTCACCAGTCAAGGCCACGGTTTGAATTGTAACTCAAACAGCACGCAAACATAAACTCGCACCTCAAGGCTGCCACACCATTTCACACCACTCATAATATTTTCCTTTACAAAGGCAAGGCATTGGTCCAGAAAGTGGGATACAACAGGAGGTAACATGGTGCCTTCCTTCAGCATAACCAGCAGCAATTATGATAGACTCATCTGAGATTGCAGCAGCATGTTTAAAAGAGGCCTCCCAATTTCCCTGCAGTGTGCATTACACATGGACCTAACAACTTCTCCAGGGTGGAAGGGGCAATATCAGTACTGGGAAGAAGAACAAGAGAGGAAATAAGGTGCCTGGCACTGGGTTCTGCTTCTTTAAATATGGCAGTGGATTTTGGGGGAAGGTCAGAATAGATCAGCCTATTCAAATAACAAATGGAACATCTGCCACATTGGTTGGATTGGGCTCTGTAAACATATATCTTATTTTGAGCTGAAAATAGAGAAAATATTAATGATATGCTGCAATATCTAAAGGAATCAAAAGATGTTTCCTGTCAGAATGTCCTCAATTCAGGTCTTTGGTTTTGTGATCTTTTGAGGACATGAGTCTCCACAGGATATTTATTATACCAAAAAAAACCCCAAACCAAAAGAAATACAAAACAAAAAAACAGAAAGTATTTGATTCTCTTTCTGCAAAGCACTTGGGCAGTGCTGAACCTAGTATGCTTCTTTACAAAAACTTAATCATCTTGGACATGATGGCTAAGTACAGGCAGTCAAAAAGCCAGAGTCTGAATCAATTCAATCTTCACAGGGTAGAATGGGGGGGCTCTAGAGCACAGCTCCCTGCTCAGCTGGAGGAGACAGCTTAGGCCTAGGTTAGCTCTGCCATCCTGCAAGAGGGGGTTTTGCAGGGGAAGTGCAAAACATCTTGGGATGCTGGGGGACTGTGAGCTAACTGGAATCTGGACGGGATCTGGGGCAGAAGTTCAATAAACCAATTTAATCCAAATCAGTTAAGTCTGAGACTACATCCACACAGGTTCATCTTAAACTGGTTTTGGCCATGTTGAAAGCAGGCTATGTGCACTGAACTTCTGTTGTGTTACAGATTTGAAGTGATTTCTGATCACTTCTGCTGGTTTGTGTGTAATTTCTGTCCCTAGCCCAAGTGCTACGGTAATACAAACACACTAAAAACAAGGACAATTCCCACTACTGGTACTCACTCATGGTGATGAGAATCCTGGGATAAATGCACTGCTTTTTTGTTACTGCCTGGGCCCGGAGCAGTAATCTATGGGGAAAAATGATCTGAGTTAGAGTGGTATTACATGCACATAATGTTTTCTAGCGATGACACTATTTTTTTTTATTTCCCGCATAAAAAAAGATATACCAAGTATAATATGTACCACCAATAATATTTTTGTTTTCTAACTCTTGGGTAAAATTTTCAGAAGTGTCTCAGTGAGAAGGATTCCACTTTTCGAAGGTGACAGGTACTTAGGAGCCATAGTCTCACCAAGGATCTGTAAGATTTGGAAACCTTTGGGTCAAATTTTCAAAGGTTCTGAGGTGCCTAAAGATTCAGATAAGCACATTACCATATTTATAGAATTAATCTAGGTAACTATTCCCATTGCATTTCAGTGGCAGTCAGATAGATGTCTATCTGCTAAGTGATTCTGAAAATTCCACAAAACACAAATTCATAGGCACCTTTGAAAATGTGATGCTTAGATGCTTTTGAAAATCTCATCCAGAATGTACAAGGTGTTAAATTTAGGGAAAATACCATTAATTAATTTAAAGCTGTAAGGGCTTCAAAAAGGGCCTTAGGCTCCTTTGAAAATCTAAGGTGTAGCCTGCAAGATGGAGCAAAATGCTTATGAAAATAACACATGACGAAAAATGAAAGACACAAAAAACTCTGACTTTTATAACTGTAATCATATTCTCTTGTCCATTCCTTTTCATTTACCATAATATAAAAGGAACAAAATGGTTAACTTTTTAATCAGTTATATAATTCTCTTTCATACTCCTTCATGTGGGACAGGGTAAACATAAGGAAAATACATCTTTATAGGGTTATATCATACTACGGCTGAAGTAGCCTTCCTCTTCTGCAAGATTTGTTTGCTAGAACTTGCTTGTTCACATATATATGAGATGGAGTTAGGGCTCACCTGCTAAAGATGCATATATGCTAAAGATATTGGAGCAAAGAGCAACAAGTCCTCATAAAAACTCTGAATCCCCAGGGGATCACCAACTGACCAGTGACAGGGCTAAGGCAGCCATGCTGTCAATGCTGAAGGAGACTTGGAAGCCAAAGAGATAAACAGCTGATATACACATATTGTCTGGGACCACTGGGTTTTAGGTTATTTTTACATAAGGGATCTCTGTTTATCCATATTTGACAGGCCATCACTCATTAGAAGAATGATTCATTGCATTTTCAATGGCAACAAATTACTGTTTGTTTGTGGTTTTAAAGCAAGTTTCCCCTACTTTTATGCAGAAAGAGAACCAAAGCATGTTAAGATCTAGTACAGCAATGCCCATTTTACTGGGCAGTGATGATTCAGAACAACTATCAAAACTTGCTATAGAAAAATTGTAGCCATACTTACTGCTTGGAAAGTAGAAGTTACAAAAAAATTGTAACTTGCTGCCTTGAGGAAATCATGGCCACATAGAGGCATTATATTTCTACTAAGAGAATCATTAGGTGCCTATACACGTGCTCTGGAGTAGGAAGGGTGCATTTTAATAAGAGTGGCTCTTGGGAGCTGTTCTAATTAAAATGCCCACTGCGCCTTGTGTATTCAGTGTCCCGTGTTTCAAAATAGTGGTGGGGGTGCTTTAACTAAAGCTCATTTGATGAGTTTTAGTTAGTGTCCCTGCCACCATATTAAAATACGGGATGCTGAATACATGAGACACTGCAGCAGGCTGGAGCGGTCTGATTAGAACACTCCAGGAGACTCAATTAATCGAGAGTAATCAGAATGTGCCAGAGCACGTGTATAGGCACCCACTGTTCTCCTGATGGAAACTATGAGTGTACAAGCATTCAGTTAATTTCTCCTGGGGAAATAAACCCTCCCCTTTTCCACACTCTATTAACCTTGTTTACTGACTTTATCTTAGTACAAATATCTTCCAGGTGTGAACCTGGAAGTTCTTCCATGCAAGAGAAACTCAGAAGAATGAATGCCTTAACATTCCTGTCCCAGTCTGGTTGGGGGGGGAGGGGAAGGGGGAGAAGCATGGTGGGGTGAAGCAGTGGGATACTGCTGCCTATGCTTCCCAGATCAGGGACTGCCGGCAGAGGGGGCAGGGGAGGGGGCGGCAAATAGCCAAGGCATTGTCCCACTGCTCCTTTCCTCATCCTGGACTAGTCCCATGTAGTCCCAACTAGTCTTCACATTTCCTCAGACTGAGGACATACCTACATCTGGGGAAGGGGTGGGGAGTCTGTCCCTATCTCTTCCATAGACTATTCCATCAGGGGACAGGAGCACTAGTGCAAAGCCCCCTACTGCTTCCCAGACTGAGGCCCTGGTCTGAGGCGGTGTTGCCTGTCGCTCCCTCCACTCAGCTCCTGGCCACTGATCTGAGGAACATGAAAGGGGTTTTGCTTGTTGCTCTAGTCCCCTCTTTAGCAGTTTATGGGAGGGGAGTGGAGCCCGTTCCCCAGACATGGGTGTCCCTTATATGGGGAAATGTGGAAAGTTTTTCACTGCTGCTCCACTTGCCCTTACAGAAATGGGCAGAAGTGGGAAGCAACAGCTGCTCCAACTTCCCCCAGATTGGGATCACTCAGTTTTGGGAAGGCAGGGGAGCAGGCAAGGGGGTGGTTGTAGACTGAATGCCTATGCTGCTCCCTCTCCTGGAAACATTTATAGCAGCAGAAATTTCTACTGCTAGAAATGAACACCTATTCTTGGCCCCTATCTACACTCCAGTACAGGTTTCGCTCACCAACCACAGTTTTGCCAACCACGGTTTTGAGTATCTACACTTAATATTCTATATACCATTTTGGCTACCATGGTATACAGTTTTGAATAACCACAGATTTCCGTGGCTGCGCATCAGCCTGCCACCTGCTATTTTTCCCATAAGCCTTTTTGTCTTGCCAACCATGGGAAGTTTCAGGAACCTAACTCCAGTGATTGGTGAGGAAAACCTGTACATGCAGTCAGCAACAGAGGGCTTCCATAGACGTAGACATTTGAAATTATCTTAGTTTTACTAGAGCAAAAGTAGTCTTGCTTATTCATTCAGTAATAAAGAAATTTCAGTGAAAGCTTTCAAGAGAGCTTTTCCTGTATTCATCTTATAGATTGAGCAACAGATATAAGTTCATAAAGATGCACTCTGGAATAAAAAACTTTTAAATTTACATGTAACATCCTGAGTAGAATAGTAATAAACAAGCTGTAGCTTGAACACCATAGGTAAACATGTGGCTTGGCTCTAGAGAGTTACATCCTGCATTAATCTCAAAATGAGGTTTTCATGCTATTCCAGTGGGTATCCCAGGAATATAGTAATCCATTTTCTACACTGTGGCTATAAGAAAAGCCGACTGTGCCTATGTCATGCTTTGTTAGAGGTTCATGATCACATTATCTCATGGTGGACCTGACACTTTTATTCAGTTTACAGTATGTTCTGTGTACAGGCAACTTATTTCCTTTGCCAGGGTTGCTGACAACCTTTTCCACACTATATTAATCTTGTTTACTGACTTTATCTTGGTACAAATATCAGAAAACTGAACTTTTTATCTCGGGGAGAAAATAAACAACATGTTGACAGAAGCAAAAGCTATTTTCTGGACTAAAATTGGTTGTTTACCTGCAGCCATACTTATGGAAACATGTTTAAGTCTCTAGCTCAATCGAAATACATAATCCAAAATTTAATAAGCATGGACATTTCAAGAAAACCACCTGATAAATTGTCAGATATAAAACAATATCTAAACACAAAGAAATAGAATTTAAAACTAATTTATACTGCAATATAAACATACTCTCAATTTAGTCACAACTGATCAGAAAATATACCAATGGTATCCTATATATCAAAGGTGACTTCAGAGGAGATTTATGCAATTAAACATAACACACAAATACAAGTATGTATGCTATACTGATTGTTATAAGAAGCCAACACTTTAATATATATTATAATTTCTTAGGTTTGCAACACTGTTTTGCTTAATGAAAAAATAGCATGTGATGTTGAGGTCCTTGTTAGCAACATCAGATAGAAATGTCTTCTGAGTCCCCTAAAAAAGACGTCAACAACTTCTTCCATGTCTCCTTCTAGAGTCATTTGGCAGGACACAATGAACAAGATGAATGTTTGGTCATCCAATTAGCCCTTCTATCCATTATGAGATACTGTGGGAGCTGTTTTTATGCACTGAAGTTCCAATGCTCAGGAATAAAATCCAAGAGGAAATAAATAAATAGTAATGGCTTTTCAGGCCAACAATGGTAAGCATAGGAGTAGCTTTCAAACATTCCATGCCGATAGTTTCACAGGTATACAGATGATCACCTGACCCATGTTTGTACTAAGCGCATCCCAAAGAAAATGGGATGCACTACATTTTCATAACTACTACATACTGTCCACGCGCACGTGTGTGTGTGTGTGTGTGTGTGTGTGTGTGTGTGTAAATTAGTGGATTTTCATTTTAACTGTGAAAAAACACAGATTTGGGGTTTTAAAATCAGAGAAACTGATGGTGGTTTTTATCAGAGAATTTGGGATTTTAAACAGAGAAAACCAGGATCCCCACTTATAAAGTTGCCAGACTTTTGCTGTTAGAACTGGAATTTCCATACTGGATATCTTCCTTCAGCTGAAACTTTGTTTCTTTTGAGTTTTTCAGCAAACAGTTCAACTTCCAAGAATGAGGTTAGAGAAAAATAGTGCTTTTTTACCAATGGATTTCAAGTTGTGATGACCATTTGGTTGAGAAGATCCTGTGCCTCCATGCTTTGAAGCATGGACTAGAAATTTTAAAATTACTATTTGCACATGCCCAGTAAAGGTTTGCCGGAAGCTGCAACTATATTTTCTGAAGTTTCCGTCCCTACTGAATAAGCTCTTGTCAAAGACTTAAGACTTTCCCAGCAACCATTCCTCACAGCAATTGCACTGTTCTGATGCCGAGTACAAAGGAATAGAGAACAGGATTGCCTCTCCTGTGGTCTCAATAGCCTCCCTATTGGCACTTAGGTACTACGGAAGCGAAATGGGGAACAACCTGCTTTGAATGCATATAAGAGGAATAAGGAATGGGATGGGAGGGAAAAGCAGAGGTAAACTGGAGGAGTGGGAGAAATAACAGGGATAGGCTGGGAGTGGGGGAAGGAAGGGGTTCTATAACTACCGGAATTCACTCTTTTCCAGAATCTGTAACGGAAGCACAGATTCTGAAGCCCCAATACGCCTCTGCTACCTACCTATGAATCTTACTGACTGTGTGTGTCTCAGACCCCTCGAGTCGATCTCCTTCACAAAAGATAACTCACTACAGCTGCAAGTTAAAGTTACTTTGTCAGCTTAGCTGGAAGAGATCTGTGATGTGACACTTAAAGGCACAACATCTCACTGATTTTGTGAGTCATCTCATGGATGACTTGCACAGGACCAATATAGTTCTATGGGATGGAACTTCAGTTTTTCATACAGCTTTTAAAAAAGAAACCATTAAGTTATATTAAGAAATATGCTAAGAGAATATCAAGGTCTGAAATCAAGCAAATCACCAGCACATGCTTCAGTTAGCACCATTTATGAATATGCATTTTGATACAGTCTTTAATTACAAGATCAAATGCAATTTGTTTCCACTATGCCCCTGCACCACTCATTGTACTGGATAGACAGGGATTAGGGAATGAATCAAAATTGTTTAATGAATGAGGTTGTCTGGAAGACCCCTGTCTCATTCATCACAGAGGCTGGGAGATGGGTAATACAGCAGGGGACCACAACAAGAGAATGGATTCTCCCCCACAAGAACAGGAAAAAACTCTTCTTTTTATTGCTGCCTCTGTTACAACCTTATACAATCCTAAGCAAATCAGCTAAACCAAAATTTTGGCAGGCAGCCATTTACTTGTGTGTTATTGAATGATTTCAGCATGCTAAGATAGAACAATGCCCTTTTACATCAAGTGTATGAAGTTTAGCTTTCCTAGGAGCTGAATGAGGTTTGGGGAAGAAAACTATAAGAGATTAATAAGTTGGCTAATAAAAAAACTCTAAACACAATTCTGGGCCACAATTTGCTATGAGACTTGAGAGTAACCTTGTCCATATGAAATACTGTACAAGATGGATTCACCATGTAAGTCTTCATTTTCCTTTGCTATAAAAGTAGCTTTTATTGATAGGCAGCATGGGGTACAGGTTGCTAACAGCTCATGGTGGACAATCAACACAGTTAATATTATAGTGTGATTCCCAGAAGGGAGCTTCCCAGACTGGAGGAAAAACACTGACACCCACCTTAAGGAATATACTTATTATAGGATCAGAAAATATTTTGCATCTGGTTAGGAAGGTTCTGTGCAGATACTGATACTAGATGGAACCTTATGGATCCAATATAGTTATGTAAGATAAGTGCTCAGTGATCAGAAATGCATCACAACTCCTGTGAACCCTGTTTGACTCAGGGCTTCTCAGTGGGTTATTTGCCTAAATTTCTGCAGCTTCTTCAGTGGCTCCAGTGCTCTTTGCAGATCATAAGTGGCATGGAGCTAAGGGCTGTAGAATGGAGCAGATAGAAGTAACCTTGAGATCTGGCATTTCTTAACTTTTGAGCGCTTCATTTGGCAATTTTAGGATCTCTGAAATAGTCTGACAGGGCAGGGAGGGAAACAAGGATCACAGAATCATAGAAAATTAGGGTTGGAAGGGACCTCAGGAGGTCATCTAATCCAACCCCCTGCTCAAAGCAGAACCACCCCCAACTAGATCATCCCAGCCAAAGCTTTGTCTAGCCGGGTCTTAAAAACCTCCAAGGACAGAGATTCCACCACCTCTCTGGGTAACCTGTTGCAATGTTTTACTACCAGCCTAGTGAGAAAATTCTTTCTAGAATCTAACCTAAACTTCCCTTGCTGCAACTTGAGACTGTTGCTCCTTGTTCTGTTATCTGTCACTGAGAACAGTTTAGCTCCATCTTCTTTTGAAACCCCCTTTAGGTAGCTGACAGCTGCTATTAAGTCCCATCTCAATCTCCACTTCTCTAGACTAAATAAGCCCAGGTCCCTCAGCCTCTCATAGATCTTCTCATAAGCCTTCTCATAAGTCATGTCCCCCAGCCCCCTCACCATTTTCGTTGCCCTCCACTGGACTCTCTCCAATTTGTCCACATCCTTTCTGTACTGCAGGACCCAAAACTGAACATAGTTCTCCAGATGGGGCCTCGCCAGTGATGAATAGAGGGGCAAAATCTAGGGGTGCACCGGTAGAGATTTTAGGGGCCAATACCGATAGCTGATTTTTAAGGAGGCATATCAGCCAATACTGATCCAATTTCTGACATAGCTGGTAAGTCTGTTGTGGTAGAAGGGGAGCGGAGAGGGAAGGGGGAGGGGAGAGGGAAGAGACGTGGGGGGGGGGGGCAGATAAAGGCCCCTGCGGTGAGGGAGGAGTGGGGCTGGGGCTGCCCACCTGGGGCGGGGCAGGGTGCGGGATGGAGCCGCGGCTTATCTGGAGGGCATGGGGCGGCTCCCACTGCTGCGCGTACCCTGGGAGGGCATGCGGGGGGCATATGCCCCCTGGATCTGTGTGGGACGGGTGGCAGCTGTAGGCAGAGATGACCCAAGCAGGGTGCAGGGGCTGGGGCAAATCAGCCTGTGCGGGGTCCCACCCCTGCGTGTCCCAGACACGAAGAAGCCGGCGGCAGATTCAGTGGTGGGCCAAGTGGTGGACGTGAAGCTGAGTTGCCACGAAGCTGAGTTGCCCAACGTGGCACTGAGTTGCCACGGCCGCTCCGCCCGGCTCCACAGGGCCCCATAAAGCGTGGGGCCTGGGGCAGTCACCCCAATTCATGCCCCCTAAGGATGGCCCTGGCTTTGGGCCTGGGGCTGTGCTCAGGGTGGGCTTCAGCCACTCCATATTTCACTGTAGCCGCCCATCCCAGTGCAGCTCTGGCCTCAGCCTGCAACTGCAGCCCGCCCCACTCAGATCTGGGGGCATATGCCCCACCTATGCTGTCCTGGGGT
>NW_005842031.1:2423043-2436714 GCF_000455745.1 Alligator sinensis | reverse complement strand
CCCCCCCCCCCCCCCACTCCCCTGATGAGCTGTGGCTCCATCCCACATCCCAACCCGCTCTGGCTGGGCAGCGCCTGCCCTAGCCCCAGACCCACTTATTACTTTCTAAGCCCAATGCTCCAGCCAGTTTTCTATCCACCTTACAGTCCATTCTTTCAGCCCATACTTCCTTAGCTTGTCTGGGAGAATGTTGTGGGATCAAAATTCTTGCTAAAATCAAGGTATAGCACACCAACTGGTCTCCCCGCGTTCACAGAGTCAGTCATCTTATTATAGAAGGCAATCAGGCTAGTCAGGCATGACTTGCCCTTGGTGAATCCATGCCGACTGTTTCTAATCACTTTCTTCTCCAAGTGCTTCAAGATGGATTCCTTGAAAATCTGCTCCATGATTTTTTCAGTGACTGATGTGAGGCTGACTGGTTTGTAATTCCCTGGACCCTCCTTTTTCCCTTTCTTAAATATGGGCATTATGTCTGTCCTTTCCCAATCATCCTGGACCTCTCCTAATCACCATGAGTTTTCAAAGATGATGGCTAGTGGTCTGCAATCATAACAGCCAACTCCATCAGCACTCTCAGGTGCATTCCATCTGGCCCCAGGGACTTGTATATGTCCGGCCTTTCTAAATAGTCCATAACCTGTTCTTTTGCCACTGTTGGCGGCTTGCCTCCTCCCCAAACTGTTCTGCCCAGTGCAGTAGCCTAGTAGCTGACCTTGCCTGTTCAGCCTTTTCTGCATCCTCTGTCACAAGGTTGCCTCCCCCATTCTGTAAGGGACCCACAGTTTGCCTGATCCTCCTCTTGATACTGACATACTTGTATGCATACCCACCCCGCAAATATTCCTATCCCCCAAAATGTGCTTACAACAACTGGCAAACATGTATTAGGATTGCAAGTATGGTAGTATAAAACTTTTCTCCCCAGTGAAGCATGAAATAAATCTATGCTAAATAGTGGTTAGTATTACTACTCAATTTTCATCTATGCTGTATATGATGTTTATAGTCCAGTTTCTGGACATTTCAAGTGAGGTCAACGATGGAACTCATAATTGATTTTTGTTGCTGTATAAAGAATGGAACCTATGCTGGATGCAGATATATCTTAATATTACTGGAAAAAACATTTTAAAATTCTATGTGCGGGGAAAAAGAACAATAACAACAAACCTGCAGAGATTAACCCTTTCAAGAGATCAGGTATAAAATGTGGTAATCTTTGCTAGAGAATTATATTTCAAGAAATTATTTAAATCAGCCACTTCAGTGACTGAAAAACTTACCTTAGTGAATTAGTTTATCATGTTAGTACAGTGAACATGTCTTAAAATATGATGGAAGTTTTACTGAAGAACCTTATTAGAGATACTTTAGCTACTTTTAAAAATAGAAGACCTTATTTTTTCTCTTATAACCTGTCTCTCATACATTTACATTACAGACTAACAGGATGCAAACGTTCATTTTAGTAAGCAGAGTGATTTTTAATTCCAAAAGTATTTAAAAATCCTTCCAATACAAAATGATTGAAAGTTCGCACATGCCAAGAGCTTTAAACAAACTGATAAGCAAAACATTGAAAGGCATAAAGAAATTACAAAAGTGTTTTCAAACTAAGATGCTATGTACCAAGCTATGGCCCAAAACCAAATTCTATGATTAAAGTGACAAAGTCCAAAAATTGGAGTTTTTAATGGAAACTGATACAATCTTAACTATAGTATCACACTGGTGCTTCTATAATTCACAAGGTTTGTAATTACCAATTTATAGGAAATTCAGTCAAATGATATCAAGGGAAGAAATAAAACATCTATTCTTTAAAGTTTATTACCCCTGTTAAAAGCAATTTCTTATTATTTTTATCACCCATTTATTATCAGTGATTTTATTCCTGTCCCCACTAGAAGGATAGGAGAACAGCTGCCTTTGCATCTAACTTCACTGCTTTTTTTTGGATTAAATTAGCATGGGCAGTACTCTAATACAGAATTAGGCCATCTCCCTACTGCATTCTTACTTCCTCTTTTTTTCTCTTTGATCCAAAACACTTAATTATTATCCACTCATAATATTGTATTAGTTATATCACAATAAATAAAGATCTGAATTAAAAAGTACTGAAGAAACTTTCAAGAGGCAAACAAACAAACTTTGATCTGTAGCTACCAAGATTTTTCTATTACATTCTTCTCCACCCCTCCAAATGGGCTCTTGCCCATAGTGAAGAGCCACTGAAGAGAAGGGTCACTCTACTGTACAGCCCACTGTTCCTCCTCAGTGATGCTTGATCAGTTAAAACTTTGATCTCGTAACGCTTTTTGTCTCCATAGCGTAATAACTCTGCCAATGACTCCTTGCCAGTTTGTGGCGAATTATAAGTATGCTGCTACTTGCTATGCTGTGCAACTTGGAAGTTAATTTTAAAACAGAAAATTCTATGCAAGGCCCCAACATGTCCAACCATTGTGTCAGCAAAATGTAAGTGATAAAGTATGAAGAAAATCAGTTCAAGAAATGCAGGTTTAAAATCACGGACTTTAACTCCAGAGCAAACAAACATCTCCATAGAGGGTCTGCTGCTTTGTCTGTCTTTTAACAAGAACATGCTGTGGGTAAAATGATAAACAACATTATTGTAATTTCTTTCTTCACTGGAGTAAAGTATCAAAATAGATGCAAAACTGAAGCCCCTCTTGACTTGTAGAGTTTTTTTTCCCAAGTTTCAGTTCAGACAACTGATCAAAATAACCTTTTCCTTTTGTACACGGTTCTTATTTGAAAAATTAAGCAAACAAATTTAATGTTTGTATGTAAGAAACTAGAAAAAGGACCACTGGTAATGTCTAAGCATTCCACAAAAATAACGAAAATATTTCACTTCTAAAGCAATTATATTGAGAACAGCATGAGCTCTATTTTACCTGATTTTTGCACAGGACATTTTTTGGTTTCTGCTACTTACGTCCAAGAAGAGGTCAGATTAGCACTGCCTTCCCTATCTGAAGGAAAGGAACCGAGTACTCATTACACAGCTGTGGAAAGGAGTGAAAGTGTGAAAATGCTGATTAAGGAAATTATTTTGTACTACTGAACAAATGAAGTTGAAATGACACATTATACTAAGACCATACTAGAGGCACTTAAAAATGTGAGTGTCTGCATGTTAAAGCTTGTTAACTCATGCCAAGTGCCCTCTCAGCTTCTCAAACTTATGCCACTCCACGCCAGGGTTAATTTAGGGCTGTGCTACCAACCTCATGTTAGGGTTACTTCAGTCTGCTTCACAGAGATTAAAACAAGCAATTTACAGTCCTCCAGCATCAGAGGATGCACAGATCCCAGCCCCACAACCCCACCCAGAGCAGGGATAGGGCCCAGGTGTCCTGACTCCTAGGTTCCCCACCCCACCCCAAACAACCCTCTAGTAGTAAGTTAGAGCTGTGCAGGCAAGAAATGGTATTAACCCTTAGCATGCAACTGCTCACAGCACGATCTAACTTTAACACTGCTTAACCTTCTACAGATTTAGTATGGCCTAAGTGTAACATGTAACTTTACCCTGACAGAGAACAAAGCTAAGTTGTGCACTGTAACCCAATGCATAGATGCATGTGCTCACTTCAGATACTTGAACAATTTATCTTGTAAAAAAAAGAAAAGGAAAAGAAAAAGAATGTGGTCCAGTGAATTTTAAAAACCATTAGTTCAATGAAATAAAAGACCGAATTGAATCACAGAGAATATAATTTCAGTATTACTAGAATTACACACTAAAAATATTGCTACTTTAATTACAATTACTTATAATTAATTTCTCTAGAACAGTACTCCCATACAATTCAGGGGAAAAAACAGCTACAGTTATAACTACACTTTTGTTTTAAGCAAAAAAAAAAAAAAAAAAAAGACATTTACCAGGCTCGTTATTTTATTGAGATATTCTATACTTATCAGTAAATATCACATGAAGCATCTAATGAGTATACTAAAGTCAGCTAAGATTCTTAGCTGAAAACGGAAACCAGGGAAGCCACGTTTCCCACAGGAAACCACCTCCTGTTAAAGTGTTACACTAGTAAGACTCTTAGGCTGCCTACAGACATTCAGGCCTCCACTCTACTTCATGGTGTTTTACATAAAGTGCCGTGAGTTAGAGTGCCCCCACTTCCTCACAACTCAACAAATGGAGGAGCTGAAGCCAGCCTGCACGAGCCCCAGGTCTGGCCATTCAGCAGCCAGCAGCTCCCTCTCTTTCCCCCTGACAGCCCAGGTGGTGGGGCTAGACATATGCCCAGACCCCCCACGCAAAAAATTAACCCTGGAGGGAACCCAAGTTCCCCAAGGTACTCTGCTTTTAAGCACCTTCACAGATTCATAGAATATAGGCTGGAAGGGACCTTGGAAAATCATTGGGTCCAGTCCCCCTGCACTAGGCAGGAAAAGACAACTGGGGTCAAGTGACCCCAGCAAGGTGACTGTCCAGTCTCCTTCTGAAGATTTCCAGGGTAGGCGATTGTATCACCT
Organism: Alligator sinensis; assembly: GCF_000455745.1. Taxonomy (NCBI): domain Eukaryota; kingdom Metazoa; phylum Chordata; order Crocodylia; family Alligatoridae; genus Alligator; species Alligator sinensis. The sequence goes on along the minus strand of NW_005842031.1, from coordinate 2,432,184 downwards.
CTGGAGGGAGCTTATTCCAGTCTGAACACCCTGACTGTGAAGGGTTCATGTAATAATGTAATACCCGATTTAACCAGGGTTAATTTTTCATGCAATTGGCCAGCTCAAAAGTGCTCTGCAGCCATGCACGTGTTAAGTTATGGCCGTACAGTCATAGGTGCTGACTCTGTGGGTGCTCCGGGGCTCAAACACTCACTGAAAAAAATTAGTGCATGCTTAGCACCCAGAAGCCATCCATCTGTTGGGTTGGGGAGCTGGGGATCAAGCCTGCCTGCACTGACCCTCCTGGCCAGCAGGCAGTGGTGCTCCAGCAGCCTCCAAAGAGGCCGCTGAACTACCCCTCTCCAGCCCCCTATACCCCATTCTCTATCCCCCCACCCAGTTCCAGGGTTGTCAACAGGGAGACAGGGGGAGGGGGAAATGAGCAGAATGGAGCTGCTGGCTGGGCTTTGCCTGGCCTGAGTTGGATGCGGGGGATGGAACAAAGCCCCCTAGCCTTGTGGGCTACCCCAGCAGGAGTACTGGGAGGAGCTGGGCATGGGCTGGGCCCATGAACTGAGGGGGCTGTGTTCTACACCCCTCCAACCCCAGCTCAGATCAGGTACAGCAGCTGGAAGCTGCTGCTGCCACTCTCAAGAGGCCTGGCCAGAGTGGGGGAGGGGGGAAGGGAAGGGGGGAAAGTACAGTGCAATGGAGCTCCTGCACTTTGCAGGCCCAGCTAGGCTCCCCCCAGTACCCCTGCCAGAGTATTTGGGGGGTGGGGCCCACAAGGCAAGGAAGCTCCATTCTGCGCCCTCCCCCCCGCCCGCAGATCAGGCAGGGCAAGCCGGCAGTTCTATACTGCTTGCTTCTCCCTTCTTCCTGGCTAACAGCTCTGACACCGCATGAACAATTAACCCTAAAAGAGCACAAGTTTCCAAAGGTGCTCTATAATAGCAGAGTGTCTTAATCTAATACCTGATCTGATGCAGCTAAATTTTGTGCCATCAGCCATTTTAAAAGTGCTCTGCAGCCATGAATGTGTGTTAGGTCATAGATATACAGTACTTTCAGCTGCCAGATCAGGCAAAAAACTTCACTACTGTCTGCACCCTTAGAAAAAAAAACGCTTAAAAAGTACTGTAGCACACAAGTACCCTTCCAGTACATGTTATCACTTGATTGGGCACTATATGTACATAACTATTATATTAAGAAAGGAAAGTCTGTATTGTAGCCACCTGTATTATATTAAACATATAAGTCAAGTAACGGGAAAAAATATGTTGTGCTGTTGATCTCATCTTTAACATGATGAAAACGTTAATAAAAAACATACAAAATGAATTAGACTCCTCATGGTTTAAAAAGTGAGTTTCTTAATTGCAGATGGACAGACAATGCACAAGTAAAAAAAATTTGTTGTGCAATTGCATGTTCACTTAGAAGTCAGAAACCATTTTTAGGTTGAATCTTAGCCTTATGGAAGTCAATGGGAGTTTTGGTATGGACTTCAGCTGTCGGGATTTCACTATTAATATTTAGTAAAGTAATCATTGCATGAGAATAAGGGATTTTTTTTCTTCCATAAATTCACATTTACTAGTGAAGTGCATCCTAATACCTAGAGAAAAGAAGGTGCACAGGATAAAGTATCAGCCTCAGATTCCAGAAAGATATGGCACCTACACATGTACCCCATGCCTGCTCTGATGCGTTCTAAATTGAATGCACTGGATCAGACTCGATCAATCTGCCCAGCAGACTCCAGATTAATGCAGTCTACTGGAACATTGTAATTAGTGACCCCATGTTTCAAAATTACAGTGGGGACACTAACTAAAGGTCATCTAACGAGCTTTAGTTAAAGCTCCCTGCCACCATTTTGAAGCATGGGACACTGAATAAAGGAGATGCTGCAGGTGTTTTAATTAGAGTGGCTCCTGAGAGTTGCTCTAATTAAAATACCCCCTCTCCCCTGGAGCATGTGTAAATATGCCCCAAGTTGTCCCTTTTGGCATAGATGACTGGCCCATTTTTGTCTTTAATAAACTGGGGTAGAGGCAACAAAGGTGCCTTCTACCCTAATGTAATATAGCAGATTAGAGCACTCATACAGGAAGTGGGAGATGTGAGTTTTAGGCACCACACTACCCCACCCCAGCATGATAGTGTTCAGAAGTATATCTCCCAAACTCCAGTTGAGTGCCCTAACCAGTAGGTTATAGGGTAGGTTAGGGCCGGAGTATGCTCCATTTCTCCTCTTCAGATTGTGTCCCTATGTAGCTAAGAATGCAATGTACATAGGGCAAGACAGCGTAAGACTCTATGGCTCTGGAGCCCAATTATCAAGACACTCCCAGGGGAGTGGGCAGTCCTGGGTTCCAGTCCCTGCTTACAGAACTGTTTTGTATTTCATCCAATAACTAATGCAAACTGCAGTCCAGGGAGCAAGGATGAGAACCCAGTACCATACCACCTCCTTCCCAAGGATGACCTCATGACTGGGTGCCCTCTTGCACTCTTTCAATCCCAATTAGGTATTAAAAGATATATTTAATCCAGCTGAAATGTACTATCACAAAGCAAAACAATTTTCCCCTGTTGCTGCATGATCTATTAAAAGGAAAGAGAAAAATACGTTCACCATTCAATCATACAAACAATCAACACATGAACAGCTCTACTCTTGCGTATAAGTAGCTATTTTAATATGCATTTGGAGGAAGAGACTCAGATTACAATTATGACTGTGTAAATTTACCAAAAGTGGATAAAAAGACTTTTTCAATTTGGTGTCCAGCTTCAGTAGCAAGCTGTGAGTGGCCTCTACTGGCTGACCAAAGTCTACATAAGTCACTAAGCTCTTATGTATTATGACTGTAATATCATCAAATGTGTAATTATAATGTAAAGAAAAAAATATGTAAAGAAAATATACTACAGTATAAAATGTTGCACTCAGACTAAGTTTAAAGGCAAAGACTACCAAAGTTGGGAAGGCACATCATCTGTATAACAGAAAATATAATTGTAAGTATATAGATGTTTCTACAGAGAATGTGTTTTCGTGTGAAAGTCTCATACTGCAAATATATGTATTTGCCTGTTCCTCCCATTGTTGAGCAAAAAAAATTATCAAGGTAATTTAAAATAGCTTTAATGGCAATTACACTCATGAATTTTGAGTAATTTGAAGCTTATTTTCATCTCGCATGTAAAAAAAAAAAATTTGATTATACACGTCAAACTTTTGGTTTCAAACAGCACAGCGTTTAGCGATTCTCACACAATTTATTGTGATCTGGGTCGCCTCACTTCAGATGCCCATTATACAAATCATTTTTATAATCATGAGTAATAATCTGTATTTCGTATTTTTTCTGAATGCAATATGGATCTAAGAACAGTAGCGGGAGAAAAAGATTTATATAAAGCACGAACAAATGGTGCAACTGGTTAAACTTAAAAAACAAAACAAACTTCTCAAATGTGCTGACTTTAAGAAAAAGCTATCATTAAAAGATCTGCTATTGGATATTATGTAATTTTAATATGGTAGAATCTAAGCTGGTTAAAACATAGCTTACTATAAATATGTATGAGCTTATTCCATACTGGTAGGGTTCAATTAAGAAGCTAATATACAGTGAAACTTTAAAAAAAAATTGAAGACCGCTAGGGAGCAAGTGAATTTCCACTTAGCTTTTTCAGTACAGGATTAGGTACCTGGTTTTACAATTCTCCCTCATTTTAATTGCACCCTATTAAAAAGGATTATTGTCAAACATAAATGACTAATGATGCCAAAAGGTGACTGCCTTCCTAAGTAGTATTATTGTGCTCACATATAAGAGTATTCCAGGATATTTCTAGCTTTAGTTCAGAATCCTACCTCATTTCAGAATTCAGTCCCATTATCTTGGCTGCTCAAAATTGTTCACAGGGTTATCTAGCTGACATATAAGATAACCCTCCATCTCACTAGACACCACTGGGATATGACATGCTGACCCACAGTAAGCCATGATTATTAGTCTGAAATATATACCATATAAATGGATCTCTCAAAGAATTTGTTTTAAAATCTTCTAGTCTTATTTATACATAAAAAAATTGTTTTAAATAGTCTGACATCAGTTCCATTAATCATATCAGAAAATAATGAATCTGGATATTTAGACACATTAATGTTACATATTTTTACAATTTATAAGTAAAATAACTATAATCCACATCAATTTGAACAGAAGGAAGAACACAAGCAGTGCTTTCCCCCACCACATACACCTTAAATAGTCTAAAGGGTTTTTTGATTTACAGGCCATAAATTAACAAAAAAACAAATAGTCAAGGGCAGACACTAAAGAGAACACCCTCCCACCATTGTGTAGTAGTGAAAACCATCAGCTTATTTAAACACGAAACGTGTCAACAACGGGTGGAACCTGAAGGAGATCACTTTTGCCTATCTCTTTTATAAGCAGCATTGGTAACCTAGCAGTCTCCAGCATCTCCAGTGTTTCAGAAAACGTCTGGGATCAGGATCAGCAGTCATATAAAAAGGTGCAAATAATTAATTTGCTAGTGTAATCTAACCTATTCACCTTTCTGGGGATGGAGATATTCCATTTTTAGGCCCACAATAATTCTGTACAATCTTGAATCCTTCATCATTTATGCCAGGTACAGACATTACATTTTTATCAGTATAAATGTTCAGAAACTGGTACCATAACAGAACAAAAGTTTGGCACACAAACCCAGTCTATACCCAGAATAGAACAGAAGTTCAGCACACAGACTGGTTTAAGGATGGTGTAACCTGGTCTACAATTTGCACCCCCCGCCCCTCCAACCAAAGGTCAAATGTGTGTACGGTTTGCTACCAATCTAAACTATGTCGCTTACAGGAAACAAGGCAACTTGGATCAATTCCACCTCAGGTTTTTTGAATGTCTGTACCTAGTCTTTGTCTTCAAGTAAAAATATTTCTAACATATATTGGTGAATACTATAACTGAAATCACCTGGGGATAACATTTAGTTAACTAGATTATTCAACTGAAAAACTAAATGGCAACTAAATGACAAGCCAGGTGATAGGTAGGTATAGCAGATGCTAGACTGCAGCATTTATAAGATTTTCACACTTAAAAGAAAATAACCACAACACATATTTGTTTGAACATTATTTTTAGATGGTCTTATGACAGATGCCTTTTCAAGGTTTAGTTTATAAACCATAGGATTGTGGTATCTTAATTTACCACTTTTAATCTTAAAGTAAAAGCAAAGTTCTCTTCATTCACGCTGGAGAACTTGGATAGTGATCAAAAAAACATTTTTTTTCCAGTTAAAATTTGCACTTGTGTCAAGGGACAGCATAAGTCATACAACAACTTAAAGCTTACTTCCTGGTTGAAATGGAACTTCAAGTCGAGGCCTAGGAAATTTCACTTCTGCCAAATAATATTATTTATTTATTTAAACACAGCCACTATTTTGTTCTTGTTCTCCCTTCTGCTTGTTCACTTTTCTCTAAAATTGTGAGAGAGGCTAGGCAGAACTTAGTGGTAACCTTTTTTCCCCTTCTTAAGTCATAATCCTACTTGTACTTCATAAAATAATTTTCTCCACCACTGAATCATGAGCTAAGTACTTTGGAACAGAAGGAATAAGCAGGAAACTTGACAACAACTTTCTATGGAATATTGTCAGGCCATGCTTGAGTCAAAACTTTATGTCCTCACATATAAGCGACCTTAGAAATAAAGCTAAATTTATTTTAAAATACACTACAGTGAGTGCAATTGCTTCTCAATAAGACATTTTCCAATCTGTCCATCATCTAGTCTTCAAATATTAAATGTAAATAATTCATGAATTCTATTACTTTAGGCAGTAATAGAAAATTCCAAAGTGGTAATTCCTCTTTAGTGACATCATTTTAAAAAAGAGACATCAGGCTTCTTAAGTTCAGTTATCCTATATAAGGTATCAGCACTTCAGTAAGGCAGTTGGTACACTAATACAAGACATACTGACAGTGCATAAACTGCATATATTCATTAGTAGGTTAAGTGAAGTTGCTATCAAACAACGTTATGTACTGGTATCCAACTTGGTGCTCATCTGTAAACGCACTTTAAGATTTTGTTTCAACTATAGAAAAAGACCTTACTATACAATAGTAGTAGCTTACTTAAAAGATAGCTTGTAGCCCTTTTTTGGTAATTGGTATTGCTGGCATTTAAAAAGTTAGTTCTTCCAAGACACTGTATTGAAGAGAAAGAAGGCAACACCTGGACTTTGGGAATTCAACACCTCTGACACATGCTAGAGACATGTCTAGCAAACTTTTAAAGTGAGACTCAAGACTTGCATTCTGTATTACCGGGTTGCTGCTATTTGTGTTTCAGGTTTTCTGGGTATTGGGGTAAAGAACAATTCGGGGATTTTATGACAAATTTTATCATATAGGCTTGTTTGATTAATTACTGCACCTACTCAGCTACTACACCTACTGTGGCTGTATATAAGAGGATGGGGAGAATTTTAGAGAGCTGTGTGTCTGATAGTATCATCACAGTGTTCTGCCCCTACCAGGTTCTTCCTAGGTAATGCTTCTTATGTCATTTTTAAAGTACTCAATATCTGTGGATTTATGCTTTTAAATTAGTTATGTCAATGTTATGAGGGATAGGTTGTAGCTGATGGGTGATTAATATAGGCTGTGGCTGATGGGTAATTAATACAGTTTACCACTCCCTTGCATGCAGCCTTTGAGAGGTTAAATTGTAGCCTCTGGGCTTCCGCCAGCCACTGCTTCCAACATTGCTCTAGGAGCAGCAGCAGGGATCTACAGTTTTCTCCTCTGGCTGCCACTTTTTGCCCTGCCCCAGGGATTTTTATGGAGCAGGAATTGTTAGTCTTTCCTGTGGGTAGAAGTTCACTGTTTCAGTGGTAACAAGAATCATAGCAACAAATATTCTATTACTTTCATTTACTTTTGATGATGGCCTAAAATGACTGTTGTCCACAAAGGCAGGCAAGGTTCTTTGGGTAGATGTCTTTTATTAGACCAGCTGAGTAGTTGGATAAAAATTCTTACCAAACTTTTGGGTGCAGTCACCCTTTGTCAGGCATAGGGCATCTCTGCTGGTCTGAGACTCCAAGAAAAATTGTCCACAAATGCATTTAATATACTGAATCATATACTTTAGTGAAAAGGTTCTATTAGTGGATATTATGTCCCAGTAGCATGGTTTAAACAATTACCTTGGTGATGCTCCTTCTCAAACTTGCTGAACATATTTGGTTAACATTTGGTGACCTAATTAACAAGAACATGTTCCGTTGTGACATACCTCATAACATTTTAACTCAGGGGTGGACAAAATATGCCTCACGGGCCGGATGCAGCTCGTCAGGCACTTTCATCCGGCCTGTAGCACCCACTAATGAATTGTACCCTGCCCAGCCCTTCAGCCCACAAGAATGCAAGTGAGGCACCCACGTGTACACCCCCCTTCCCCACACACCCTGTTGTGCCTCACTCCCACCCTTGTGGGTGGAAGGGCCCAGCCTGGCCAGCACACAGCTTCTGGGCAGGGCTGCTGCTGCAGCCCTGTTTCCCCTGCTTCCCTGTTGCTCTGGGAAGCAGGTAGGGAAGTGGAGGGGGCCAAGTTGCAGCTGAGTGGGAACATGGAGTGTGGGGCTGGCGGCAGCGTGGGGGTGGTGGCAGTGCGGACCTTGGTGGTGGCAGTGCGGACCTTGGGTGGGCAGTGTGTGGGTGTGAGGGAGGGTGTGGGGGTGTGTGGACCCTCATACTCCCTCCATGATGCGCAGCCCCAGCAGGCATTGGCAGTGGCAGCGGCAGCAGGTAGGAGTGCTCAGGGCGCTTGTGCCCTGCGCAGGCACTGGTGCCTGGTGATGTGCAGCTACGGCCAACACTGCACATCGTGGTGAGGGGTGCAGCCTCCTTCAGGCCATCTCTGTTGCCAGCACTCCCTGCCATACATGCACAGCCCCACCACTTGCATGGCATGGGAGGGAAGCCCTAGATGCTGGATGTGCAGTGCTGGTCGGAGCTGTAACCTGCTGGGCACCAGTGCCTGCACCAGGCATGAGCACCCTGAGCACTCCCGCCTGTTACTGCTGTGCCATGGGGAGAGTGCAGCAGGGGTCCCCCCACCCTATCTTATACCCCACAAATGCCACACACTCACACCCTGTCCCCACAACCCCCCACATATACACAACCCCCCAAACATACCCTAAACCCCCTCCACACAGCCACACCCCCTCATAATCCCCCCCACACCCTACCATACACACACACCCAATATACAAGATGAAATTTATTTTTGAATTATTATGCAATCACCTGCATATATGGTATGCAAACATGAATCATGACAAAAATATTTTTTGTAATAAAATTAAAATATGTTATAGTAAGTGCTTGACTTAATGTATGATTTGGTTTTCTTCTGGTTCTAAGATGGCAACTCCCTCTCCCAAAAGAAGTATTTCCATTGGGGGGGGGAGGGGAGAAGGGAGGGACTTCTAGTGGCAAAGGTCAGGGGGGACTTTTGGTCCCAAGAGAGCAGCCAGGGGTGGGGCAAATGTCAAGGGGCGGGACTAGCCATGCAGCCTTTGACAACTCACCAAAACTTAAGTGGCCCTCCACCCGAAACAACTGCCTGTCACTTTTCTAACCATTAGAACTATATGAAGTTGTTGCACCTAAGGACCATAATCTTCTAAAGCTGCTGTTGACAGAAAAAGGAAGATGTTCAAGGCTATAACAGATGCAGAGCTGCTGTTGAATGACAAGCGTAGGAAGCTAAAAAAATAAAGAGGAAGATGCAAGGTTCAGACAGGAATACAAGATAAAACAAGGTGGGGAAGAGAACTGGGTAAACAAAAAATGTAAAGAAGCAGAAAATACAAAGAGAAATATGACAAGAATTAGGTTACCAGATAAGATAATTCAATAGGACAGGTGAGAAGGAATATTTTAACGAGCCATACAATATGCAAAATGCCAGAGGTGAAAAGGGTTCAAGAGAAGCTTCCCAATATACACTGTGGAAATTAGATGGCAGAACTCTCACAAGTAGCAGAAAAGATCTTGAATGGAAGTTAAAATAAAAG
>NW_005842031.1:2397605-2423012 GCF_000455745.1 Alligator sinensis | reverse complement strand
GGAGGGGGGGGGGGGAAGGGGGTGCAACCAAAAGAAAGATAAAGTCTTTGGACATGAAAAAAAACCCCAAACCACTGAGCTGCTGCAAGTATGCAAGGAATGTAAAGTAAGGTGGAAGGTGGTGAACAAGGTATCCAACAACATTTACAAACAAGAGTAAATATTGAGCAACAGAAGAAAAGTGATGATAATACTGGTCTATAGAAAACAAGATAAGGGCAAGTGCGAGGACTACAAAGGAATTACTCAGTATGTCAGGAAAAACATTCATCAAGATGTTACAGAGGACAATGAAGATGCACAAGGAAGTAGCACTTGCAGAGGTTAGATATAGACCAGGATGAAGTACAACAGAGCAGCTGTTTGTGATAAGGGATATCTCAGAGAAGTACACACACACATAACTGAACCTGAGTAAGTTATTTCATAGACTTCAAATAAGCTTTTGATAACATCTGGCAGAAAGGGATATGGCAAGCTTTGCAAATGTATAGCAGCTCTGAGAAACCGATCTGGCTGATAAAAAATAGGCAGTAAGGCAATGAATGTCATGGGTATGGACAAGAAGCTGATGGAATGGGTCACGATGAACATAGGATTGAGGCAAAGATGCATTCTCCTGTGAGATCTGTTCAACTTAGTTATGGAAATAGTAAAGGCTTTAGCATTCAGAGATAAAAATGAGATGAATTATGCTATATGTAGAGTGAATGCCTTGAGATTTGCAAGATGATATTGATCTTGTTACTCTGACCAAGGAGACTCTACAGAGAATAATGGACAACGTATACAAGGAAAGCAGAAAATTCAGACTGAGCATCAGTAAACAGAAGACAAAAGGAAGAGGTAAAGATCAAAGTCAGAGACCAAGAACCTGAACAAGTGGAAAAAAACTGTGTGATCTTAGAGAACTAGTATTGAACAAATTGTGAAGGTGACAAAAAGAATCAGCCTAGCTACTACTGTACTTAGAAAACTTTGCAAAGTTTAACAACAATATTTAGACATATATGTAAAATCATAGTATCAGAGATTAGCATTGCACTGATCTTGTATGGGCTGGAATGGTGGAATGTAAGGAAAGCCATAAAATAGATACTTTCAGTGAAAATGGAACATCAAAAAAATGCTCTGAAGTGATTTAAGTGAGTGTTCTGTATTCTTAAAATGTAACCTTTGCCCATTAAGAAGAGGTTTTAAAGGAACCTTTTGTTCATATTATATTAGCCATACTTCTTCTTGTCCAATCTTCATCATCAGAGACCATTTTTTGTGACATCAAATAGGAGATATCAAGCAAACTGTTTTCCTCCTAATTTCAGCTCAGTATCTTGAAAGAGCTGGCTTTCAGAAAGGGCTGTTCTTGAATAAGTTGGCATATCCTGTTCTGTGCAATTTACTCCCAGTTATGTTGCACACCTTGGCTGTGTTTACACATGCAATTAATGTGACTGAATAAACTATGGTGCAATCTGAGCCAGAGTAAACTAATCCTGACATCACCATCTACATGTCCATTTAAGTGTAGTAATTTACTCCACCGTTGGATAGTACCTGTGTTTGACGCGACTATCCTATGCCAGGGTATATTAATCTGAGCCCTAATTGTGGTGCACATGGAGTTGGTGACACTTTACTGTGCAGTATATTAGTCTATTGTGCAGTAAATGCACTGCATTGTGTAGGTTGATCCATCGAGTTGAGCATTCAGGCTGTGCTTAACGCATATGCAAGGCCTACCATAGTTTTATTTGACAGAGACAAATCATTGTAACAGAAGCAATTGCTGCTTTGGTAACCAGTTGTTTCACAATCTGTCAACGTCTTTTGGCTACATAAATTGTAATCTGGTTTACATATTCCAGTGAAGATCTTACAAGTAGTCACAAGAAGGAACAGATATAGCCAATGACTGTCACACTGTATAAGTACCTTCCTGCTTCTAAAAAAAGGGAAGTAGTCTGAATTTAATGGAATTGTTTTACTGAAATGCATTGGTTTAGTATGTTCCATGACTGCTGCAAGCCTTATAGACCTTGGCTAGGATTCCATCAGATCTTGGTGTTATGCAATTAGAAAACGTTCATATTACATTTTCAACTTTTTTCCTTGAAGCCTTCATGGTCAAAGATGGATACAACAGGTAAGCAGTTTTGTCATGGAGCAAAAATTCTTTTGTTAAGCATACTTCTAAATTGTTCAGCTCATCCTTTAAGGTTTTGTTTTCTGGAAGTTTTCTGACGAGTAATTTCTATGTTGCACTGTCATTTTTACTTTTCTTCATCCTTGTGGTTGGCAATTCCTCATTTGAGGATGATCTGAATTATGGCTCATCGATAGGTCTTGAGGTAACCTGAGAGTTCAATCCTTGAGCTACAGTTCCATCTGCACAAGTTGCAGATTTTCTGCAGGGGAGAGTAGGCTATTGGCTGGGATTCCTCTCCTTTTTCATTCCTCTGCTTTCTCTTCTCTGTTTTGATGGCAAGACACTTCATCTTGAAATGTTGAGGTTGGTTGAAGCTGCAGGGCCACTGGAGTCTGTTAGCAGCCAGCTCTTCCTAGCTCTTGATGTCAGCATTTCAAGGCACAGCTAAGCTAGCAGCAGAACACTTGTTTTGGGAGTCAAGAATCAAGCATCAACACACAATGTTTGGTCCAGCGAAGTTGGTGCTTGAGGATCACTTACTCAATGCTGCTAACACTGGCTTCAGCAAGGATGCTGGTGTTTGTGAGGTGATCTTTACATTTGATGTGGAGGATTTTTGGGTGCAATGTTAGTGATACTGCTCCAGGCTCTTGAGATGATAATGATAAGTTGTGCACAATTCACATCCATAGAAGAGAGTAGGGATGATGACTACTGTAGGCCCGGATTTTAGTGTCTTTCTGGAGATCGCGCTTTTAAATTGTTTGGCTTAAGAGTTTTATTCACTTATATAAAATAGCTTCCTTAAACCTTTTCCAGTCACCTTCAATATCCCCAGCCATTGAGTTGAATTGATTTTCAGCTGTTTTACAAATTTCATGTTTCACAGACTCGGTTTTGAGTGAAGAGACATTGATTTAACTCACTTCCTTCTGAATCCTCTTGGTTGTTTGATTCACAGTTTTAGCTCTGTCTGAATATAACAACGATCTGGCCATCATGATTTTTTAATGTTACATTTCTAGTATCTCCATGGTCTGAGGATGACAATCAAGTAACTGCTACTCCTTGGAACAAGGTCTAGCACTAGTAATAATCAAATCAAATTTGCCACATATTGGAGGAGCAAGAGACCATTATTGCAGCTTCCTACACTGTGCTTCCTGATGATACTGAGCCAGGTTTCATAATTTGACCCAATGTAGGCACGGAAGTCCCTAAGGATAACCATTTCATCCTCTTTTGGAATTTGGGAGAGAGTTTGTCTCAGGGTCATCATAACATTTTTCCATCAAATGATCTGGGGTTGTCACAGTTAGTGTGTAGGCACTTACAATGCAATCATGGCATTGCTTGGAGAAGGTAGACAAGTGGTCTACAAGCTGGCTACCATTTGTGAGAAGGATTTGTACAGATTCTCCTTCCCTCATCTTAGTCCAAAGCAAGACAACTCAAGAAATGTCTTGCCTATGGCTCCAAAGAGTTGCTTGCACATGATGTCTGCTTCACCCACAGTAACTGTGTCAGCTTGCAGGCTAACCTAAATTAAGAGCTTGGTGAGTGGAGATAGTCTCATTACTTTTTCCGTAAGTCTACCCTGGAAGCTCGAGTCTGCTAAGTGACTACTGGGTACTTCATTTGTTAAACTGAAGCAGTAATAAATAATGAAAAAGTTAAGAACAGAAACCAGGCATAAAGAAAAAAACTTCTAGATAATCCATATGAGATTCCTGGTTTTTGGAACACAGTTAATTCCACAGTGGCCAACCTGCAGCATGTGTGCCATACGTGACACAGGTGGCTTTTGTGTGAGATATGTGAGCCCTGAGTGCTCAGTAAAGAGAGGCTTAAGTCTCTCAAGTCTCCAGCAACTTGAAACAGGGCACAGCTCTAAGAGAAGGTGTCAGAAGTCATTGCCAAGAGCTAGATTAACCCACCCCTAACCCTGCAGCCACTGCTGAATTAAGGGGTTTAAATCCTTACTCACCATATAACAGTCTGGTGTTGGCAGGGACAAGGAAGGCTTAACCTGGTTTTTGGTGGGGACACCTAACATCTCCTCTAACAGCGGTATCTTGCCTTTGCTCCATATTGTATGGCCTTAAGTTTGAGCACTTCTGTTTCAGTTATAGCACCCCAGGGCACAAACTGTATCAGGTACACTGCTGTGGGGAGGGATGAGAGCAGCATTTGGGGGGGGGGGGAGGGAGGAAGAAGAAGGGCTTCATTTGTGGCACATCGGCCAAAAAGGATGGCCATTATTCGTTTATTCACTGTGTTGTCAAACTTAAAAGTTTAGTGTAAGTGGTACATAATTTAACATCACCTCGTAGTTAGGTATATCTCATGACATTAATTAACTTTTTCATTTTTCTAAGATGACTTTAAAATGTAATTTGTCCATGTAGCAGATACTTGAATACATAGAGACAAATCATTTGGCAGAAAAATCACTGATCATCTTAAAATCAAAAGATAGGGCACATTGTCTTAAGTAGGTAAATCAATTCCTCCCCCCACACTCTTCTCCTTTTATGGTTCTGAAATGCATAGAGGTAGATGACTAAGAAATTGTTAAACTCTATTTTTATCTCCACGTGAAACTAGTTTTATCTTTGTTTTTCTATTAAAATATCTATATTGGGAAGAAGATGCAGTGCTATGAGAAATAATATGCAGATCTTAAGTAACACTTGCACCACTAAGGGACTTCTGAGCAGAAAATGGAGGTTAGGGGAGTTCTTTCTTTTGAAAAAAAACACTGGGAAGGTAGCTCCTAAGATCTTTGGCAGATGAAAATTTTCACAGCTCCACTAAATGTAGCTGCAGTTAATAAACCTATGACAATTTTTACTATACTGGTTCTTAATACTCCTTTCCTCCTCAAATTGGATAAACCCACACACGATGATTTCTGAAAAAGTAAGAGAATGGGTAGAAGATTGAAGGAAACAAGATTAGGGAGGAGAGGGAAGGGAGTCACCAGCACAACAAAATGTTAATGGCGTTGTAAGGTTATCAGTAAGCCAAAGATGTTGTTAATATAAATAAATAGCATGGAAAAACAACAGAGAATGGAACACTCCCAATAATCTGTAAATTGATCTTTCCCGAATAGGAAACTGTGATTCACAATGTAAAGTTGGTAAAAAAGGGAGGTTCCTGGTGCCCTTTCCAACCTTAAAAAAGTTTTTGAATATCATTAAATCATGACCAGTTAATGGACATGTGCCCTGATCTTGAGTTAGAAGTTCTAAAATAGCATAAAGTAGCAGAAAGAGTAAAAGTATTGCTTTCAGCAAGAGAGCTATGATGTTATTTCAAAATCATATAGATTGGTGGTTACCAAGATCCAGCCCACAGAGCTGTCATCCAGCAAAGGTCTGAAGATCTCCGCAAAGGTCTGAAAATTTGTTGGCGTGGACAGTAGTAGCAGTGTTAATTGACATGTGTGCTGGAACCATGGCAATTAACACTGCCACCACTGATCCTGCCACCAAATTTCTCAACTCATGGGTTGGTTCTGGACCACAGAGCCATGTCATCTGGTCCGCAAGCCTGGAAATTTGGTGGTAGGAGAAGCAGCAGCTGCTGCAGTTCTGCAAGCCACATCAATTAACCCTGCTGCCTCCTGAGCTAGGAATTTACATGCAGCCCCATGCTCCAGAGCTAGCTTGAGGGGCCAGATGCGTTGGACATTGCCGTTTAGACTTTCCTTAACTCTACCATATAGTAAGAGCCTTAAAACTAAAGGCAAAGATTAGTAGAAAGAGATGTAGCAGAAAATATACTTCCTTTGATAGCATATAAATAGCAAGTTTCTCTTGCATTGGTTTAGAAAACAAACAGTGAACTTAAATGTATATGAAAGCTCAACATTAGAACATTACAATTTTTTTTTGAAAGATTCAATTGTAAATCACTGTTTGACAGTAAGTACTACTACTCATTTAAAACAGCTTATGTTAAACCCTTCCAAAGGTAAAACCTGAATTTCTTATAATATATACAAAACATGTATATATATACAAATCAGATGACCCTTGTTAGAGTCTGAAACCCTTGTGCAGGTCCTTAGGGTGAAGCATGTATTAAGCTTTGCTTACTGAAACCTATCTTTTGGGCCACCATAACTGACATAACAGTTTCAAATCATTGTAACCCATGCAACAAGGCAAGCTTATTTCACGCCAAAATTCAAATTTGGATTCCACCTGTCTCTCTCTTTCATTAAATTGCTCATGGACATAGCAGCATCATAAAATATCTAGCAAACATGTTGTCATGCCAAATACAAGCATTTAATTTCCAAGACACACCTGACATGCTGCACCTATACATCTTAAAGTTTTATTAAAAAACTGTTCAGTTAGTTTAAATGGTTCAGGATATTTTTCAGAAACCCTACCAATTTACTTCAAGCGCAAGTAATTGCAAATATTGCATAATACACCTGATGTATATGTCATCAAATCATTTTTGCATTTACATACCTAAGAAAAAGCAAAACAATATAAGCAAAAACAATAAAAAACTCCCTGGATATGCTTGTATAATTACATTTTGTAATCATATGGCACCATCAGTAGTAGTATAATGACTACATGCTTAATAGTGATATAATTCCTCTCAGGATTTAGTTTCTTTAAATTATACAGCAGATAACATATTTGTGTCAAATAAGACTTGATGCTTTATATTCAGTTAGTAAATTATGGAGATGACTTATATTGATGTTTCAGTTCATGTTTATGAAACTGCATTAATAGAACACTCCAACTTCTATGCTAACAAGCTTTTTTTAAATCATAAGCTTCATAGCTGATGTAAATCAGCTTACTGCTCTTTAGTCAACTGAGCTACAGTGATTTACACTAGCTCAATAATTGGTCCAAAATATTAATACATTAATGTATACATTACAGATGTACAGTAGAAACTTTAAACTGTCTTGACAAAAAATAAAAAAAGCATTATGCCTCAAAATATTACAAGAGCGATTGTTTTCTTCTGTATTGTTAAACCTTTGTAATGAGGAACTAGTTATGTCACAGCAAAAAAAGGCACATTGATTTGAGGATGATTTACATTTTAAAAATACTATAAGCTATTAATATCCTCTGGTCCTACCAGCAACATTGAAACAGACTGACTACTAGATATATGAAAAGGGCAACTACCACATTGTTCCCTTGGTACTATACAATGGCAGGTCAAACTTTTGTTCCTCTTGTCCTACAAACAATTTTCAAGCCCACGCTCAATAAATAAATTTGGTCTCAGCACTCCCAATCAGGGCTGCACAATCCCCTCAGTAGCAGACCTATGATAAATGGACTTATTTTCCCAAATCAAACACTCGAATTTAAATTCAGATGAGTTAATGCAAAGGTCAACATTGTAATCAGTTCTTTTGATCTTTATAGAATTTCTCGAGTAATACATAATAAATCTGAAACAAGGCAATTTGCGGCTCTGTATGTGTGGCTGGTAATAAAAATCTTAACGATTAGAGC
This sequence comes from Alligator sinensis, assembly GCF_000455745.1. NCBI lineage: Eukaryota > Metazoa > Chordata > Crocodylia > Alligatoridae > Alligator > Alligator sinensis. The sequence goes on along the minus strand of NW_005842031.1, from coordinate 2,415,350 downwards.
CTTTATGTACTTAGGGAACGTTTTATAGTAATAGCTATAGTGAGAGCCTCAATGCATGGGGAATGATGGCAATAGATAATACTGAAAGACATGATTGCTTGATTGTTTATATAGTTTATACAGCATGTATTTTTATATGTATACACACATGTATCGATGCTACATATATAAAGCATAACTTTGCTGAAGATTCTGACACCTTTTTTCCTAATTTTCTTTTTTCTCCTAGTCAAAAGCTTGGGATCTTAAAGATTTCATAGGTTAATTTTTTCCCCATAAACAAAGAAATGATTTGGGATATTTTAATTTAGGAAAGGAGAACACAACACATACATTTAAAGTACTTTACATGATATTCTTGCTTTTTTTTTTAATTTTAAATAAAAAAAAATCTATTTAGCCACATTTCATGAGTAACACAGTATTCTAGTGTAATAGAATAAGGCCAACATTGATTAATGAAAGAGTACACCATTAGAAGCATCAAATTCAGTATACAGTACTAGATTTCCCATCAAGATAAATCAGGATTCTTCATTCCACTATCAAGATGAGGTTTTTTTTCCTCCCCTTTTTAGATATTTTAACCTTTCCTCAAGTTTAGGTAAAATGCTTCCCGACATCTATCAAACCACTGACCCTGCAGAAGGCCAATAACACTTCATGGTGGCCGAGAGGTCTTTAAAAGAACAAAATAAGATGTTCAGGCTCCTGTTTTCACTACAAGGTCTTCCTTGCATATTATCTGCTAAAAAGTTTAGATAATTTTATATATATGTATTTTATGTATATATGTGGAAAGAGTAATGGCAAGAGAGGGCCTCCAAACAGACAGGGGAACTAACAGAGGGCAAAAGGAATCAGAATTCACGGCAGAGGTGATATCTTTTATTAGACCAACTAGATTTTTGCAAAAAAAAATGTTTTTAATTGCAAATTTTCAGGCACAGGCACCCTTCTTCGGGCATAGGAGAAAAAGTTGTAAAGTTTCTCCTAGGTAGAAATGAAAGTTCATATTTCATAGAAGAGTTAAAGGTGTGGTAAAATCTCCTGTTTAGCACAGTTCATTTTATGCAGGTTTGGCTCAGAGAAAAGTTGGAATAGTCTGTTTCCCTCAAGGTTGCTTGGTGGCAAGCAAGATGTAGTCATAATTCCTTCTGGTTATGACATTTCATATTTCAGAAAAGAGTAAAAGGATGGAATACTCTTCTGGGCAGAGATGTCTTATGTGGTGAGGTGTCTCTGGGCTCTGTGATAATGCAAATTACCTCAAAAAAAGGCAGAAACAGGGTCTCAGGTTACAAGTGGTACAACTTGCTTCCTCCTTGTAAAAATATGAAGATTTTGTTTTAAAAATTGGCTAAAATTTGGTATCTTCCATGTGTCAGGTGTCCAGGGTGTAGCCCTACTGGTCTAGGCAAAAAGAATCAGAACTCATGGTAGAGGTGATATCTTTTATTAGACCAACTAGATTTTTGCAAAAAGAGAGTCTTTAATTGCATTCTTTTGGACACAAACACCCTTCTTCAGACATAGGAGAAACGACTGTAAATGTTCTCCCAGGTAGAACTGTTCCAAGCAGGAGATTTTACCACACCTTTAACTCTTCTATGAAATATGAACTTTCATTTCTACTCGAGAGGACTTTTACTATCTTTTCCCCTATGCCTGAAGAAGGGTGCTTGTGCCCAACATCTTGCAAAGAAAGATTTTTTTGTAAAGATCTAGTTGGTCTAATAAAAGACATCATCTCTACCACGAGTCCCAATTCCTTTTGCCTCTAGACCAATATAGCAACAACCTGGATACCTGACAGAGGACAGGAATCCCTCCCCACCCAACCTGTTTCTCACCCATTGTCTGCCACAATTTGCATTTTCACTGACTGGCATTCTTGCATACTACCCCCTGGCATCTATCTAACACAACCAGGAAGAGCACAAAACAATTGCAGATACTTCCTCTGCCTGAAGAAGAGTGTATGTACCCAAAAGCTTGCACAGAAGAATATTTCCAACTATTTTAGCTGGTCTAATAAAAGGTATTGAATTTACCCAAAGAACCTTGAGGGCAGAAATTGGATATTTTGTGGTATAACTCAGTTTCTTCTTCCAGCACAAGGAACTGCTGCTGGGATTAGGGTTAGGAAAAGCTGTTAAGTCAGCAACAGAAGTAACAAGAGAGGGCTCAGCAGGTGGGGAAGATCAGCTGTTTTTGGTCTTCTATTCAATACAGTTAAATAAAGGAAAGGAAGATACATTTTTTATTCATTTATTTCCATTCCTCATGGGTCATGAATCTCGCTGGAAAAATTGTCATGGGAAGAGACTGGAAAAGGAGCCATCATTCTCCATACCAGATTTTATTGGCTATGTAGGTGCATGTGGGAATTACAGGCTCAAAATAATTGCAGCTATAGACCCGCTGAAATATTCAGCCATTACACAGAGTACTCATGGTGCAAACTTGTGGCTCATTCATAGTAAGTACTTCTGGTGCAAGACCCTCTCTGAACTCCTCCCCTTCACCACTCCTGAAAAGTGCAGAGATAAGTGGCAAATAGCTCTTGTCAAAAAAGAAACCATCAATATCACTTTTGAGGAGATAAGTTGGTTAACAAAGTGAAACACAGTTTTGATGTGAAATATTTCTAAAAGCACTTGAATTGGCACAGAAAGACATTCTGAATAAAAAACCCAATCACTAGTCAAAAACCAACACAGCCTGTATTACCATATTTACTCGAATATAAGATGATGCTAATAATTAGATTATATTTATGGTAATATTTATATATTTGTTATAATTTTCCAGGTCCAGAATCCAATTACTGGAGCTTTGCCTTGGATTTGTCTCCCTCACATTGGTATAGCAGGGAAAATAAATCCGGCGGGTAGGGAGGGGATCATGTGGCCCTCCTGTCCTCTAGCCGCCAACATTTTCCCCTGCAGCTCTTTCCCCTGCCCCATTACAATCAGACCCTGCTGTCCCTGAGCACATGAAAGTGAGGGGAAAATCTGAAAACACTAACTTTTAAATAAATATGCATGTGATAATTTGCATATAGGCAAGTTACTACTGGTACTCATAGACTTAGTTAATCCAGAATTGATGCATTTTATCTTTTTTTGGCAAAAACAAGTTGTAGCACAGGTACTCCATAAACCCTTTTTGAAGTAGCACTTTTGTACCTACTTATACATTGTACAAACTAAGCACGATATTAGCTCAAAGCCAAAAAGCTCAAGATTTATCATAGACTTCACTGGGGTGGGCCCTTGCAGAGTCAACATCATTTCAAGCCATGGTGATCCTACAGCCCACAAAACCCCTCACTCATGACTGGAATTGGATGAGTCATGGGCCTATCTGGTCAAGGCCCACCTGTGATAGGCTGAGAGAGGGGGTGACTGAGCCTCTCACCCACATAGATGTTTGGTGATGTTTGCCAGACATTTAAAGTTGGAAGTAAACCTCCGTGTTGGCTGCATTTAATCATTGTCATAGTTGGTTTCCATTACTGAGCACACGCTGCTTCTGGCAGCAGTTTAATGATAGACAACATATTTAGTGAGGTTTTCTTGTATGTGAATAAGACAAGGGGCTTCTCCTCCCCCCGCCCCCCATGCTGAATGGGGGGAAAAACCTTGTCTTGCATTCAAGAGAATATGATATATTAAATGAGTTCAAACTGGACAGCTCTGTAAAACTTATCTGTCCTGATTTAATCATCCACCATTTGTTGTTATCTGTAAACTTTACCAGAGGTGACTTGGTTTCATAGTTTCATAGTAGCTAGGGTCAAGAGGGACCTGAAGAGATCATCTAGCCTGACCTCCTGCCACAGGCAGGAATGAATGCTGGGTTCACAAGACCCCAGACAGGTGATCATCCAACCTCCTCTTGAATTTGCCCAAGGTAGGGGAGAGGACAACTTCCATGGGTAGTTGGTTACAGATTTTGGCAACCCTAACTGTAAAATATTGCCTTCTGATCTCTAACCTAAACCTATTCTTCAGCAGCTTATTACCATGGTTCCCTTCCACATCACTGGTAAAGATACTCAATAGCACTGTGTCAAGAACAAACTCCTGTGGAATTTGACTAGAAATTTCCTTATTGAATGATGATTCTTCATATATAAATTACAGTATTTCAATTTATCTGGACTGTACATGCAAGTAAATTTGGTCTAAATGTTTTTTCCATTGGAAATGACACATGAGCCAGAACTGCTCATAGGAAACTGCTGAATTTGCCGAAACATTTGTTGAGAATGATCTCTTTCAAGGCTTTAATGGAATTTCTTCTTAAAATTAGAGAGAGAAAAATAGAAAGGAGGAAGAATCAAAAGTGGAGGCAACCCTACCCACAAGTGCCAGCACTCTGAGGTACCTGGCTGAGCACAGCAAATTGGAACTCAGGTCCCTTACATATGGAGAAGACTGCTCCAATAACTAAAAGTTACTTCTCTGTGTGTGTCTCCCATCATTAAAAAAAGGTGCTGAGTGATTTCTGACATGGAACAGAAAATCTCCAAACTATTTTTAAGATCAGAAAAATCATTTTCCACCTCTAGTAGTAAGTTGGGCTCAATTGAACAACATGCACCTTAAACAGAACTAAATGTAAGGTCACATATAAGCAACAATATATATATATATATATATACACACACACACACACATATATATATATATATACACACACACACACACACGGCAGAATATCAAGGCTGGTATTTTGGAAAGCACTGAATAAAAAAAAAAAAAGAAAAAAAGGAACTTAAGGATCCAGATGAATAACTGATTGAATATGAACTTGCAGTTGACTGTGCAAGCTAACAGTTCAAATGAAGTCCTTCGGTATTTAAACAAGGGCATATTGAGAAGTATGGAGGTACTTACAACTGTGTATAGCACTAATGAAACATTATTTGCATATTGTGCCTAGCTCTGGTGGCCATACTTCAAATATGATATAGATTAATCAAAACACTGGAAAAGTTTTAAGAAAAAAACCCACAAAAATGACTGAAGATCTGGAAAACCTGTCTAGCTATTTTCCTTAGCAAACAACGTTTAAGGCCTGGCTTGACCAGCCTATCAGAAATTTTTTCTTCATGTAAGTTAAGATCAGTAGTATAACTAGGGGTGGGCAACAGAGGTAGATGGGGTGCTGAAATTACCCCCCACGCCATCGAGTCTGTGCCCCAGTAGCATTGCCAGGCTGGGAACTCCAAAACAGTTCCCAGCTGCTGTAACTTTTACAGCAATAGAGCTGGGGCAGGCAGATCATGCACAATGGCAGCAGCTCACCTGGGACTGTTTAGAAGGTCCCAGAAGGTGAGGCTGCTGCTCCCTTGATCCTCCTTGCGCTCTTAAACCTGCCTACCACAACTCATGGAAACTGCCACAACCCAGAACCGACACCATGTGCTGGCCACACCTGCTCTCAGAACCTGCTCTCCCTGCCCCCATTCTCAGAACCATGTTCCTACCCCATGAAACTCAGTCTCTTGCAGGGTTTGCCCCAAATGCCAATTTGGCTTTTTACACCACTGTCTCTAACCTATCAGTCACAGGAATAACAAGAGTGAATGGCTGGAAGCCAAAGCTAGACTTAATTAAAAGTAACACCAAGACGCAACTTGTTTTTAATAAGAGCAACTAAACAGTAGAACATAAAGATATAGTGGGCTTTTTAAAAATCAATCCTTCAAATAGTTATAAAAAAAATTCAGTCTTGATTTAAACATATTCTAGCTCAGTCAAAAAATTACCAGCTAGAAATTCTTCGGCTTGTATTCTGCAGGAAGCCAGATTAATAATGGATCCTACTAGGTGGAAGGGCTCTGAGAATGCAGGATGTAGGTTTTGAGAGTAAGTGAAGGGAGGGGGAGCAGAGGGTGAAGGGGGATGAGAGTAGAAGTGGGGTACATGGGTTTTGAGAGCCAGTGTTGGGGAGGGAGGCACGGCAGCAGCAGCCTTACATACCAGGAACTTCTGGCCTTAAAAACTGTAAATATTTGACACTGCAGAGTCTCCAGGGTACATCAGAATAGGCCCATGCACAAAAAAGCACTAAAGAGTTTTGACATCAATGGCGTAAGTATAGAATCTGTAGGGAAACACCACTAGAAAAGCAGGATTTCTAGGAAGATAAGAAAGGCACTCAAAACAAGGGGAGCAAAGCCCATTCTGTATCTGTTGTACATCTTGGGTGCTGGCAGATGTAGAACACCCCCCCACCCCCCGCAAAACAAACACGATTTACCAGAAGAAGCAGCACGTTAGTTTGACCTGGCTCCGCAGTGTCTGTATAGATCGTGTGCTTCAATGGGGCTTTTTGGAGCTCTTACCTAATGCCGATTCTATCAGCAATTAGAGGAAAGTACCATAAAAGCATCCAATCTATACAGACATTGGGTGAGCTAGTCCAATTAATGCAATGCCTCTTCCGGGCATGCACTGGACTTGGTGCAGGGGCATGCAGAGTTTAAAGTATGGTTTGTTTGTTTTTGGGGGGGGTGGTTATGTCTGCAACCAGCCTGTATGGCTATTTTCTTTGTTTCCTCAGCCTGAATATTGAATCTATGCCAATACTTTACCAAAGGTTGATGAGAAATTGGATATAATTCACGGCTCTCTGGGAAGACAGAGACTAGTAATGGTGTTGCTCCTGAGAAACTCAAAAAGTCAATACACTTTACCTGCTCTGTTCTGAGGCTGTCTAGACCAGCACTGGTTTTCATGCAAGGGGATCCACCTAGTTGGAAGACAAAGGGCTAGGCACACACTATTCCTCAGGACATCTTTTTAAATTTATTTTTATGATTGTCATGGAAGGATCTGTAATGACTATCCATCTGATAATGGGTTTTTCCCCCCTTTTGTGACGCTTCTATACCCCCCTAACCCAACTCTGGTTACCTGTATCCAAAAGTTTGTTATCCCATATCTGGCTTTACTGTTGGATATATTTAAACAAGACAGATGCAGTCCCTTTGGTTTGGACTCTAGGATACAGAAGACCATGGTAATTTCTGATGCTGAAGTGGGCATAAATGAGAGCACAGAAAATACCGTTAGCAATTGTTTCATTTTGGTTGTCTTCGAAAGAAGTCGAGAGTCAGCCACTGAACTTTAGGAGTTTATCTACCCTGCATTCAAAGTTATGATTGCAGACTAATTAGACAGACATCCTAGCCCTAGTGTCTAATCACCATAAAAACAAGAATTGGTTTCAAGAGCCAGATCTGAAAAGGTTTTCTGCTATCAGTGCGTATTATTTAGCCATCAGTACATAGAAGCAAAACAGTCACTTTTAGAACCATGAATACATGACTGACTATTCCATCTAAATGCAACAACACATGGTCACCCAATGTGCACACAAGAGAAATTCCCTAGATAAACTTGGGAAATGAATCATACCCTTCCCTGAAACCATGCTTTATGAACTACCGATTTTGCCCATTGCATAAAGTATACACCACTTAAAATGTTCACAATATTTTCATAGACCTGGGTAGAACGAATAAAACTGACAACGGAAGGGGAACAGGGTAGGATTTTAAGAATGGATTAGGATCATTTTAAAGAAAATGAAATGAGTCAGGTCAAAGAAATGAACATATTTCAGAGCATTAAAAGTGTTTACTAGCTTTAATACTAGCTTTAAATTAGCTAGCAAAGATAATACTAGTAAAATACTGCAAAACAGACTTCAGTGCAGGCTGCTACAAGACTAATAGAGCCTAGGATGTATACCCTCATATGCTTGTACAACCCAAATTGAAGTCTGTGCTGCCACATCTACACTGTTATTGGGAGCTATGCTAACTAGACAGTAAAAAGCCAACCTTTACTGCAGATGCACAATGAATTGGGGTGTGGAGACCTCCACAGCCATTACTATGTGTGGATCTTGTAGCTGAGTCTGGATCTTGGCTGGGATTGTAATATAATATGGCAAGGCATAAGGAATATCAGATTGGACCAATCCAAGACACCGGAGCTAGAATAGAAGTTCTGCCTTCGCTAAACTTTGCATTACTTCTGGCATTAAATTAGGTGGTGACAACTTGGTTGCACTGCATTGCATACAGCTACTTGCATGTGAAGAAAAAAACTGAACTGAATTCTAATCCTATTACCACCTGGCCAGGAAGGTTAAGAGGGAACTGTAGATGTATTTTCATTGGATGGACTAAAGTTTCACACCTTTTTCTAATATGTATCTATAATTTTGTAATTAAACATTCTGGTAATATAATTAGTACAAATACATGTAACTATACAAGTAAGAAATGTAATAATTAAGATGTGCAATTATGTGATTAGTGTGTGTAATTGCATAGTAAAATCCTTCTGAAAACTACTGCCTGACATGATGTAAGACCACTTTAAGAGCTCCACATGTCATTTCAGAATATTTTTTGTCATTACTTCTGAACTATCAGTTCCCATTATGAACTTAAACAGTTTAAAAAAAAAAAGAGATACATAAGCCCCCCAAATGCAAACAGTATGTAAAACAGAGCAACAGGGAAACTTGAAAGATCAGTCAGGTATATGGCACCTTTCAGTTTAGGTTAAAATACATTCTTTAACCAGCCACTGTTAGTGGAGATAAGTTCACTTTACAGAGGGCAGTAGTATTGGCGCTCCTGCAACACAGACAGAAGTTACAGCAGACACTCTGTTTTGAAACGTCTTCATCTGACCCCTCATGCAATTTTCACCTGATCAGCCAGTCCTGAAGCTGTCTGCAGCTGTGCACTTGTTTGGTCATGGCTATAAACTGCTTTCTCTGGTTGGACTGGGCGAATATTGTCAGTTCTGTCTGCATCCCTGGACAAGAAGTATCCTATCCACAAAACCACTGTACCCATTGAAGTATTCCTATGGACAAGGTGCAAGAGAAGTATTCCTACAGAAAAGGTGCAACTTTTGTAATTTCCATTTTTTCTGTGGTTGGATTTCTTTACATTCCAGTGTCATTCTTCTGTCAGATTAAAAAGAGGAAAAAGGTGAGAGAAATCCACTCCTTGACTGACACTATTTACAATGTTTCAAAGCCTTAAGCACCTGTATATAGCTTAATGATTAATCAGGGGAAGCATGGGTATATGGAATAAGTCCTTTCTACTGCAACTATAAAGCTAATCGGCATACAGAACTGAAAGATTTGTGCCACAGAGAGAAACAGATAGATGCTTTTGCCATAGATTAAGATATAATCGTAATTTTGTGAAAGGAAAACTTGTTACTAACAATGCCAAGGATTGGTGCTCTTGTCTGCACCACTTTTTCCTTTCATACACTTTTGATAAGAAAGAGGCTGAGGAATTTATGTCCAAAGAAAGAATTGATGAAGATGGCAAGAACTTCCCCATTCTGAAGAAAATGCCATATAAGGAACCTACTGAAAACTTGATGATAGAGAACAGAGAAACAAAAAGCAACTACGATAAAAAGGTATTGACCCTATCATTCATAAACCCATTCATAAAACCCAGTGTGTAGATTTTGAAAATACTGGTATTTTACATGCCTTCCTAAAAACCCATCACCACAGTATCCTTTGCTACTGTCAGCTTAGTAACAATACCGTCACCAGTAAAATACAGGCAATATAATATTCTGATTCAATGAGCAACCTTTATAGGGTTGATTCACACAAAACACCACAGATTATCATAATTCTAGATACTGATCTCAAATTTTGTTCTTTTAGGAACACAATACATTCTAAGATGATTAAAGTGCTGTTTAATAAAGGTCTGGATCTGCGACTCAGAAAATACCAGCTGCTATTACACTTTTGATTATGAAACCCATAGTCAATTGGCTAAAGATGTAAATTAAGGGAGGGATATTGACAGCAGCTTAAGGGAAGTAGAGGAACAATGAAACTTGAAGGCTTAACACTCTTTTAAGGGTGACAGTTTTAAACATCATACCCTTGGTGTCTAATCACCATAAAAACAAGAACTGGTTTCAAGGGCCAGACCTGAAAGGGTGTTCTGTGATCAGTGCGTATTATTTAGCCATCAGTACATAGAAGCAAAACAGTCACTTTTAGAACCATGAATACATAACTGACTATTCCATCTAAATGCAACAACACACGGTCACACAATGTGCACACAAGAGAAATTCCCTAGATAAATTTAGGAAACGAACCACACCCTTCCCTGAAAACCATGCTTTGACTACTACCCATTTTGCCCACTGTGTAAATTCTATACCGCTTAAAATGTTCACAATATTTTCACAGACCTGGGAAGAAAGAATCAAACTGACAATAGAAGGGGAACAGGGTAAGATTTTAAGAATGGGTTAGGATCATTTTAAAGAAAATAGAATGAATCAGATGAAAGAAATAGATAATTTTCAGAGCATTAACAGTGTTTACTTAGTGCATACTTTTCACACAGTATCATTGAATAACTCCCTACTTTGGCAAACTTCTTCTACCACCAATTTAAAATGTAGTGGAAAGGAGCCAAGTAGGCCCAGAGGACAAAAAGGGGGGTGGGGGTGGAGGGAGAGAGCGACAACGAGATTGAGATTTCAGGGTGGTCAGACTCGTAGACCTTGAACACCTGCAGAAATAGTTTAAGCAGGTTATCCAGTGAAAAAGGCAAATCCTGCTACTTCCCATTCCTGTATCCATGAGAAAAAAAAAAGGAAAAATTTTTTGAGTACAAAGAATCAGGGACAAAGCCCATCAATAACAGGTGCAGAAGCAGCTTCAGTAGGGACTTTAAAAAGATGATCATTCCAAATTGCTTTCTACTGAATAGTGTTTCCTTTATGATGATTAACTGCTTGCTGCAGACACTTTCTACTTTTTTACTCAGTTTCTTCATTTAAAACATCTTCCTACTTTGTTACATTTCCAGATGCTTTCCAATCCCTTCTTCTTGCATCTACCTCCCCTACTGCCTTCCCTTTTCCTTTCAGTTAACCCCTTCCTCTATTTTCTGTTAAAATTGCTCTAACAATTTATATGAAAATAAAATACACAATGTCTCTGTCAAAAGCAATTATAAAAGAACAAAAAAGCTAGAAGTTTGTATCAGCTTGGTTCTGTTCCCTCTGCTTGGGTGTCATAGCAATTTCTCCACCTGCTATTTTGTCTCATCCATTTAGATTCTAAGCTTCCAGGGGCATAACTGTGTCTTACTTTATGTTTGTGCAGCATGAGTACACCGAGACCCCAAGCTTGACTGGGGCCTCCAGATGCTCTTCTACAACAAGCAGATACTACATTAAATATGTCAAATAAGTATTTATTTGGTTCACTTAAGCTGATGGCTTTAATTGACAGCATCATGTCCAAGATGCATAAGAAACCCTCATCACACAGTGTGACAGCTCTGACTTCATGTGAGATGCTGATGACTAAAACTCCTATCCAAGTAAATACTACTCTAATGTACCTGCTTTGGGAGTATGGGAAGCAGCATCCATATCCAACAGAGGATTTCAGCTGGACAATGATGAAAAGTCCATATGTTGCAGTGCCACCATAAATTATGTTAGAACGTATGGTCAGGCCACAGAGGAGCTCCAAAAATAGGTTGGAAACAGATCTCTGACTGAAAACAAATTGCCTAAATTCCAATATGAGAAAACAGCGTTCTTGACATATATTTTCATGTGGCTACTGCTGTTTCAAGCTAAGTCTACAGAGATGAAAGACAATATGCTTCAGCTTTAAATTTGGAAGTTGTTATTCCAGCAAGACACTAGAATGCAGAGAGATCTGCATGGGTCTAATGCCTTTAGGCTTTAAGATTTATTGTGAAATACAAGGGCGGGGAAGGCTTGAAAGGTGGGGGGGGGGGGGGGGGGGGGGAAGGGGGCAGCTATGGCCCCAAAGTTTAGAAAGATAGAAATTTAAAACAAGACTTAACTGTAGTCATCCCAGGTATTACAAAAATGTTTATAAACTTACTAATATTCTACCTAAACTGTGGGGTATATTTAAATATACTAGGAATATAAACAAGAACAAATATAAACTAGAAGAATCCTGTCTAACAGAGCATACTACTTTTAAAATTAAAGTCAAAAGCATGACTCCCTATACCTATAAATCCATTATTATTATTATTATTATTACTACTACTACTACATTTGAGATTTTTAAACCAGGATTACCATCATAACAGTTTGTTCTTAACCTTACAACCTATCAGGAAGATACATTTAGACAAGTCTACCAAACAAACATACTCTTGCAGTGTGTGCAATCGAGAGAGAAAATTTTCAACTGTAATGACAGTCACCTTTGTGTATAAATGAAAACACGTAAGGGATTTTTTTTCCCCGCGAAAAAGTATCCTGGGCTATAAAAACAAAACAAATCTATGAAGTGTAATTATATTGACTTCATAAATTACTATTCAATAAACTCAATTGTTCTATGTTCAAGAATTGGTACACCTCTAAGGGGAAAAATCAATCTGGGATTCACTGATTAACATGTTATGTTGATTAATCCTATGATCTCATTGAAATGTCTAAAGATCAAAAGAATATTAGATAAGCTGCCAAGTTAAACTAAGCTGTATTCAGTTTTCTATGCCTAGTGTAGTACATACTCTTTTTAAAAATAATCCTTCATGCTTGTCTGACAAATACATCTGAAAGCTACATGTGTGATGTAAACCCAGTAGAATTGTATTTAGCAGAGAAAAATATCAAGTTAAGATGCATTAAAACAATTAGGATTTATAGTCACTACAAATTTGCTTGAGGCTAAATAATCTCAGTATATCTACAGTGGCATTTACACAGATTTTGCATTTTGCCCATCGAAAATATTAAAAAACAAAAATGTATAATATGTATAAATTTATGCAGTATTTGGACTACAGTTTTAGTACTTAGCTAGCTCTGTATGTCTAGGGTTAACTCATTTCTTTCTGTCAAAGAATTAAAACATAATTAAAACATGATTAACATAACGATCAGTTTTTAACCAAAAACCTGCATTTTTTGGCTAAGGTAATATAGAAGTTCAGAATGAATTAAAAATTTAGATATTTTAATTGCCACTGCTGTACCAAACAGCACAAAGCCATATTGTCCCACAGCATGAAGTGATCAGATACCTGCCCAAAATGATGGACAGCTCTGGCCCAGTGAACAGGCAAAAAAAATCCCATTTACTCTCTGCCAGATGGGACCTACTGGACGCTTCAGCGCAAACAACTCATCCTTCTTCGGACCTTCTTGTCCAGCTCTTGAGCTAGCTCCAGCTGATAATGATGAATATCAAGGCTACAGTAAAGTGGGTGACAACAGCAGCCTTGTTATAGCTGCCAGTCTTTCAGTCTTGTCATTATTACACATTGAAGATTTATTTGAGTTTATTGTTGTGCACTGGGTCTAGCCATTTTGCAATTCATCACCTACTACAGAAGGTTCAAGATAGTGGCCATAGCTATAATTGCCACCTTCACCTGCTTCTGGAAATTATGAGGTCACTAGCTAGGGCAACCCAGCATCCATAGAGCTTCACAAGTCATGACAAGCATCCTCTGCAAAATAGCCAGCTTTTATTTCTTACATGTACTTGGTGCCTTTCCTTCAGAAATTCTAAAATACCACATTTTAGAATACACGATTAAACTAATTATAGCACACACAAATACATGCTACTGAAGGCATATAAAGGCTATATGTTCAGGAACAAAGAAATGAAGATTTACTGCTGCTCATACTGTACTTATACAAACCAAAAAAAAATCAATGCAATAACTAACTTGAATAGCAAATGACTAAAAAGAACATTTTCTTCATCAAATATCACTTGTTAGGTTATTAAACTTTTAAACGTTCTGTCCTTAAAAATAATGTATACAGAAACCTATGCTTATCTGACTTGATACGTCAATAATAAAGTAGTCCAAACATTCTCTGATTTATTAAGCACAATTAATACACATCTTTGATATAGATGTGGAAATATATATTGCAAAACAATACTATGGTTAGCATACCAGTGATAAAATAAGCTCGTCATACTCTCATTTGTATTTCTATCAGGAACTTTCTCATAAGTCTCAGGAGTTTCCTCTGTGCGTCTCAAAGTTCAAATCAGTTTTAAAAAATTGAATTTCTGTGGTAAACCAGAATTCAGTGGTAAACCAGAATTCAAGATGTTAAAGAGCAAAGCTGTACTTGATAGACAGCCCTAGTCCCTCATTAACATGCTCAGTAGTTATTACTGATGTAATATCAGTTTTCCAGTATAATGCCATCATTGCTCATTTCTGTTTCCCACTGCTGAATGTTAAGTGTTTTATTAATAAAATGAAAATTTGTTAAAGCAGGCTTTTTTTTTCATTCAGTTTCCTATAAAATACTCTTTAAGTTGATGCAGCAATCAGCTGCTTTATTAGTGAGCAAACATGCTACTCTCTGTATTGCTAAAAACTAGGCCTGTATAACGCAGAAAGGATCCACTTTGGAGTTGGATTCGGTGATTCGGAGGCAGAGTGATTCAATTCAGTGATTCGAATCATTGTCTCCATTTGATCTGGCCAAATCCAAATCCAAAGATATTTGGTCATAGACTATACAGGCAGGCAGTACCGGCGGGGGCAGCTGGACAAGCGCCAGGTTGAGCCAGCAGACCCGGATGAAGCCGTGGCTTGTCTGGCTGCCCCCCATGCCGACGTGAGGCAGGTACTGCTGGCAGCCCCAGGACGAGATGCGGGGGCTGGGGGGAATGATCAGAGAGCTGGGGGAAAGCCCCTGTTCATTCCCCCAGACCCTGATCATTCCCTCCAGCTCTCCAATCATTCCCCACAGCCCCCACGGCTTCTCCTGGGGCTGCTGCCACAAGCCATGTCTTGTTTGGCTGCCCCCCCCACTGGGGCAAGGTAGGCAGTGCTGGCACACCCGGAAGAAGCCATGGGGGCTGGGGGAAATGATCGAGGACCTGGGGGATCAAACTGGGAACTCGGGGATTGAACCAGGAGCTGGGAGGAATCCCCTGTTCATTCTCCAAGGCCTTGATCGTTCTCCCCAGCTCCTGGATCGATTTCCCAGTTCAATCCCCCAGCCCCCGCAGCTTCTCCTGGGGCTGCCAGCACTACCTGCCTCGCCCCGGTGGGAGGGCAGCTGGACAAGCCACGGCTTGAGCTGGCAGCCCTGGGAGAAGCCGTGGGGGCTGGGGGGAATGGTCGGGGAGATGGGAAATTGAACCGGGAGCTGGGGGTAAGGGTCTATTTGTTCCCCCAGCTCCCAATCATTCCCCCCAGTTCCCGTGGCTTCTCCAGGGGCTGGCAGCACTTCCTACCTTGCCTCAGCAGGGGAACAGCCAGGGGAGCAGCTGGATGCACCGCGGCTTCTCCTGGGGCTGCTGGCTCAAGCTCAGGCTCATCCACCTGCTTCCCCAGATGCTCCCATTGGCACTGCCTAGTGCCTGCCTGTACAGTCTAGGGCCGAACCTCTGAATTGATTTAGAAGCTTCTGATTCAATTCAGAGAGATTAATGGATCTCCCGATTTGATTCAGAGATTTGTCCACCAAATCGGGTCGCATCTCCCCAGAAACGAATCAGCTACTGAAGTGTCGCACAGCCTTACTAAGAACATTCTGAAAACCTAAAAGTTAATGTACTGAAACTAACAGCAGTTCTTCTTTGTTTGATATAAGCACTCCTTTAAGGAGGCTTCGTGGTCTGGAAAGATAAAAAGATTCACCAAGAGGTTCCAATCAGGTTGCTTCATGAGTGTCAGGGTGCCGTGTGCTGTCCGGGAGCTGGGGTGGCTCCATGTGTCAGCCAGAGCCCAGCAGCACTCAGCCTGTGGCCCCAGGTCCCAGGCAGTGTGCAGTGCCCTGTTGAGCCACGCTGCACCCACGCCACGGGGCAGCTGCTGCACAGGTACCAGGAAGGGGGCATCCCTGATGCCCCACACTGCTCAGGGGGGAGGGAGGGGCTCTGCCACAAGCACCCAGAGCTCCCACAGCCCCTGCTGCAGCCAGTGAGTGGGGTTATTTTATTTTATTTTTTTTTTTTAAGTGCTGGGAGGCTGGGTCCAGGCAGGTAATGGGGCCAGGCAGGGCAACCATGGGGGCTTCTCCCATGAATCCCTCTGCTCGGGGAGAGGCAGGCACAACTAGAGGAGATGCAGGAGAACCTGCAGCCACCTGGCTGTGCCTGCCTCTCCCTGGCCTAACTGAATCTCCAAATCTCTCCGAATCAATTCAGAGGCTTCAGATTCCATTCGGAACTTGTAATGGTTCTCCTGATTCTACTTGGATTTGGAGATTTGGCCACCGAATCAGGCCGAATCTCCTCTGAATCAAATCAGCGACTAAAGCTTCACACAGCCCTAGTAATTACCAAGCTCTAGCAGACTCAATTAACTGAGCCTGCTCCAACACGCTGTAATTACAGTGCATTGGAGCAACCTCAAAGTATGTATATAGGTGCCCTATTTATGCAAGGAATACAGGAAACAGCCCAGAATAAGACAGCTATTGGAGACTTTGTCAGTTATGGCAGGCACCCTGAGCTACCCTGAGAGATGACAGAGTTGGTCAAAATGATGCAGTAGTGTGTGTGAGGCTTTGTTTCTGATACACTCCTACAAGCCCTACCTCCTCTGCTGGGGCTTGCAAGGGGGAGTGCTCATGGATGTTTACTGAAATAGCACTAGAGCTTCTGGATTGTTCTAGTTCTTCTATCTGGTGTAAAAGGAACAAAGCAAAATGTGAGAATCAAGTGACATTATATTAAAACTTCCTTGTCTCTTTGAAAAGGAGAGAAAAAATTGTGAGGGGCAAAGATTTCTTATGGTGGTATCTTTTATTGGACTAACTGCATAATTGTGCTAGATTTAGACATTCTTTATCAAGTGACTTTGCATTGAAAAGCTTATCTAACTGAAGCCAAACTGTGCAGTTTTTCTAATAGAAGATATTCCCCTAAAATCCTTGCCTCTCACGTAATTCCTAGACCATCACAGAACAACATCACTCTGAAACTAGAAATAAAAAAGATCATTAAAAAAAATATATATATGTACAAGCCCATATAAGGAAGTTGCCCCAAATATGATATGGCAATTCCAGCTATGGGACATTGTTTAAAAAGCAACTGCGAAAGTTACAGATTTGGTTTAATTTTGTTTTTATCATATAGATGTGGTAATATGTTTTTTTCACATATGTAAAAATAGTTCTGAATCTTTTTCGTTTTCAAGGATTTTTAAAAATATAAAAGCTTCTCCTTATCCATAAAATGAAACCCTTTCTCTCTCTCTTTTTTGTTTAGAAGGACTTAACAGAACCAAACATCCAAGAATTTAATTTCTGATTATGCCTGCAAAATTAAGTCATCATTAAGAGATGGTCTAAAACTTTTTCAAGAACATGGGGAAAAAAGGATTTAAAAAAATTCTGTTAAATCTTTTCAATTTATGCACTCAGGTAAGATTGTCAAACCATTTAACAGACCTAGATTCTTATACCCTGCCCTAGTTTCAATAGTGACTTATACCCCTCACCTAAATTCAAGACATCTCAATACCTAATGGTCATTTTTGAAAATGTGATTTAGGTGTTATACTGTATTTCTTTAAACATGTTTTTAAACTTCTTAACAAAAGATGTAGGAAAAACTTGGAAATGTAAGTATTTTCTAATACATGGTTTCTGCTGGTAAACATTTAACCACTTTTTGACATACAAGATTGCCCAACTATAGGGA
>NW_005842031.1:2370885-2397561 GCF_000455745.1 Alligator sinensis | reverse complement strand
CCTGTTGATATACAAAAGAACTGACAGCTACACAGCAAAATGGCTGGTATAGGTCTCTCCTCATGTGTTCTAAGTAAAGGCATGTCAACTGGATGAACATCAAGAATCTTTAAATACATGCATAATTAATTACTGTTTTTCTTTGCATCTTTCAGAATAATTTAGTGATAGAAATGAAATGTTTCAAATTACTAAAATAGCTAGAAAAGTTTTTCCACCCCTAATTTGACACGTGATAAAAATCATCACTTAAAAAAGATGACATTGTTTGCAAATTGAGCAAGAGGACCCAATGATAGCCATATATAATCAGTTGTCACCTTGCAGCTCAATTAGCCCTCATGTAAAAATGAGACATGTAAGGAGAAATGAGGTTTTGACATTATCTCTGCCAGCAAGATAATTACACAGCCTTCATTTAACAGTAGGGCAACACTACTGTAGCAACAAATTAACTCAGCTCCATTTGCAATTCATGGTGTGTTTTCTCATTTAATACCATTTGTCTTACCCCAAGTGAATGTTTCCATTAGTTTTCCCCAGCACAGCAAAATACTCCGTTTGACTTCACACATTACATCACCAGCTACTTTAGTTCCAGTAACTTTGAGAAAGCTGCATAAATTTGATTAAATGCTCCCCTCCCTACCATCTTTAACTAAACCATTCTTTTTTGGTTTATAGCCAAATAATAATACAGCAGGTGCTTCTGGATTTAATGAGCAAGGAACTGATTTCATTCTACATTCATTTCACTCTGGTAGTTGATACTGAAAGCTTGTACCTTAGGGCTAGGTACAGACATTCAAAAAGCCCAAGGCAAAATTGATCTAAATTATGTGGTTTTCTATAAGTGGAGTAGTTTAGATCGGTAGTGAACAGAATACACATTTGCCATTTGGTTTGGAGTGGGGGGCACAGATCTTAGACTGGGTGCTGCCATTTTTAAACCAGTCTATATGTGGTGAGCTTCTGTTTTGTGCCAGGTATAGACCGGTTTTGTGTGTTGAACTTCCATTCTGTTAGAGGTACAGACCAGTTTCTGATCACTTACCTCTGTAAAAGTATAATGCTTGCACCTGGATTAGATGTGTTCTTTAAAAAAGGTATACACCTATGCTAGTTATCAGCATAACCAATAGCAGATTCTGAAGTTTAGAAATTTAGCATATATAAGCATGAAAAGGCAATGCTGTACACTTAGTAACGCTTTTCTGAAGTGTTGGTAATGAGGACAGGCATCAGTATGTAGTTGAGATGCAACAGTGCTGACAATGACACATTTAATTTTCCCCTAATTTTCAAATAAAAACTGCATGTGACCTTGAGTCTAAGAAATTGGAAAGCGTGTGCACACAGAGTTATACATAACCATGCACGCTGTTGAGGCATACTGAACACAGCAATTAGGAGCCAACTCTTCTTAACTTAAACCTGGCTAAGCGCTTACAACTTCTGTTATTGAAATATCTGAAAAATGGGAAGAATAATGCACGTGCATCTGGAGGAGTGGTAAATATATGTGCAGAATTCTAAAGACCGAAGTGCTAAAATATTTCAGCTGCAAGTACAAATGATAAGAATAATGTTTGAGGCAGCAATCAAAAAGCTCTGCTCTCTGCACATAGTTTTTTTCTAAGTTTAAGGAATAATCAACAGTTACCTTTCAGTGGTTTCACTGCAATTAACACAGCAGTGAACAGCATAAATGTCGGAGAAAATTACAGTATTTTGTGTGCCTAAGGGACTGTTTACTGTGAACATTATTAAATACCCTTTTATACATATTTTAATTGCTAAATTGCCATCTTTACAGAGTACATAACTATTAAATCCTTTTTTACCCTAAACATCAATAAAACACTTTTAAATCTGTAAGAAACATGAATCTTCTTTTCCAAGAGGAAAAATAATTTGCATATGAATTTAAATTACACTAGGAACCAAGGAATGCTGCTTGGACTATCTCTGCCCTAGGTTACTCAGTAGACAATGGAATAAGGAATGACTTTTCCATGTGCAATTGCACATTTCAATTGCCAGTTTTCAGCACCTTCATTTACTCCATCACCATACAAAACTTCCTTTTTACCCTTAATCTCCTTTGTTAATTATGCTAACCACTTCAGCACCAGTTTGTGTAGAATACTAGATCATTGCATTACTTATTAAGAAGACAAAAAGCTTTCAGTTTTCTTGTGCTGAAAAACATATAGAGGTGGTGGTAAAGGATAATTCATCACAATGACAATCCATCATAAAAATAATCCACCCAGAACACGTAGACCTAGAAATTTAGGATGGTGACTATTTCTATTACAAATTGTGCCACTTCAAAATGGTCAGTGTTCTCATATGTAAGCTCCTAGTGCTTCTGTCCACAGCAGGCAAGGCTTTTTTCCCCCCCAATAAACAAATTAAAAAAAAAAAGATATATTTTTTTAATCAAATACTGTAAAAGATTAGCTGTTGTCTTTTGCACCAGTGGCAGCTTTGTTATCGTTCTCATCATATTGAAAGCTTATCCAACAGATGTCCTCTCCTTACCCTCCACTGGGTTCTTTGTGCACTCAAAATTAACCCACTATCACAGTGTTTTTTCTGTATTAACCAATGTAAGATATTTGGAGAGGTCTTTGTTGTCATAAAATAAGGAAAGTTGCATTAAAAGCATTAAAATAATTGCATTCACTTGGAAAGGAACAAGAGCAAAATACAGTGCCAGCATTTTGTGTGAAGGATTCCATGCAAAAGCTAATTAAAGGAGTTGAAAACATACTCTTTTTGACATATTCTTTTGAAACTTTACTTCATTTAAAATTGACTAGAAATGGCTAGGTATGCTGAATGTCACCCTTCTCTAGTAAGAATGAATGACCTCTCTGATAATCATCTAACTCACTTAAAAATGGTTATACTTCTTGAATTATTTAACAAAAATGAACTTTGAGCTTGTCAAAGGAAAGCAAAAACTGTTTCCCCAAATCATTAAATAGAATAACAGAAATAACTGACAAACAGCTGATTTGTCTAACTTAAACTTCACAAGAAATATTTAGCCTATGGTAAAAGAAAGGGTGTCACGTTCTGTTACATGATTCCAAGGTGACTGCTTATATTCTGAACTGCCAGGCTAATTCTAGCCTGAGCACAAATCTGTCTTTTATTTCATAATTAATTCTCAGTGTCAAAACTGGTAGATGTCCTTTTTTGTACCAACGCACTGTGGCTGTTAATTATACCACAAAAAGTATGCTTGAACAACATTAGTGATATGACAGGCTCAAAACAGGAAATACAAGTTAGGGCGAAACAGATGAATAATATGTATCCCCTAACCCCATGCCTTACATTTCACCCTTGTTAATTAATTTGGATTTTTAAAATACTTCTTTCTATAGTATTTTTACAGGCATAAAATGAAACACCTACAAGGGCTAAAAAATGTAAACAATTCAAAATTATACTTTCAGATTTGTTAACAGTATTAAATTTAAAAAAAATAGAGATTGTAGTAATAAAACTTGCCCAAAGCACTAATATATTTGTAATGTAAATTTTAAAATAAATGCTGCATCTAAAAAAAACCCTTAAATAATACATCAGAGCTATATCCTCAGCTGATGTGAACTGATCTAGTTCCTGTGAAGTGAATGATAAGCTGTCAATTTATACCAAGCCAGACACCAAGTAGAATACCAACTCTTCCAATATACTCCTCTTCCAATATACTCATTTAATTGTCTCAAGAAAGAACCTGCGAGTTTGAATGAAATTTATGTTTCACTTGACAAAAGGGGAGAATGAATTCAAAAGATGACCCATCATTGGGAAAGTGACCTCCCACCATCCCTTTTCTAGGGACTGTCAAGAGAACAACATTCACTAATCATCCTAATTGTGGTGACATCACATGGAGAGAAAGATGGTCCTCAAATAGTTAAGACTTAAACCATTTTGAGTGCAGAGAGACATGCAACTCCTCACTGTAACTGAGAATGCTTTGCAGGAAGTGTTCTGAGTTACAATGATCCCCTGGAAGAAACAGAAGTTCACTGCTGGGTTGCAGGGAGGGGAGAGAATCTAGCTCGGCGTGGGCAATTATTTCGGGCAGAGGGCTGCTTACTGAGTTTTGGCAAGCCACCGAAGTTTAGGGGTTCCCCAGTCAGTGCTCCCCTTGCGGAGCTCCAATACCTCCAACCTCACCCTCCAGCAGGGGGCTGAAAGACCCTCACACCAAACTCCCTTCAGTCACTTTCGTTCCCTGCTCCCATTTTGAAAATAGCAACAGGCTGGCAGACAGCACAGACAGAAGTTACAGAAGATGTTCTGTTTTGAAACATCCTCACTTGACCCCTCATTGCATGAGGAGTCCGATGTTCACCCGATCAGCCATTTTGAAGCTGTCTGCAGCTGTGCGCTTGTGTTTGGTCACAGTTATAAACTGCTTTCTCTGGCCAGATCAGGCGAAAACTGTCACTTCTGTCTGTAGTCTTATACCAGCACCTTGATTCTTATCTCCAAGGCTCCTTGCAGACATTACATTTAAGACACGATGACTCTGTTAACCGTATCTTAAATAGTAACTTGGTCATATGTCCAGGCAATTAATAGCACCAAAAAAGTGAACACAGGGCAAAATTATTCCAAAAAATGTGTGCTAATTTTGAAGCCTGACGCCAGCTACATGGGGCTTAGTTGACAGCTCCCCCAGCTGGCTCTAGTGCCGTCCCAGAGATGGGACCCACAATCAGATGCTTGTTGGTTCAAGCTTGGGAATTCCACCAGAGTCTTGAATCAGCTCCAGTGTGGTCCTGGGGCCGAGACTGACAATCAACTGAAGGTGGTCTCAGTCCTGGGACTGCAGAGACAGCTAGAGACTCCAATGAGGCCCCAGAGCTGGGACCCCCAATCACCTGATTCTGGGTTTCTGCCCCAGAATCATACCAGAGCCAGTTTTACATTACAAGGAGGTCCAGGGCTAAGACTGATAATCAACTGACTGCTGGCACCAAACGGGAGTCTCAAACTGAGTCTGGTGCAGTCCTGGGACTGGGACCTACAATCTGATTGTCGGATTCAGCCCTGGGACTGCACCAGAGCCAGTTCAAGACCCTGGTGTGGTCCCACAACTGGAATTGACACTCAGCTGATTGGTGGTCCCAGCCCTGGGACTACACTGGTTACCTGGCACCCAGCTTTCAACTTGCAAGTGGAGGGGAAGTCCAGGATCAAGATCAAGATCCTGCACTTCCCCTGAACTGGCAAGTAGAAGTAGTGTAATTCAGATCCAATCCCTGATCCCAAACCACCCACCCTGCCATACATGTGTGGCATGCCAAGAGGAGCAACTGTTGGAATTTGGGGAACAGACTCCGTCCACCATTAAATGAATGTGTGCCAGGGGCCTGATGGGACTGAAAATGTGCAGATTTTGTAGCAGTGTCTCCAGGCTGATGATTTGCACATTTCTCTACCTTTGACTTTTCTCTTTCCATCCAATTGACAACTCAGCTCATTTCTCTGATATCTAGAAAGAGACATCTAAGTGTCAGTTTATACTTAACATGGTCCAAAACTTCTCAGGTGCTTATAAAACCTTTGTGTTTCCCTATTTCAATCAATATAATTGAAATCAAAATAATCTGCACTGCCTGTCATTCTCATGTTACCACCTTTGATTCCCACTACTACTTTCCTCACCATAACATCTGGTTCATGCTTACCATCCCTTTCAAAGCCCTGTATAAATTTGTCCCTCTCTATTTATACGCTCTTATTTTATTTTATGTCATTTCCCCATTCCCTTGATTTTGCCAATGATGCCAGCATTGTCAGCATGTTTTGTTATACATTTGCATAAGCAGCTCTTTGCCTTCTTTCACTCAATGCCCTACGTATAGAATGCCCTTCATGAGCTCATCTGCCAGGCTTCTATCCTCTCTCTATTTAAATCACTCCTGAAGACCCACTTCTGCCATGTTGCCTATGGGAAATCCAGCTGATTTATACTGACAAGTTAATTAAAAAAATTAGCTTAACCTTATTTTACCAAGAGACAGTCAAGCACCCTATTATACTACTTCCCCTAACCTCCTTTTGTTTGTATGTCTTTAATTCCTTGGGGCAAGGGCTGTGCTTTTTGTTTGGAAAGTACCTATTGCACCTCCAAAAACAAATGCAAGTACAGGACATTCAAAAGCAGCTAGGAATAAGACAGTTGTTATAAATGCTATTCTCTAGCTAAGGAAGCAGAAACAAAAACAAAGCCAGATCTTTTGGGTACTTTCCTTCAACCTTGGTCTTGTCTAACCTGTGCTAGCCCCAATGTGCCCTACTTCCTAAGCCATGCATAAACTGCCCATGAGCTATTCAGAGAAGATGGAAATTCCAGATAGTTTCAATCTACAGAGTAAGACATCAGACCCTATTTAGCCCTTTTGATGGCCATACTTACAACTTGAATAAAGATGAGATGGAATCATCTGAAGCCTAGAAGAATGATTTTTATCTCACTCTTCACCAACCAAAACCCCAATATAAAACTGAATCTTTCCAATATAAGTTCTAATTCAGTTAATAAAGCCTAATTATCATTGGCTGAACAATAGTAAATAATATTGCTTTTAATAAAAAAGCTGAAACAACAACAGGTTTTAGCTATTTTTTATTTTTAATTTCTACACTATTAGCTTTTAGCAATACATAACCTAGAGTACAAGTAAGAATACATATTCAGGAAGTCAAAGCAAGCCATGATGTAGCACTTTCCAACATATGGTCTTATAGCAAAACTGAATTATTAGGCACAATATAAGAACACTACATAATTAGCCTTCTGTCTGACACAAGTCAAAGAGAAAAAATAATCAAGTGAGGATTTGTAGAAATGGATGCGGGACATATGAGAAGAAAATGAAGACTTGAAGAAAAAAAAAGTTTCCTAATCAGTGTTTCAAACTTTTTTGGTTTTAATTGCACAAAATGTTATTTATAAATATTCAGAATAACAACCAAACAAATAGTTTAAAGTACAGTTACCATAATTCCAGTTCCAAAAAGAGAATCTGTTAGAGCGGGGTGCCCCTCACTCCTGACCTGCAGCCCCCTGGCACTGTCAGTGCCCTGCAGCACCCTGGCCCCCATGGTGCCTCTCATTCCCAAACCACAGGCCCCTGTGCTCCCCAGTCCTGTCTGACCAGACCAGAGAGTGACAACTCAAGAAACAGCGGACACAAGCTAGCGGAGGGTAGTTTCAGGCTAGACATTAGGAAGCGCTATTTCACTGTCAGGGCGGCTAGGACCTGGAACCAACTTCCAAAAGAAATGGTACTGGCTCCTACCCTGAGGGGTCTTTAAAAGGAGGCTGGACGAACATCTGGCCGGGGTCGTTTGACCCCAGTACTCTTTCCTGCCACGGCAGGGGGTCGGACTAGATGATCTCCTCAGGTCCCTTCTGACCCTACCAACTATGAAACTATGAAACTCCGGCTTGTGTGGGTCACAGTGGAGGGAGTCCAGCCCCAGAACAGGCTGGAGAGAGGAGGAAGAGAGGCCTGTGGCACTCCCTGCCCTGGGCTGGGGCTCCCATGCAGAGCCAGGCAGCCTGGATACAGCCCCACCCCGGGCAGCACCTCATAGGTGACCCACCCATATGAGCATGGGTACTGGCCCCGGTACTGCTGGCCCAGTCGCACAGCTCATTACCACCCCCAAAGGACTCCCCCATGCTCTTCCCCCTCTGAAGGGGCAGACGTTTCCTCTCCCCCCCCCCGTGCCTACCAGCTCCCAGTGCTGTCAGGCACCAGCCTCCCCCCACCCCCATCCCCTCCACACAGCCCTCACACAGACACACAAATGCACAGATACAGCCCCCAC
The DNA here is from genome assembly GCF_000455745.1 of Alligator sinensis. Lineage (NCBI taxonomy): Eukaryota > Metazoa > Chordata > Crocodylia > Alligatoridae > Alligator > Alligator sinensis. Next base: position 2,389,683 of record NW_005842031.1, on the reverse strand, counting down.
AGATAGTCCCCAAACCTTGGCCCTCCAACCCCTGCTCCCCAAAGACCTACCTGCATCCAGCTGCTGGGGCTGCTTCCACCACCCTGTCTTCTGGCTGTATGCCAGCCACGTGCATACAGCCTGCAAGGGGAAATCCATGGTTTCCCTCCTTTAAAGAGGAAAATACATGTTTTTCCCACAGCAAAAGGAAAACCCAGATCCTTGGTAAACACACACGTGGCCAGGGCAAGCCAGGCAATGTAGTTCTACCAGCAAAATCCCAGATATTTGCTCCTATTTCAAAAAACGACCTAGATGGAGATCAGAGGACCCAGAAAGAAGACATGTCAGGGAGAACCTGGATGTATGGTAACCCTATTTAAAGGTGCTTTGTGTTAACTCAAAATCTCCAACATCTAAATCTAACACATGAAGAACTGTGGCCCCATAAGTTGACAAGCAACCCTAGGCCAACCATCATCCCTTCCCACCAACTCCCTCTCCTCTGGGGAAAGGCTGGGCCAAGTCCAGGCACCATCTTGGCCACTGGGAAGAAAGAAGTATCTGACCAGCCTGCAAACCCGACAGAGCTGGCAGGCTTCTCTGGACACCCCCTGGCATTGCCCTTCAGTAATGACCAAGGTAATACAGGGTCTGTCTTTTACTTTTTGTTAGGGTTCTTTTGAATTCAACATTGTGTTTACTGAGCAGAGGAGGAGCTAAGTGTGTTTTCTTGTCATGGAGGTGATAGCTTCAGCTCCGTGGTGGGAGATGGGATGCCAGCTTAGAGGGGACACTGGGGGAGGATCTCATCTGGAGGTTAACTGGGGTGATTGGGATGGATAGAGATTTTTGTGTCTCGATGCAAGTAGCAACTGGAAGGCATCACTGGAACTGGCAGGATGGTTTGTATGGGGGTTTCGGCACAGAGGTGGTGGCTTGGGGGAAGGAGGGTGGAATTCTCAGGTTTTGGTGTATTGTTTAGGGAATCCTGTTGATTGGTTGTTTGTGTACTGCAGGCCACGCTGAGCGTTTTGGATAAGGCAAGATATAAATCCAACAAAAACAGAAATGAACGCATATGTAAATTAATGTGGCAGTGACAATCACACAAAAAAAAGGAGGCATCTTCCCGAAAGAGCAATGTCAATTCAAGTTCATCTTAAACCTGCTTGAGACTTCTCTTATTCGTTCAGTTAATCAGATTACAAAATGACTTAAAACCTGAAAGACTGTCTTAATACAAAGATAAAACATTGTACTGCTATTCATACTGCTATACACAACCACAATCATTTGGGTGATATAATGATACCATGGTGATTGCAACCATGGGTACTGAGGTTGGTCTTGTTCCTAAAACTAGCAATGTCTAAGAAATGGTTAGGAAGTACAGTACTACTGAACTGAGAGTGATTCCTTTCAAAACAAAATGGATTTATATGGTTTGCACCAGCAAAACCCAATTTTTAAGATATCCCCTCTGCCAAGCTACAAAATACTTAATTTTCTTCCTGAGGCAGACACTTAAGGACAACAAGTAAATATGTTACGACTGACAGCACTGTTAATGCCAGTTAGCTTCATTGTAATTGATCAGAAACTCCACTAGCACTGATGTAGGATTTGGTCAGAGCATGAGGAAAAAAAAGCTTCTGGTTTCAATAGGCAGCAGGCTAAGAACTCGCCAACTCAGTAGATTCCTACAGGACAAATGTCCTTCATTTTTTTTTTTTTTTTATATCAGCAGTTCCTGCTGTAGTTAGTGCTAGTATGCAGAAGCAAAGCTGTTGAGTAGCTTCTATTTAGAGGGTGACATTCAAATTCAGACACCTGCCCAACTCATAAAATCCATTTTTAAAGAGTGGGGCAAACCTGTAGTATCGGCCTTAAAAAGTAAATGAGAAAGAAGTATAGGCAGGACGATCGAAAAAGACAACCTTACACTTGTGAAAGTGGGATAAAAACTCTGCAAGCTATTAAAAAAACAGCAACAGTCATGTACATGGACTCCGAATTCTGCTGTTCCCCCTTTCCCCTCCATTGTCTCATACAGTATTGGGCTAGGAGCATCACTTCCATGATCACAGAACAGGAGTAGTTATTCTTATAGATTTGTTCCTACTGAAGTGAGTGATTTTACTGGTACATGGTCAGCCCTACACAAAGCAGGTAGTTCGTTTTGCTGAACTATCCATTTACAAAATGTGTACATTTGTGTTAGGCTTAATTTTTAATCCCAGTTAATTAAAAGGAAAACAAGCAAAATAAAGGGGAGACAATTATCCTCAAGCCTTCTGGAAGCAAGCTGTTAGTAAAAAGTGTCAGCAATGCCTGAAGGAAATGCTTTCTAGATCTGCTACCTTTAACATATGTGAATGAAGAGACAAGAACTGAGATCTCAGATGTTGTGAAAACTCAATGCTGTTTTTGAATATCACGGACCTAACATGTCTATTTTCCATCATCATTAGGTTACTATAAAACTATGAGACAGTTTAGAGAGACATGTCAGCAAACAAACAATAATGTCTTTTTCACTCAAAACCCAATGCAGTTAATATTTCAAATCTGAAAGCTGCTCTTCTGAATTGGTATTTACTGAATTGCAGCTAGCCAAATAATTCACATGCAGAACTACCTCCCTTTGAATTAAATGAATTGTGAGTGTGAGACTTGAAGGAATTGCTTACAATTGCACATACTAGAGAAAAAGATAGCTAAGTCTAAATTAAGATGTTGGCTATGAAGTTTCCAATAGGACCTTGACATGACTGTTGACCTACTCATGACATGATCACACCAGTAAGGATTTGGAATTCTATTAGTATTACCAGAGGAAAAAAGTCAAGGAGTCATCAGGAAAACAAATCTATATCTGCTACTCCATCAGCCAATTACTGTTGTTAAAGTGGAATTAGATGGGTATTGACAATGCGAAGAGGATAAGGATTAAGCAGATGACTGAGTATACAGCTAGCACTGCTATTCTGTTTTTGCTGCAGAAAGTTTGAAAAAAATCTCAGAAAGGGAAGGAATGTGCTGTATGGAATACAATATTAAGACTCTGATCATACCCAGGTATTCACATGACTCTTTCAGCCAATCATACAATGTACTTCAGGCAAAATACTGTACTGTGGTGATGTTCACTAACTGAATATTATTATGTTGTTATTAACTTATGTATACAGTTAAACTGTAAAATCCAATTATCTGAATTACATGAAGAATGCTGAATATTTTTAAAGGGTTTTTTTCTCCCTAATAATATAATAAAAAACACAACATGTTCAATAAAGTTAGCAGAAACATGAAACTGAGTTCCAGGTAACTGAGATTTGAATTAAAGATTCTGCACTGTAACTGAGCGCACACGGCCCGTATATGGTGCTTTTTTATCAACAGTCTCAAACCAAATTACAAAAAGATAAACACGTATTAGGCCCCCTCTACATGTTATACTTAAGGCGTAATTAACCAGTTAATATGCCCCAAGTTGTGATCCAGCTACATGTTCACCCAATTAATGGTGTGATAAAACAAGCAATAAGCTATGAAGTTGGTTATTCCACAAAATGTGCAATAACAGTGTAGCAGCTTGTGTTAAACTGGCCACATTCTACTCATTGCCCCTGCTGAGAGCCCCAGACCTCATGAAGCAGTGTTCTCCCTGCTGCAAACCTCACAGTTGATTATGCTGCTGCTGCTGCGCCCAAAATTGCCACTGTTTCTCTCCTCAAAAGGAGAGTCATGGTTGATACTTTTATTGTTTAAACCAACTATCTCCACACAACAGATCATCCCAAAGTCCACACCTTAAACAGCAAAAAACCGACAAGATTCATGAAGCAAGCGGAGAATTCCTTTAATCTGATTCTCTGCTATGCCAATAAATTCCATGGTTGATCATTCCATCCAGGAAGAGCACACACCAACTGCTGAAACTTCCTTAGCCTGACGAAGGGTTTTTGAACCCAAAAGCTTGCTTAATAAATATTCTCCAACTATTTGGGTTGGTCTCATAAAAGATATCAAATTCACCCAAGGAACCTTGTCTGCCTATGTCCTTAGACCAACACGGCTACAACCTAAACCCTTGCAGCATGGTTGATCCCCTACACTTTTCAGTGTTGTGCTACTGTATTACAGGGCTATAACACTCTTCTCAGTTTCAGTGGTGAGGAAATGATCTGACTCAAATCTCCTATGTAAAACTCCTGTTTTGAAGGAATTTGCTGCAGTCTCAGAAATAAGAGCTATTTTTACGGCTTATCTTGTCCAAATGAATCAGAAGTGATAGGTGATATAAAATTTATTGAAGAGATGAGAAGCAAAAGAATTCTTATATTTCAGGAAATAAGAAGAAATTGCAGAAAGATGTGAGACCAATTTCTATGAAAGCAAAGTGCAAAGGACAGTATACAGAGTTAGTGATGTACACAATAAAAGTGCTTAATATAGATACTTAGGTAATTTTATTTAATATCAATTAGTGCTGACACTGTAAACAAAATTACTTCATAAGGTGCTATGGCTTATAGAGTTATTACACCACCTCATTTATTATAATGCCATTTAGCTGACCAGTGATATCAGATAACTGTAATTCCTATTTTGGGCTACAAGAAGGCACATGTTTGAGGCTCAAGGGACCTATCCTTGCTGAAAAGTTGCCAATAGTCTTCATTTTTGCCAGTTAAAGGAGCTTATCTCAATCCTGTTCTCCATGTTTTTTAATCATCAACCTGGTTCTTGTTGAGGACCACCTCCCTTCCTGAATCACCACTAAATACCAAATGGATTGAGAGCTCTTCATTTGGGGACATTTTTACTTTAAGACCAAATTATTCAAAACAACTATTCTTGACCTCCAACATGCTGACAACTGCATCATCCTTGCCCCACTGAGGAAAGCCTTCAGACCATGTTAAATCTTCTCACAGTAACCTACTAAACTTTGGGCATCTCTCCGCATTGAAAAGACTCAAGTATCCCAATTAGCCTGCTCCAGGCCTTGAATGTGACTTCCTTTCCCATCAAATTACCACTGAGGGAAAAATGCTGGAGGTAGTCAAGCACTTCATCTACCTCAGTAGCCACCTCTCTCAGAGAGTAAACATTGATGAGGGGATCCAACACAGGATCCAGTGTGCAAGCACCTCCTTCAGGAAACTGCTTTGGCATGGTTTTATTGATCACAATTTCCATAACAACATCAAGATGTAGGTCTACACCACAGTTATGATCTCCATTCTCCTCTATGGACATGAACTGTGGATGATCTACCATCATCATCACAAGAGCCTGGAGAGGTATCAACAACCTCTGGAAAATCCTCCACATCAAATGGGAAGATCACTGTATAAATGCCAGAATCCTTGTTGGAGCCAATGTTACCAACATTGAGCTGGTGATCCTCAAGCACCAACTTCACTGGACCAGACACTGGGTGCAGATGCCTGACTCTTGATTCCCAAAACAAGTGTTCTACTCCCAGGTTTAGTTGTAGCCTGAAATCTCATGGCAGTCAGAGGAAACACTACAAGGACACATTAAAAGCATATCTCAAGAAAATGGATGATGACATCAAGAGCTGGGAGGAGCTGGCTGCTAACCAATTCTGATGGCAACGCAAGCTCACCCAAGTGGCAGCCTGCTTCAAGGTAAAGCATCTTGTCCTCAAAGCAGAGAATAGAGAGTGGAGGAAAAGAAAGGAGAGAAATCCCAGCCTATGGCCCGCTCGTGCCTGCAGAAAGATCTGTAACTTCTGTGGATATATCTGTAGTTCAAGTACTGGACTCTTAATTCACCTCAAGATGCATCCATAAACCATTGTAGAGATCATCCTTGAATCAAGGGACTACCACTGGCAGTCTAATTAAAGTGCAATAGAAACGAGCTGCAAACATATTCTGCATCTGGCAAGAGGTGAATCTGATATCTTTTATCAGACCAACCCAAATAGTTCAAAATTAATTATTAAGCAAGCTTTCAGGTTCAAAACTTCCTTAGCCTGAGAAACGGTTTTGAACCCGAAAGCTTGCTTAATAATTATTCTCCAACTATTTGGGTTGGTCTCATAAAAGATATCAGATTCACCCAAGGAACCTTGTCTGCCTATGTCCTTAGACCAACACGGCTACAACCTACACCCCTGCATCTGGCAAGAAACATTTTTATGGCTGGATGACCATTTTTATGGTTCATTCTCACATGATAAAGTGTTTAAATGTGTGGTATGTTACAATTCATTGCTATATTAACACATTATTTGCACTTCAAATGTAACATCTGCCAGAGGCCTTACAAATATTAAAATATAAAAGGCACATGCTTAAATTTCAGAAAGGCTAATGGATATATCATTAGGGTAGCTTGCCCACTGTACTGAGAGCTGTCTGAATTGGATCCCTGGGCACAGGATCCTAGTTCAAACAGAAAGACTCCCATTAATTTCAGTGAGTTTCCAGCCAATAGTGAGGTTGTGCTGGCTGCTTCCTAGAGAATTATTTTTGAAAGTCCATCAGAGGGAATAAAAACGGTTTTGGAGTAGGGAAAACAAGAGAACTATACATACAATCAGATGGGACAAATGGTGTTCCTAAACCACAGTTACATCAAATGTAAATTTTCTTCTTAGCAGTTAGTTTAATTGAAGAACTCAGTTCAACTTTAACTGCAAACTTCAACAACTTAGATACAGGAAGTGATGTAAAAAGCAGAATATCCATTTTTACTTATTGGAGTGCGGGGCAACCGAATATTGGATTAAACTAGCCCAACACACTAGGTGGTGAGGAAACGAAATTAGCAGGACAATGGCATCACACACAACAGCTTAAATTTATTCTTAAAAATTAATTGTAACGTTTTTTATAAAAACTCTCAAGAAAAAGAGCAAAACAGTTTTAAATCTTTAGTAAATAAGTGGAAAGGACAGAAGTTTCACTGTAAATCGTACGATGGGATTTACCACCTTTTGTCAGGCTTGAGGGGACACTTTAAACATCTGTAACACCGATTAAAAATAAAGGGCAAAATAACAAAAATGAATACATGGCTCACAAATACACAAGTATAAAACCTAAACCAATCCACTAAATGTAACCTGCCTTGCCAGATATTTTTAACTTATTGGACAACTCACTCGACTTAATATTGACACAGAGATGTGTAAATCAATACATTCAGAATGAGCAATATATTTTAATTTTAAAACGTTCAAACTGCAGCAGTAAATCTATGCACTTAGCACATATAAATCATCAAAAGGGTTTGCTTGTTGGTGACTTAGAGCCAAGACATCACAGAGTGGTAAGCTAAGCTTAGGCACAAGCAATGCATCTGGCAAATTTAAACTCTTGTATTATAAAAACTTGACTTAAAAGTGAAGCGTCTTGAAAGGAATCCTTTTCTTATCATTGGTCTGCGACTGGTTTAACTCTTTTGTCAAAACTTGCAGTCCAATGCACGGGAATGCTCAGGTATCTGTAAGCTTATGTGTATATTTTGCAACCTGTGCACCACCTACCTGCTGCTGACGTGTAGTTCAGACAGTTTTCATAGAAATACTTACAAAATGTAGAAGTACCAAATGAACTGAACAGCAATGCTGATTCAATGAAACCATGATATTTAAAAAAAAACAAACGGTTTTGCAGTAGGGAAAAACAAGAGAACTATACATAAAATTAGATGGGACAAATAGTGTTCCTAAACCACAGTTATAGCAAATGTAAATTTTCTTTTTAGCAGTTAGTTTAATTGAAGCCAATATTTTTAACAGTTTCTTTGCCTCTGCTCTCCTGAACAGGGACCAGGACATCCCTCTTACCAGAGGTAGGGACAATCTCGGGGATAGCTCTTGTTAGGCCTTGGGTCAGCGCAAATGTAGTTAGGGATCTTCTGGAAGGGCTGGACATTTTTAAATCTGCAGGTCCAGATGCCCTCCACCCAAGGGTCTTGAGGGAGCTAGCAGGGGTCATCGTGGAGCCCTTGGCCCAGCTGTACGAGCATTCGTGGTCATCTGGCCAGATGCCGGAGGATTAGAAACTAGCTAATGTGGTCCCCATTTTTAAGAAAGGGAAGAAGGAAGACCCAAGTAACTATAGGCCCGTAAGCCTCACCTTGCTCCTCGGGAAGATCTTGGAGAAAATCATCAAGGAGCACATCTGTGGGGGGCCAGCAGGGGAGATCATGCTCAGGGGCAACCAGCATGGGTTCATCAAAGGCAGGTCCTACCTGACCAACCTGATTGCCTTTTATGACCTGGTAACTAAATCCTTGGATGATGGTGTCACCGTGGATGTAGTCTTTCTAGACTTTAAGAAGGCCTTTGATGCTGTCTCTCACCCCATTCTCATTAATAAATTAAGTGACTATGGCATTGATGCCTACACAGTTGGATGGGTAAAAAACTCACTGATGGGGCATACCCAGAGAGCAGTGGTGGACGGGTCATACTCAACCTGGCGAGATGTGAGCAGTGGGGTCCCCCAGGGCTCAGTCCTCAGGCTCGCACTGTTTAACATCTTCATCAGCGACTTGGACGAGGGGGTTGAAAGCACATTGTCCAAGTTTGCTGATGACACTTAGATGTGGGGTGAGGTGGGCACACTTGAAGGGAGAGAGAGGCTGCAACTAGATTTAGACCGACTACAAAAGTGGGCAGATGAGACTAGGATGGGGTTCAACGTAGATAAATGCAGGGTGCTGCACCTTGGGAGAAGGAATCCACAGCATATGTAGCTGGGGAGTTCCCCTCTTGAAAGCACAGAGGCGGAAAGGGATCTTTCCGTCCCATTATTGACTCCAAGATGAACATGAGCCGCCAATGCCAGACCACAGCCAGCAAGGCCAGCCATACTTTGCCATGCATCCAAAGGTGCATGTAAAGCCGGTCCAGAGAGGTGATATTCCCCCTCTATGTGACATTGGTCAGGCCGCAATTGGAGTACTGCATCTAGTACTGGGCGTCGCACTTTTAAAAGGGTGTGGCCAGCCTGGAGAGAGTTCAGAGGAGGGCCACCCATTTGGTGAGAGGGCAGCAGGACAGGCCCTATGAGGAGAGACTGAGGGAGGGACCTGAACCTGTTCAGCCTCGGCAAGAGGAGGCTGAGGGGGGACCTGGTGGCTGCCTACAAACTCATCAGGGGAGATCATCAGCAAGTAGGAAAAGCCCTACTCTCCCCAGCACCACCTGGGGTGACGAGGAACAATGGTAATAAGCTGATGGAGAATAGGTTCAGGTTAGAGATCAGGAGGCAATATTTTACAGTTTGGGTGGCCAAAATCTGGAAACAACTTCCTAGGGAAGTGGTCCTCGCCCCTATCTTGGGTAAACTCGAAAAGAGGTTAGATGATCACTTGTTTAGGGACTTCTGAACCCAGCATTCATTCCTGCCTGTGGCAGGGGGTCAGGCTAGATGATCTGTTCAGGTCCCTCATGATCCTAGCTACTACGAAACTATGACATTAGAGAATGTGGAAGAGGAGGAGAGAGAGAGGGGGTGGGGAAAAGAACATCTTGCTAGTATTTTATAAGTCTTCAGTGTAAGTCAAGACTCTCTACTTCCCTCCCCCCGATGGTATAATACTCACCTATTAATTTAACCTGCCTTGCCAGCTTTTCTACTTTTATGATCTTTTCTGTATGTTAGTTTTAGCCACGTTTACACAACAATAAAAAATTAAGAACAAATAACAATGTTCTTAATTTCACATTTTAATGCTTATATATTAACATGTCCCTATATGTATGGCCCATCTTGAATGGGTAACAACTTAGCTAATTTACATATAGCTGAATTAAATGTTCTCTTAATACATCAGGGCAACATGATAATGGTAATGTAATTCTTGTTCAATATTAAGAATATCTTAAGTGAAGAACAGGAGGGTTCTGACATTATGTATCCTATACTTGGAATGTATTAGTCACGTATCTAAAAAACATTCTTTTTGGGGAAGAAAGGTGATTGCACTTGTTATAATTTAATACTAATGGATTGAATTAGAAATATGATCTGAGATTCTTAAAATTTCCCTTGATGGCTTTTCTGCTTATGAAATTATAATCTTAAATTTATTAAATTGTTTTAGAAACAATTTTCAAAAATATTTTAGTACATATACACCAATTGAAGTCATAAGCAGAAACAGAAAAAAATATATATTATGGCATAGAAAATAAAGCAAACAAAAACACAACAGAGTGAAAGTGCTAAAGAATACATTTCCAGATGTAAATATTGCTCATCTTTATAGCCTCAATTTCAAACTGAACCAATAGTTTCATCATACCAATTTAGTGCTAATGATGCTACTTATCTGTGATGTTTAAATTAAATTTGTGATTCATGCAGGAGTATTATTCTTATTTCTTCATATACAAGATCAGGATTGAATACAGACCCTAATAATTTAGAGATAAAGTCCGATACCAGTTTTCATTTTTTCCCGCCACACAAGTGCACACTCAAGGAAATATAACCACCATTTTCTCTTTACATAATCTCAAAACCTATAAACCTCTCAAATTATTTTAAGACTATCAATGCAGACTTAAACTTTACTAATGGCAATACTTTAAAGGTGTATTTTCACAAACGGAAGAGTAGCAGAAAACACTAAATCTTTTCCCCGTTCCATTCCACAATATTTTTTAAAACTCTGACATTCATCATCTTCCTTCATGCATTTTCACAGATAAATGACAAACTATATTAAAAGGCAATTCCAATTTTGTGTCATATTTTCCTTATTTCTCTTCACACAAGGAAGACTTTGTTTCTAATAATGCCATCTACTCTTGCTGGCTATCCTCAACATAAAATGATTATATGAATTTGTAACCTCAAAAATAGCTGCTGTAGCAAGTTTTTGAGGCCCAAACTCACAGACTTATGATTTCAGATTGGGTATAGGCAGAACAGATTAATATGATCAACAAAGGTCTTTGTTTATATCTATAATCGCATCTAAGATTTACTATCGAGTACAACCTATTTAAGCTCCTATGTCAATTAACGTACATCTGGTATTTTAAATCCAAAACCCATTATCATTTCCAACAACTGGTCCCTTCAATAAAAAGGGACCATCATAACTGCTCAATATTTAACAGTTGATTGAACATCTCTCTTTAAAAAACGTTTTTTGTTTTGTTTAAAACCTTAGGTTATATAGCTGGTTAAAACAAATCAGGACTCTGGAACATTTGCAATGTCTTTTCCATAAAAGGCAGGTCTCTGAAAATAAAGGCAGTTACATGTTTCATATGTTGTTTAAAACTAAAGCACAAAGCACAGCAAAGTTTTGGGCAATGGATTAAGTTATAATCTACCAAACCAGAAAATAAACTGATGGGGCAGAAGAAACTTCACAGTATATGACTATCAGTAGGTTTGTTTTTTGTTTTTTTTTCATGCTCAGACAGTCTGCCCAGGAGCCATGAGTGAAATAGCTGCTTGAACAGTTAGTTTCATTTCTTACATATCTTGTACGTTTCAACTGCCCCCACCAAACTAGTATGACAAAATTATTCAAATTATGATTAACAGACTCAGCAAACTAATGGTTTTGAGACTGTAGCAAATGATGAAAGCTTAAACTTTCTGTCTCGAGTCCCCTTTTTTTGGCAAAATGGAGAAAAAATATAGCGTGGAACTAAAGCTAAAATACATAGAATTCTAAAAGGAAGATTGAATACCACCATATCCTTTCAATCACCCCATCCCATAATCTGAAGTAAACTTTAATTAAGTCCTCTCTCTAAGATTATGATACAGTCTAGACATCTAGATAGACCTAACAAACGTTTTGGTATCAAAAGATACTGATATAAGCTGTTACAATGCAACCATTTTGAATGACCCTGTAGTAATACAAATATAGCAAAACTGTTACAACTTTAACTTTGTTTCATTCACGGTCAGAGCTAAGGTGATTTAGCTACTGGTATACCTATGGCCTCTGCCGGACATGCAGGTAAAGACATGATAGCTTCTGATGTGCGATCCACACATTTATACTTCCTGCCAGGCCACACATGCATGGCAGGAGGCGTGACTGTTGGATCATGCATAAGAGCCAAGTGCACCTTTTTGCCTTTACTGGGTGTCTATACATGTGCCCTGGGCTGGGGGGGGGAAAGAGGGGGAGGTGCTTTAATTAGAGCCGCTTTGAGAGTTGCTCTAAATAAAGCATCCAGAGCGTCATGTGTATTCAGTGCTCCGCACTTCAAAATGGCAGTGGGGGTGCTTTAGCTAAAGCTCATTTGATGAACTTTAGTTAAAGCACCCCTGCCACCATTTTGAAATGTGGGGACATTGAATACATGTGATGCAGAGGCTGCTGGAGCATACTAATTAGCACAATTAATCAAGTCTGCTCTGACAAGTGCTAATTAGAGGTCCGTCACATGTATAGGTGTCCACTATTCCCATCTCTATTTTACTGAATTAACTGTGCAGACATATAGAGCTACAAAGGCAACTCATGTGCCTTTTGTTGCTCTCAATATCACTCTGTCCTCACTATATATGCTGCCTACCTAGGTTGTAAATTCGTCAAAGCTGAGACCTTTTTGGTTTGCCAAGTATAGTGTAGACCTATGGAAACCAACAACAATTGATCATATAGTTTATAATAGTTATCCTACATTTGTTACAATTTTGTGAGGATTTTTTTAATCTTAGAAAGTTACAATATAGATTTCTTACCTTAGAAAGCACACTTACAGGTTCTAAATCTCTTAAAAGGTCATTTACCCTACACAGAGTTTATCCACTATTCATTTAAACATCATGCTGCCTTCTTAATGCATAAGAACATAAATGTCAGAAAATGTACACACAGCACAAAACACCTTTCAGACTGTACTGTGTTTCAAAAAATAGAGTAAAAATAGCATTAAAAAAGAGAATAAAGGTATTATAAAAAAGGCATTTTGGTAAGATATAAGCATAGATCCCAAAGCAGTTGCAATACAAGAGAACACTGCTTTGAAAATAAAATTAAAAAAAGAAAATAACCCAGACTAATAAAAATGCATCTACCTTTAATGTATTTTTGTGCTCCATGGACAATGAAAGATAGTATTTAAATTCATCTCATATAAAAGGCATCTTTTTAGAATTATTTATGGTTTATCAAGTTCAATATATATATTGTTCAATATATATATATATATATATTCAATATTTTAAAGCAGTTACACTTTTTTCCTACTTATTTTCCAGAGAGAGAGACTGCAATCAGAATAATAAATAATACACAATAACCATTTAATCTAATTTTGTAAAGTCTTTTAATTACAGTTTTACTTTGGTTTTCGTAAATACTCATCCCTTCTTGTATTTTCTCTACATCAGAAGCACTTTACTCTCACTTCTTATACCACATGCACTATAAACCCTATTCTGCGTCACCGATTTTAAATTTAGTCCATAAAAATCATTTTACATATATTACAAATAACAATACAGTCCCCAGTTTGAATATTGAGGCTGTAATTCAAATCTCAAGGTTCTTCTGACAGGATTCCAATATCATTCTTTTTAGAAGGCTAGCCAGATCCTTTTCAGTAAATTCACAAACTATTGCGGTAAGGGATTCTACATATTTTGAGAAAGATAAACTACAAAGAAAACTTTATGCAAATGTTTTTGCTATTTATGCAAACAGTTGTCAGTAATTTTCAGCAATCTGGTACTACTATATAATAATCCTGTATATAAGCAGGATCTTAAAAGCCCTCTTCTATAGGTTTCTATGTTTAATCTGTATCATATACACAGTCTAATGTACTTTACTCTTCATATAGCCCTACCATATGGGAAGCATAAGAAGGGAAAAAGGTAAGATAGTTTTAACTGTGGAAATGCAATTTAGTCACAGAGGTGAGCACATGCAACACTTAGAAGATTAGTACAAATCAATAAAATGCTAAGCAGTTCTCACCTATAATCATATCTTTCAAAAAGGACACCATTAACTTCATCACAACATTTGTGATTTTTTTTATATGGCAGCTAGTACCAGAAACTACTATGTACTAATTTTACAAAACTGATTAGATTTTAAATTAATGGTGTAAACTACATGTAAACTACATTTAGGTAAATATAAATCATTATCTATGTGACAGAAAGGATAGTTTCATAACTGGCGACTTACTTTTTTCAAGATATTGTACAAGCACTGGAAGTTTATGTGAATAATCCTCCCAACTAACACAAAGTTATTGTGGCATCACTCATCCCACACAAGAGATACTTAGTCTGTTCCATTCTAAATATTTAAATATAAAAGTACCAAACTCCCTAAACTAGACAGAGAAGAGAATCTGTATTAGAGAGTGGTCAATAAGCATAAATTTATCTTTGGACCTCAGCACTATTTTTTTTTTCTTTGGTACCTTGTAATCTCATTATAAATCATTTCTGACTGACAGATCCTAAGTACAATAGAAACATCATTATTAAAAGAAGAGTTCCAAGAGGGGGACACATACACACACACAAGGTGAGGTGGTTAGTATGACATAAAAGGACTAAGAGACTGTAATTAACAAATAAAATATTACTATTTTTGCTATACTATGAGAAAGTATGTAGAGACCTTGAAAGGTTCAATAGCAATTCCCAGTGTCATCAGTGAGACAGTAGTAATAGGCATCTGTTCACGAAACAACAGAATTACACCAAGTGAGACAGCAGCTCACTAAATGTAATCCTTGTTTGGAAATAGAGTGAAGCTGGAGTAACCTCCCCTGGGTGAGAAAGCCTGGGCAGTGTATATGGAGACATTGTGTATCTACACTATGGCAGTGTATACAGATACACCAGTGTTCCCCACTCAGCCTTGCTAGTTTAATACAAAGGAAAGGCAGGTGCCAGTATATTTGGAACCAGCCTGGACACAGAAGCTTCCAGAGCAAAGGAGATTGTTAATTTGTTTGGCTACTGGGGCTTCACTCCTAGACTGGCTGCCAACCAGGGTTAAAGATCCCAGTCTTTATCATGGAGTGGACTTCAGTTCCACAACTTTTTGGTAGTATTTCCTCCGCCAGCAGTAAGACTAATACCTGCCTCGAAGGTGCTCTTCTGTAAAAAGCTATTGGCACCCTAGAGGTTGCTAGATTATTTAACTGCTGCCCACAAATAGTTAAATATATATCAAAGCCTCACTCTCAGGTAATGAAGAACACCGTACTGGTGCTAATGCAGGTCAGGTCAGGATCGCCTGCTACCATAAGTTACAGAGAGACAGTAAAGACCTAGAAAAACATCAGTGATTATAATGTGCAAGCGCTGCATACTTCAGGTAGATCTACAGAGGCTGATAAATCACTGCAAAGAGGTGAAGATGTACATCTGGATGCTCAGGTAGCTGACTGCTCTCACAATCTTAGGGAAAAAGCATCCCTTCTCTCAGCAAATGAAACATAAAGCACTACTCGTGGAATGACATTTGATATGAGAAGTACACCCTAAATTTCTTTACTGCAATCACAACTGACACTGAGAGGCATGTCAGGTGACCAAAGAGATCAAACTTGTTACTTGACTGACTAAAGTTGCTGCTTGTTACAGCGGTCTAAAGAACACAGAGATATTTTTTAAATGAGCTTCACTTCTGATCTTTAAGACAGGAATTTCAACGTAAAGTTAAACTTGGAATAATCCGAAGGCAGTTTATTACCTACAGATGTGTTGTGCAAATCCAGGGCATGAGAACGTGAAAGCTTAAAAACAAACAATAGTAACATCACAGGAAATCGCTATTACCAAACAAAACCAGAACACATATAGCATATGTACAAAGTACAAAGCATGCAACAGCAACATAGTCCTTTTGTACTTGAATTTGATGGGGGAAAGCATGTCAAGGCTAGGAAAGAAGAAATATAAGAAGAAAAAGAACCGTAAGATATAAAAATGAAGTCCGCTTAATTTTTTCATCTGGGTGAATTTTTCTGTTTGTTTATTTTTAAAAGACATTTACCTGCTCCAAAAGACAAAATATAAGGTAAGTTTGTATTTATATGAAGTAAGCAGTACATTAGGGTATGGCTATGTGTGACAATAAAGAGTGTGTACAAATAACTGAGCTATTTTTGAGCACTGAAATCAATATAGTTGTGCTAGCATGGTGCTAGGCCCAGGTTAATAGACTCTGCTTCTCAGAACTAATTAGGTTAGGTGGAGTGCTACAGAACTGCACCTATGCTGGTCTTAGCACAGTACGGTTCAAATTATCCGACATCTCCGCATTGTACCATATAGATTTACTCAGGCTGCGTTCAGACAAGCACGGCCGTGCGGTATGTGGGCCACAAACACAACTGTGGAGCCATATACCACACATTTAGATGTTCTCCACGCTGCAAGGGAGTCAAATAAACCTGCGAGGAAAAAAAAAAGTGGAGCAGTGCACATACAGGCAGTGCGCACCCATCAAAAGCAGAGCTGGGCCATCAGGAGCCATGTGCCAGCTGCCAAACCTTTCTGGGCCCAGCCCTTGGACAGAAAAATGGCTGCTGAATGAATACATTGCAGCCTGAGCTTATTCAGTATTATTCCACTATTTCTCATACTTCTCATGTTTAAATATTTATATGCTACTGTTCGAATAAACCGAGATTTCCTGGTTTGCAAAGTTCTGAATGACAGAGTGCAAGTATTTTGCTACCATTTAAAATCATTTTCAGCCTTTAATCAAGGATATAGTTCCACACAAAAAGACAGTTCTGAGCCTCTACCCTTCTCGCTACGAACTGTCTGGATATCTAGATGCATACAACCGACTCCTTCAGAATGACTGGATAGTTACAAGGTGGATGTTAAAGAAGGCACTTAAAACTTTAAAGAAATCTGCTCCAAGTGAATCTTGCCAGGCATTCCGGCAGAGACCATTAATGGTTTCAATGATTCCTTCATCAGCCAGGGGCCTGTAAAGAGAAATCCTCTCAGTTTTGAGAGGAGGTTAAGTGGTCAAAAGTTCCAGCTTTTCCCAGATGTCAGTACCTTACCAATTTGCTGGTTCTGAAAAAAAAGAAAGATGTATCTGTTTATTTTTAATTAGTCTGGTGCCAGCAGAGTATCTGTTAATTGGCAGTCCACTTGGGATTGTGCTCAATTTGGTTAGTTTTGCTAACAGCCTACCAAACTGGTCATCTCACCATTTTTGTGAAAATTAAGGATATTTGAGGCCTCTAGGTAAAGCTTACACACACAGAGCAGAATTGGTTCCTTCCCACTCTTCCAGTGAAGCAAAATAAAATGAAAAGGATTCAAGTGTAAGTTCCATGAGTTCCTCTCATTTGTTTTCTCTCTAGAGCAGTGAGGGCTCACCCATACCCTTCTGAGTGCCACGCCGATGCCCTTCCACTGCTTTTGCTACTTTGCTTTCTGCTCCCTCTGCTGCTCTGCTTTCTGCTCCTTGCCTAGTGCTCCCTGCCTGATCTGCTACTCTGTTTTCTGTTCCCTGCCCTATCTGTCAGCGTGCTGCCCACCTGCCACACACAGAGGTGGCCTGTGCCACAGGTTGGCCATCCTTTCTCTAGAGGTTGAAACTGATCTCAGATGTAACTTATCTTCTTCTGGAGGTATAAGAACTAACTGTGCCCTAGCATGCTTTGAAAGTGAAGTACAATATAGTAGATAATATCTCAATGACTTGCATGCGAAAGCTCATCTAACCCTATCCCAACTACATACTTGGTTCAATAAAAGATAACACTCTAAGATATTCTTGCCTCACGTAATTACTGGACCATCAAGGCTACAACATCAGTCTTATACTACCATAACTTAAAATTTTCTTTGATCCACTCTAAAATAGTCCAGGTCTGATTATCATAAGGAAATTCTGCAGATTTTATCTTTTTCCTCCCAAGCATTTGAAAGTAGGAGGGAGCTGTAGGACGATTTTTAGTTCAATCTCCCCGCCTCCATTTCGAAGCACAGGACACTGAATGCATGTGACACTCTGAGAGCAGCCCTGATCAAAGAACCTCCTGCAACGCCCCCCCCCGAGCATGAAAAATGTACGCTTTGCTGGCATAATTTATCATCAGCTTAGAATCCACTAAATTTTGGTTATAGTTGGTTATTAATTTTGTTGTATTCCTAGGTTGTGGCTTTTTTGTGTGTATACATTTAAATAAGAAGAAAACCCACATGCTACACCTTTTCAAAAAGTGATTTATTGAAGTAGTTACCTCTTTTTTCTGATGAATAAAAAAATGCGATTCATTCATGATTTGATGCCTGAAACCTCTCACTAAAGGGTGAAGAATTGATACACAAAGCACAAACTAATATTCTTCCACTGCATTTTTGTTCAAACCACTTCCTATACCTAGAACATCTTCATTTTCCTTCCAATATTTTCTCAAAACTCACTTGGTTTCTATGATTCAGTCTGTTCAGGTGTTCTCTATTGTTGCTCTATGCTGAGCAGGGTAGGGAGATTTCAAAACAATTCAAAACCGAGTAACTCACAGAAAAAGATAAATGCGCCTATAGCAGTGGTTGTCAACCGGGGGTACGTGTACCCCTAGGGGTACTTAAAAAGGTCATAGGGGGTACATAGAATGAATATACAAGTATTAGCAATCAGCCTTTTTTGGCTGATGTAGCCCATAATATGGCTTAGAAATGCCCCGTGCGCGCATGCCGCAATGCAGCATGCAGACAGCCAGGAGCACAGCCTGGCAGCATGGAGAGCAGCTGGGTCTGGCTGGTAAGTCTGTTGTGAGGGAAGGGGCATATGGGGGGGGGGGGGGGGGGGGGGGTGCGGCCCCCGCCG
>NW_005842031.1:2370061-2370819 GCF_000455745.1 Alligator sinensis | reverse complement strand
CGTACTCCGGGAGGAGAAGGGGGGGGGCACCTCCCGCCAATGTACACACCCTGGGAGGCCGGGGGGGTCGTGTACCCCCAGATCTGTGTGTTAGGCACGGGCAGGCTGCTGCTGTGGGCTGGAGCTGAGGCAGCACTGGGCTCTTCCTGGCAGGGGGGTTGGGCTGGGGCTGTGCTCGGGGTGGGTGGCAGTGGCCAGGAACATAATTGATAACATTAAAAACAAGAAAAAAATTATAAAGGGGTACATTAGCTGAAACTTTGAGGCAAAAGGGGTAACGCTTATTAAAAAAAGGTTGAAAACCTCTGGCATATAGCATACATCTACTTCCTTGTTGCATCCTCACTGTGCTTTATGGACTTACTCATGTGTCACCTATGATATGTATCGATCCTGAAAAGAGTCCTACACATACAGAACTTACCTCTCTATACAGTACAGGCAGTCCTTGACTTATGACTTTGAGTTGCGATGAACATTGCTTATGACATTTATAAACTGACATCCTGTTTTGACATTTCGAAGCGGGTTTCATCTTTACGACAGCTGATATAGTTGATACCACTGCGTGTAGTTAGTAAGTGTGTTGTGGTGGAAGGGGAGGGGGAAGTGAAGGGGATTGGGGGAGCAGATCAATGCACTGCGTGGTGAGGGAAGGACTGGGGCTGGGGCAAGCTCTGCCCAGCCAGGGACAGGATCTGAGGGCACATGCCCCCCCCAGACCAGTGGTAGGATCAGTGGCAGGAACCACCAGTCTA
>NW_005842031.1:2364833-2369948 GCF_000455745.1 Alligator sinensis | reverse complement strand
CCCCCCAGCTCCATCTCTTCCCCCTCCCCTACCACCTCAACACTTACCAGCTGCACACAGCTGTATCGACTGTTGTAAAGGAACCAATCCCCCATTTGTAACACTGTTCCTGTGGGAAAATCGGTTCCAAGTTATGACGTTTTGACTTAAGACGCAGTTTTCAGGAACCAACTGCGTCATAAGTCTGACAACTGCCTGTACTACTGGGAGTCTGCACAACAATAAGGTTTGCATGGCAAACTGCCTGAGGTACGGTTAAAAGCATGCTGTGCATATGTGACTCCAAAAAAAAGAAATAGAACAACTGGATAACATCAATTTTCTAATAAAAAATGGTAGTACTAATCTAATCAAAATGTTTCCATTAAATCATTATATGAATACAACTATATAAAGGCTAAATCTATAGCATTAAACTTCCATTTCAGAAAAAAAAAATCAACCTTTCAAAAGACACCTGAACATATTGACACTATTTTTAGATGAAAAGGTAAGACCTGTAATTAATGTTTGATCTTTGCCTAAGAAAACATCTGTTTTCTTCACTGTGTAATTAGCAAAATTAATGAATTCCAATCCATCCACACAAATGATTTTTTACCTCTTAAATCAATCATTGCAACACCCAAGATGCTATCAGCTAAACAAATTTACCAATAAATGATACAGTAGATCAAGTTCAAATTATGAACATGTCACTTTTTCTCCCCAATTGTGTTTGAAGTGTTTTCTAACATTCCCCCATTCTGTCAACAAATTGACATTTATAGTATAAACAGAACATGCTCAAGTATTATAAAACCAACACTTTAATAAGACTGGCAGTAATTACACATAATGCCATGCTTTTTATCTGCAGTTCCTGCCAGAGTGCCAAATGGGAACTATCACAGGTTGTGTTACTAGAATGAGAAAACAAGAAAGACATGTTTACAGGTGGATTTTTAAAGATAGCTTTTAACCATCTTTCTTGTAACATTTTTATGTTATATAAGAAGAAAAAGCATAACAGGAAAAAAATTAACTCACCCTGTAAATTATCTGATTAATCATTACAGAACACATGCACAGCTAAACAAATCAGTACTTCTCCTTATCAATATTGTTTCCATTTTTTTATCTGCATGAATTGTAAATACGTTAAGACTGAAACGACATATTTGTAGGAAAATACACACAGGAAAAAACAGAAAAATATAGTTGGTGCTTTAGTAATGTATGGGGTTGTTGGTTATCTATAGTACTAGTAGTCTCACTACTGTGGAAAGACAACAAAAGGAAGCATCTGCTATGTTGCTCTGTATGATCACAGCTGGATTCAAATTCAAAGAGGCACTTCTGCTTGTCTATATTAAAATCCTTTGACTAAAGTCTACACGTTTGTTCATTTGCCATAATTCTTTCAATATTTCCTTTTTGAATCAAGAAAGAGATCTGTGGTAATCACCTAACTACCTCATATGTACTTGTTTTATGAATCTGGCCCATAGTCAAGAAGTTACACTGAAAAGTCTTTTAATCAACTTCTGATCAGAATTTACTGGATTGTATCTAAGTTCAAGTTCAAGGGTATTAAAATGTGTAAAGGAGACTATGAAAAAATGGCTGGGTTATAGATTTTAACTTCTTAAGTAGAAAATTGACTCAAAATAGATTTTCTAATTTACAATGAATCAAAAGAAAAAACATTAGACCATAGCAAAAGTGGCACAAATGTATCAAAAAGCAAATGAATAAACATTTGAGAAGATTTATTATTAGAAATTGTAATAAATTTTGGAAAGATGAATTGATTTTAGTTAAAAGGTATAACTGACAATTTATTGGGCGGGAAGATGCATTATTTTCCAATTGTTATCCACCTACAGTAAAACTGATTTGTGTCCCATTGTATTTTATGGAAAAGGAGAGAGCAACTTTCAGTGATTTAGATTAAATGTATTAATCATAACCAGACACTGTGAACTATATATCTACTATTAAAGAAGATTTTTGACATTTAATTCTGTAGCAATATTTTGGCTCTGTACCACTCTTCCTAAATCCAATTCCTGCTACAGTTGGCAGATTTCTCCCCTTTAATTTTATGAGGCTTAAAGTAGCATTTAACCACCCATGCGGTAAATAATGCAGGATTAGAAATATTTAGTGTTTTGTTTCCCTTTCAAGAGTACTAATCCATCAAACCCCAAATATTTTTAATGTTTGTATATATTTTAGGAATACTTAACACAAGATACCATAAAAATGATAAAAAGAAAGTCACTCAGATTCAATGTATTTGTCTCCCAGAACAATTACATTAAAAATTAAAATAAACTAAGAAATATGCATATGTAACCCTGAATAAAAGAACTAATAATATAGGTTAAGATAAACAAAAAAATAGAACAGGATTAGTTTACATGGCAGAAACAACTCATAACTCTTTAATAACATATTTAACATAATAAAGAAAATAAGTTGCATTAGTGAAAATGGTAGTGTTAGAGTGATTCAGTAGCCATGATGGATGCAAGAGGTAACAATTTCTTAGAGTGATTTTTTTTATTGGACAACTGCACAACTGGGATAGTTAGACAAGTCTTGCAGTCAAAAGGTTGTCTAACTCTATCCCAGCTATACAACTGGTCCACTAAAAGATATCACCCTAAGAAATCCTTGCCTCTTGCATTAATAATAACTATTTACTCTTATTTTTAAAAATAGTCTATTCTTCTTATTCTCCCAAACAAGAGGTCTAAATGTAGACCAGGATATTTATGTATAATGAATACAAAATAATTTTTTAACTTTTTGAAAAACAGTTCTCATTAAATTATTATTCTCTTCTTGCTGCTTACATTTAACATTTTTCCACAAAACAGGAAAATCTGCCTCATGGTAATCTCCTTCAGCTATTTTTTAGTACACAGAATTAAATCTAAGAATTAGTTAGCTTTCCTGTTTCATATAAGCTTTTATATAAATACATTTTTAATTTGTTAAAAAAAGTTAATGCAAAATCATAGCCTGAAAAAAGTGATGCTTGTGTCCAAACCATGAACCCGAGAAAACTATACCAGGAGGTTTTGCAGTGGTGAAGATTTCTATTTTCTCAATTTGACTGGTTAGTCAATTATCTCATGCCAAATCAGTCTTGCATTAATAGTTTTTCAGTGTATTCAAAAGGACAGCAGGATGTTTGCCTAACAACTTAGACGTAACCATTCAACACAGTGGTGATGACAACTCAAAGAAATGTGACCATAAACTGAAAAGCAGAAATTATAGATCTTTCCATATAAAAAGGCAGGATGCACTCCTATTCACTGATATGCCACAAATGAGAAGGTATGTCACAGAATCATTGAAAATTAGGGTTGGAAGGGACCTCAAGAGGTTATCTAGTCTAATCCCCTGCTCAAAGCAGGACCACCCCAGCTATATCATCCCACCCAAGGCTTTGTCTACTTGGATCTTTAAAAAACTGCAAGGATGGAGATTCCACAATCTCTCTGGTACCAGTGCTTTACTACCCTTTTAGTGAGAAAGCTTTTCCTAATATCAATGATCCTGATAGGTTGCAGTCTTGCATCAGCAGACAAGTAGATGCCTGAAATGGCATTATATTGAATATATTACTAAAATTTACAGATTATGAGATGGAATGAAACAGACACCAGACTGCTCACAAATGAAGTTGGACGGTGTAGCCCCAAGAGATTTAAGAAATTTAGAAACCCTTCTATATTTTCTCTTAACAACGCATGTGCAAGGGTGCAGAAGCCCATTCCATGCTCCACTTTAATTGCCTGACAGCTGTGTGGAACTCCTGCTGCAGACCAGACAGTACTACTTCTTTCCTCCTGCATTGCCACTCTTGCTCCCTTCTTTGTGCATGGTGTCCTCCTGTGTTCAGGAGTTAGCTGCGTTCTGTGGGTGAACTTCTGTGACCTATACCTCCAAGTAGTAGTTTATGATGGTGACTGCCACATGCCACTGGTAACTGGGATGGCTTGATGCCAAACTAGGTACATAGGAATCCTTGGATGGATGTCTAAGGGTCATGTAGAGGCACCTATCTCTGGCTTTCATTCACAAAAAGGCTACCATGGCAGTTTAGAATTTTATGTAGCTAGGAAGCATTGCAACAAAATTTTATGGACAGCCAAATAATTAATACAGGCAAATCAGAAACTGCAAGCCATCTAATTTTTACAGTTAGGGTAGCCTAAATCTGGAACCAACTTCCCAGGGAAGTGGTCCTCGCCCCTACCTTGGGCATACTTAAGAGGAGGTTGGACGATCACCTGTCTGGGGTCTTGTGAACCCAGCATTCATTCCTGTCTGTGGCAGGGGGTCAGGCTAGATGATCTGTTCAGGTCCCTCCTGACCCTAGGTAGTATGAAACTACCACTAGAGCGAAACTCCAATATTTTTGTTCATAGTGGCCAAGCAAGCAAGATATTCAAGACGGATTTAGATTTGATCTTCCTTACTAAATTCAAGTGACAAACAGATTGATTTAATCTAATCTAACACTTTCTCTATCCTGCTATAGCCCCTGTGGTGACAGGTGAGAGGCAAAGCAGCAGGTGTAGGTAGATACATCGGGAGCTGCACTTGCAAACTACACACAGGAAGGTCAGGGTTACCCATTATTATATCAAGGCAGCAGTGGTGTTCAAGAACCTCATGGGGGACTGAGCAATGCCTTTTTAAGGATCATGCCACTTACCTCCACATTCTGAGGAAGGGCCTGGGGGTAAAAAATGTATCCTATACATTGCCTGCTTAACTTTAATTGTGGTCATACAGCTGACAGTTCTCCCACTATAGTGATAAACAGTTTTCTGATTGTTTTGATTACTCTAAACACAGGAACTTGGGACACATGAACATTATGGGCAGTAGTATTTCTAACTGACCAGAATGACTGCATTAGTTGGTGAAGAATTGATCAGATACAGAATCTACCTAGCCACAGAAATTGAAATGTATCTTGCAAAGACAGCCAGCTTACCATGTCTGCGACCAGCTACACTTCTTTTGGTAAGGTTGATAATCTTCTCTGGACAAAAGGCTAAAATATGCTTTGCTTTCAGATCCACTACTGTTGGTAAAAATAGACTT
>NW_005842031.1:2360774-2364802 GCF_000455745.1 Alligator sinensis | reverse complement strand
GCAGGAACAATTTAATTAAGCAGAAGATTAATATTTCAGAGAAGTGCTATGTTAGTCTAACAACTAACGGGGACACGTTCATTATACTAGACAACTTCAATTTCCATGTTGCTTCAGACCACCAAATCTGACAGAGTATTACTGGCAAACATGGAAAGTGCAATGTACTGAACACAAACACCATCTCAACTCCTCCACACCCCACATAAAGGAAACCTTTTTGGCTGCACTCCAATTCAAACACTGGCATTTGTGTGACATGCTGTAGTCAATGAGACATCAGTAATGTCAGGATCACCAAATCCATGGAAGTAGCTAATCATTGGACTAATCTCACCTGCCCAAACTGCAGCATCAATACCAAACTAACAAGCCAAAACGCTCAAGCAGCAGCTAAATATTGAAGGCTGATAATACAAAACAACAGCTACATATGGTGGTAGAAAGCTATCTGGATAATAACTACTACACATTCTTCTGGCAACACCAAAGCTGACTGAAGCACTTTGAGTAGTTTACAAGGCTGCTTTAAATACCCTGGGTTAACAGTTGAGAAGCATCAAAATTTGTTTGATGGGACTGCTGAGAATACAAGAAGACTAAGTGATGAGTAACTTCACATCTATATTTATCTATCTTGTACAGCTGATAAAAGCTTTAACATTCAAGAAAAATGTTTTTTTACAAGACATATACCACTCTTCAGTTAAACTGAAGACTTGTGAGATAACATAAGACAAGAAAACAAACCAACTACAGTCATTTTGCTTGAAATGACTCAAAGTTTTATGATGCTGTTATAATAGTTCATGGGCCTCATGCAAATTGTTTTACTTCTCTTAAGAGCTCAGATGAAAATGCTCCTCTAGCCAAGTTCCAGAAAGGCAGGCTGACCTCTTCAAAACCTGCTCAACAGGAATCCAATACAAATAAGACTACTGATCAGCAACCTCAATGCCAACAGTGAAATTCTTACTACCAAACCTGTCATTTCCAAGACTGAAAATAATTGTATTTTTCTTAAATAAAAGACAAAAAAGCACCTCGTCTCCAATTCTGTTCTGCCTGAGAAGTAGGGAACCACCAGATATTAATGCAACATTTCACAAAGCCCTTTCTGTCAGTCAGTGTGGAATCCTTAAGAATACATTGCCCTTATTTAACCACTGGTAATCATTTCATGTGACAAGCACTGAGAAATAGTCTTAACAGCTGCTGGCAAGATACTTGCCATGGTCACGATCAACTGTTTTACTTGCCATATAGCTGAGATTTTTGCCACTAGATAAAGTGGTTTCAGAGAAAGGGGAGCAACAATGGGAACAATCTTTATTGTATGGCAAATATAATATCAATGTAGAGAGCAGAACGGAGTCTTCTATTGAGTCTTTACTGATCTTAGTGTAGCATCTGGCACTGTCAGTAGGGCAAGTTTATGGAAATTTCTGCCTTGACCAATTCATTGCAATAGTTAGACAACTTCATGATGGGATGACAAGAATGGTTGGAAGATGAAAAATCTCCATTACATTCTGAATAAAAAATGGTTTAAAATGAGGCTGTCCTCACATCAACACTTTCTATTGTTTTGTTTACTGCAGTGCTAGTTCTTTCTGTGACCACAACACAGGTATTCAGATTAGATTCATAACTGATGATAGGCTGTTTAACCTCAGGTGATTGCAAAGAAAAAAAAAATCAATAGCACTCGATGAACTTCTCTGGGAATTTCTGTTTGCTGATGGCTGTGCCTTGGTTGCCCATTCCCAGTACAGTATGCGAGTCAGCATAGATTGCTTTACAGCTGCAGGTTCATGATTTAGATCGTAAGTCTTAAAAAATAAATAAATAAATCAGTATGCACCATCCTACTCCCGGTAATCCCTCTATATCAGGGGAGTGGGGGGAGGGGGCAATGCAGGCGCATCCAGAATGGGGCAAATGGCAACAGGGCATTGCCCTCACTCCCAGCAATACTGCATCTGCATCCCATGCTCCCCCACCCCAGCTGGGCAAGCGGCAACAGGGCAGAGCCCCCGCTCCCAGCACTGCTGTGCCTGCATCCCATGCCCTGCTATCCCGGCTGAGCAAGCAGCAGCAGGGCATAGCCCACTGCT
The DNA here is from genome assembly GCF_000455745.1 of Alligator sinensis. Taxonomy (NCBI): domain Eukaryota; kingdom Metazoa; phylum Chordata; order Crocodylia; family Alligatoridae; genus Alligator; species Alligator sinensis. The sequence continues at coordinate 2,362,685 of NW_005842031.1, read as the reverse complement.
TGCCCAGCTAGGGCAGAGGGTGTGGGATGCAGGCGCTGCCGCCGCTTGCCCAGTCAGGGCAGGGGAGCGCAGTATACAAGCACTGCCACCACTTGCCCAGCCAAGGTGGGGCAAGGGGGTGTGGGATGCGGGCACGGCAGCATTGGGAGTGGGGGCTATGCCCTGCTGTCGCTTGCCCCCTTCTGCCAGAGTGAGCCGCACCTACATTGTGCCTCCCTCCGCCTCCCCCCACTCCAGCTGGGCAAGCGGCAGCAGGACATAGGCCCTGCTTCCAGCGCTGTCACGCCCACATCCCACACTCCCCACCCCCTTCCCCGAGTCCCACATCCTCCCCCGGCTGGGCAAGCAGCAGCGCATAGTTCCTGTTCCCAGCGCTGCCACACCCACCTCCCACAACCCCCTGACCCCCTCCCCGAGTAATGTGCCCCCCTGCCCCAGCTGGGCAGCTTGTCTCAGCCCCAATCCCTCCCTCGCTGTGGGGGTGTTGATCTGTCCCCCCACGTCCCTTCCCTTCCCTCTCCGCCTACCACAACAGACTTACCAGCTGGAGGCAGCTGTATCCAGCGTTGAGAACTGCTGCCTGTTTAGTCTATGGCCAAATCTCCAAATTGGGCCGAATCCTTTCCGAATTGATTTGGAGGCTTCCAATTCAATCTAGACCTTTTAACTGGTCTCCCAATTCAATTTGGATTTGGAGATTCGGCTTCCAAACCTCCTCCAAATCGAATTGGCTACCGAAGCTTCGCGCAGCCTTAATGGACATCCAACTGCATGCTACAATGCATCTTGTGTCAGGCACATTGTGTCCCACTCTACTCGCATGGTTACCAGTCCTCAGTAACATTGTTCCGCCTCATCTCTACCACACAAATGCTGAAGTAAACCTACTAGCCAGACTCCATGATAATTCTACACTGCCAGTGCAATGGGACATATTCCACCTATCAATAACTCAGCTCCCCTCAGGATGTCCAGTATTGTCTACCCTTTCAAAATCCTTTGATGTTTCTTTAGTTACTCAAAGACATGAAGAATAGTAAGCAGAAAACTGATCAATCACCACATCATCTCTGACCCTACAATCAGTCAACCAGGATTTAATTGGCCACACTGTTATTGGGCACGTCTTAAACATTTTCAAACTGGACAGGGTCACTGTGCCTCAAACCTATACCAATGGCCTTCAAAATGACAAAAAATACCCTTGTGGACAAGTTCATACCATGTCCCACATTGTTGACTCATGTCCATATATACCTGGTGGCCTTCAAGCTCTTCACACTGGTGATGACATTGCTTTACGATGGCTGAAACAAATGCCCAAACTGCCTATGCTAACTAAAAAAATCTAACTTATGTCAGTATGAATCTGTAGTGATATAAATTAACTAACGTACTCCAACTTGGATCCTGAGGCTAGATACAGACATTCAAAAAGCCCGAGGTAGAATTGATCAAAGTCATGTGGTTTTCTGTAAGTGGCATAGTTTAGATTGGTAGCGAACAGAACACACATTCGCCCTTTGGTAAAGGGGAGGGGAAAATCTTAGACCCGGTTTTGCCATTTTTTAATCAATCTGTGTGCGCAAAACTTCTGTTCTATTCTGTATGTCACAACCCAGTGATTTTGGTGCCTCGGCACTATGAAATTTCCTGGCCACATGAGAGCTCCTTTGCACGGCAGAGTGTTCTGCTGCAATTGAGAACCCGCGTGTAGGAGAGAGTTCCCGCCAATTTGCAGTTTCCTTTGCAGGATGCATTTCTTCTTTGCAGCACAGACATGCACGGTGCAAAGAGTTCCCGCCATTCAAATGTAAATTTGTGCCCCGCTATTGGCCAGTGCTAAATTATTCACACGTGGCAGTTAGTAATTGGCTCGCCGGCCGGTTTAAAATTCCTGGGGCTTTCCGC
>NW_005842031.1:2359499-2360079 GCF_000455745.1 Alligator sinensis | reverse complement strand
GGCTTGGTTACACTTATATCACTACAATGATCAGAACTTCATTGTTACATCTTATCACAAAGTTGGCACCTTATCCAGTACAGCCTGCCCAAAGACAAGCACTGGGTTGAAAGAAGAATAATTACTGATGCTTCCTGCCTCACTGCGTATCCGGCCATGCGCGCCCCCTCCCATCACCTTGGTTTTCCTCCCTCCTTCCCGGCTGTTCTCAGGGCCCAGCAGTGGCAGGGCACCATCATTCTGTTCCCTCCTCCCCTTCCCTGCCAGCTTTTGTTGGGGCGAAGCTTGCCCCGCACCCCCCTTGGCCAACACCCCGTGCCACCACTGCCTCCAGGGAACAGGGCTTGGGGGGAGGGATGAGGCCAGCGGTACTGGCCTCACTCCCCTGCTCCGTCAGCTCTGTTGCCATCATCATGGCACTGCCGCCTTCCATTTGGAATGCTCTTGGAGCAGTCCAACTGGTTGTTTCAGACAATTAGAGTGCAAATAAAGTGTTACAGACAGACAGAAAGACAGACTAAGTCTTTTATAATATTAGAATTTCCTTTGAATCCGGGGGGGGGGGGGGGGGGAAAAAACA
>NW_005842031.1:2351193-2359468 GCF_000455745.1 Alligator sinensis | reverse complement strand
GGGGGGGGGGAAACACACATGCTTGTATAGTGCCATTGTTACTGCACCATCATTTAATATTTCCTACACCAATACATACATACATACGTAATTTGAAACTTCTGAGAATTATTTTTAAAAATTAAGTATACTTAAGTGTCAGTTTTTATAAGCCATTTCTATTTCCCACAAGTCTAATGAGTTTTTATGTCATCTACTTTCATTTCTACCCCCTACTCCGCCCCTCAGTTTTGAGGAAAAATGGCAACCCCTAAAAAAAATATCTGATTGTATATGTACATGCTATATAATTTAGATTATATGTATAAATATTGAAGTTGAAAACATATCTTCCTATTTTTGAGGCATATAGCTTAGATGGAAATGGATTAAGCAAAAAGCTTCGTACACACACACACACACATACATGCACACACTTTTTTCCCCCCCTCAAAACTAAAGGACAGGGTAGGGGGTAGAAATGAAAGCAGATAACATAAGAACTCATTAGACTTGTGGAAAATAGAAATGGCTTATATAAACTGACACAATTAAGTGTACTTCATTTAAAAAATAATTCTCAGAAGTTTAAAATTCATTCTCACAAAGAAAATGAGGAACTTTAACTAGCTTTGAAGCTATTAAGCACATAAATATTCTTATAAAGAACTAAATTATGAACTCTGGTTCATCTGAACAGGAGATTGCTAGAAATCTTTTCCTTTCAGCTTAATACAACTGAGCCAGACCAAAGAAAAGTACTGAACTTAGTACTCCCTAATCATCAGTGCTTACAATTTTCAAGATTTCTTATATTACTGTTTGACCACCAATGCCAATCAAATTAACTCAACAAATCCCAGCACTTTTATCAGAAAGTCTTTTAGGTATGATCTAAGCAGTGATGGAAGATGCAATAACACCTGAGTCCTGCTAGGAGTGCTCTGGCTCTTACTACCACCTGCAGAGTGGCCAATTAGCAATAGACTTTCAAAAAATTACTATTTTATCAGCGAAATAAAAAACAGAAAGCACAAAAAAGTGAACCTGAGAATTTTTAAGAAGCAAGTGACTTGGAAGATTTCATCGCTTTAAATGACAAAAAGCTATAATGTAATATTAGTTTCAAAGCAAAATACAGGAAATACAATCCTAGCTCAGAGACAAACTGAATTTACAGACAATTAAAAAAAACGTGCTGCTAAATAGTCATTCATAGAAATCTTCTGACAAAAGACAGCACAAAATTTCAAAGAAAAAAAATATTTACGGTATTGCATGGTCAGTGATGAACTTGAACATTTGCATTAAGATTTATTAAAGCTGAAGTATGCCACTGTTTAAAAGTGAAATTTAAGAGTACAGGTAGAATTCTATCATATGATTAGCTGGATTAAGGCGATTTAGGTGTTTGGCAAATTGACTTAGGGGTCACACCCAGAGAGTGGTGGTGGACGGGTCAATATCGACCTGGAAAGATGTGGGCAGTGGAGTCCCGAAAGACTCGGTCCTTGGACCAGTGCTATTCAATGTCTTCATCAGTGACTTGGATGAGGGCGTGGAGAGTACCCTGCCCAATTTTGCAGATGATACCAAATTATGGGGCAAAGTTAACACACCAGAGGGTACAGAACGGATCCAGGTGGATCTGGACAGGTTGGAAAAATGGGCAGAATGAAATAGGATGCAGCTCAACAAAGACAAGTGTAATGTGCTGCACCTGGGCAAAAAGAATCACCAACATGCTCACAGGCTGTAGGATGACCGTCTCAGCAGCACAGCAGTGGAAAGGGATCTTAGAGTAATAGCTGACTCCAAGATGAACACGAGTCGTCAACGTGACAAAGTGATCAACAAGGCTAATCGCACTGCTGCATTTGGAGTACTGGGTCCAGTTTTGGGTGCCGCACTTCAAGAGGGATGTGGAGAATCTTGAGAGGGTTCGGAGGAGGGCCACTCATATGGTCAGAGGCCTGCAGGCAAGGCCCTACGAGGAGAGACTGAGGGACCTAGATCTCTTCAGTCTTTGCATGAGAAGGCTGAGGTGATCTTGTGGCTGCCTATAAATTCATCAGGGGAGGGCATCAGGGAATAGGAGATGCTCTATTTCCTAGGGCACCCCCTGGAGTAACTAGGAATAATAGACATAAATTGACAGAGAGCAGATTTAGGTTGGACATTAGAAAGAACTTCTTCACAGTAAGGGTTGCCAGAAGATGCAATGGGCTGCCTAAAGAGGTGGTGCTCTCCCCTACCTTGGGGGTCTTCGAAAGGAGACTGGACAAGCACCTAGCTGGGGTCGTCTGACCCCAGTGTTCTTTTCTGCCCATGGCAGGGAGTCAGACTCGATGACATACTGAGGTCCCTTCCGACCCCAACATCTATGAATCTGTGAAAGGAAAACTGTTCAGCCCAACAATTCATAACACTTGCAACTATGAATAAATGTAAGATATAATTAAAAAAACAAAACAAAACAAAAAGTACAATTGGTATTTCTGGGGGCACTGCTGGAGGTAACTATCTTGTTGAACAGTGAAGCCATCTCTGGCACTATGTTTGAAGGCAGAACACCTCAAAGAAGAGATTTTAAGCAACTTTTAAACTTGCATTAGGGTGGATTGATAGAAGAAAGGTTAATTAAAAAATAAATAAATTGAGTATTATTTTAACAGCTGAACTATGCTTAGAATATCCAACAAATTTGTCTAAACTTAGCTAAGTATGCAGTTGGTCCAATAAAATCTATCAGTCACAAAAATCCTTGCCTCCAACATAAACTTAACTTCCACGGAAATATGGGTTTAAAAACTGTTATTATACACATATGACAAGGGTAGGTAACCTTTTTTGGCTGAAGCCTTGAAGGACCCACCCTAAGTAAGACGTAAGCAGACAAGCAGATGCCAGAACCTGGCTATCACTAGCACTTGTCCTCATGGCAACATGGGGAGAGTGCCTGTAACTGAAGCCCTTTGCTGTTAAATGTCACCATAGGTCCCCACCACACATGCAAGTAGAGGAGCGATGAGATCTAATGAATGATTCACACAATCATGCCTCCTGGCATGCCACATGTGCATGGCAGGAGGCACAATTGTGGGTTTGTGCATTAGATACCACTGGGTACATCTACATCTGTCATTAAGGTGACAGGATAAATTCTGGCACAGTTTGTGCTGGAGTTTATTTCAGTTCCTTAATGGCACACACAGATGCTCAAACTGCTATGGTCCAGGGCACACGTGCAGATGCTGCTCCCAGGACTGCAGCTGTTTAAGCCAGGACAGAGCAGCCTTGGGCTGGCAGCAAAACTGAGCGGGTAAAGCTCAGGCTCCATGAGGTGGCATCAGGGCTGGCTGGGGCATGAGAATGCCCCAGTGTGAGGAACCCTGTGGCTAGGCAGCAGGCAAGGGTCTTGCCCCCTGCTGCCTGGGCTCACTAGGCACAATGTACACCTGGGTCAGCATTTACACGTGCATTTAGATGCAGTTTTTTTTGCTGCATTAACATCCTACTGCGGTGAAAATTAGTTTACCGTGGTCTAATAGCATAAACCATGACACTTAACTGCACAGCAACTTAATTTGCTGTGGTGTAAAGTGCATGCACCCATCAAGCATTATTGCCGGAGCACAAGGAGCAAGAGGAGCCCAATCTCAGGCTCCCCCTGCACCAGCAAGAAGAAAGCTCCCACAATTGGGAGCCCTATGCATCCCAGTTGAGGGGCTTCCACCCACAAAGATACCCCATGCATCCCTGGTTTCCCAGCACCCCTGCGGTGGAAATGCCCCTGTGGCAATCCTCTGGCCTGGGGGCTTCCCACACTCCTGAGCTCAGGGTTTTTATGCTGGGTATGGTGCACTCCTGCAGCTAGGACCTCTGTCAGCCGACAGGGCTCCCAGCCACAGGGGAGACCTTGCTACATGTGCAAATTAAAACTTAATAGCAACCAGTTATAAAGTTAGTACACATTTTCAAGGTCTAACTTTATGGTCAGTTGGAGCTTTGTATAGCATGATAGCTGCTCTGCACATGTACCTGGTCTTTAGGTAATTGAGCAAGACCTGTAATGTGTAGAGGTAGCTGAAACCTCATAACCGCTGACTGAATAACATGGTTCTATGGTTGGAACTAGGTTGAGGGCTAGATGCTGCTGACTGCTGGTATATGCTTAGAGAGATTTCTCTATTTTATAGTGTATGTATAGAGTCTATTTGTTTTACAGGGTAAGAGAGTTGTTTCCTGTACACAAAGCAGAAATTGACTGACATATTAGCAATACTTACATTCACTTATTAAACACAGGTGGTATAAAACATGTCTGTGAAATCCTTAAAAATCTTGTCCACATTGAGGCATTTATAAATGTAGACAGACACCACACAAAATAAGGAAAGCAAAGGGAGGCAACTGGGTAGAGTTTTAAGAAAACAAAACAAAAAAATCCTAAATCATTACCTAACTTAATGCACTACACTTCCTTGGTGATCTGAAATTATAGTACATCCTGAGTTTATGGTAAATTAGTGCCAGGGTAGCCATAACTGTTCAGAGATAAATCTTCAACAGTAAAATCATAATTAGATTTGATACATCTAATAAAAAAGGTTGGCATTAGTAGTGGGAGAAGATAAATTTGGCAAACATAATATTGTTTGAAAGAATACTTCTCCCAAAAATTATTAAAATGCCTAACATTCTAATACATTGTTTTCATAGCCTAAGCTTTTTGAAGTACAATAGTATATCCCCAAACTAGAAAATTATTTTTCTAATTTTACACCTGCGTTTCATTATTTTTCTCCCACGTACAGTTCTTTGTTCCAGAACAGATGGCTTTAATGCAAAGAATCAAACAGAGATTGGAAATAACTAGCAAAATGGCTTATAATGAAACTTCCTATGTAAGTATTTTTCAATTTATTACTAAGTTAGATGTCATTGTGTAAATGGACTAACTTTACAACAGTAATAGTAAATGGAGACCATAGAAGGAAGTCTATAGCAGAGAGAAAACATATTCCTTTCATCACTAACCAGCTTTGATAACCTACTGAAAATCAGGTGAGTTATGCATTTATTTTATCTTTAATTTTATGATTTTTGCTATGTTTTGGTCACTGCAAACAAATGTTGATTTGCCAAAATCAACATTTGGCATCTGACATATTTATGAAAGTTTGGCTAATAAACCCTGATCTCAGGGAGGTAGAAAAAAGATAAAGGAATTTGTTTTTGGCAAAAGTACTTTTTTGTTGGGTCATTAGCAAAGAGAATGTTATGGTCTTCTTTAAAGATCTCCTTCACAATGACTAGTAGAGTTCGTTGTGGACAAAGGCAGCCAACAGACAAGGCAGAAGATTTTTTGGGTGGGGGTGGGGGGACAGAAGGAGGGGTTGTTGTTGTTGTTGTTTTTACTTAGTAGAGATAGCACAGACCACCTAAAATTCAAAGTACTTCATATACCATCTTCCTTATTTTAAAACAATATAGTTAAAACAGCTTCTTGTCCTCACAGCATACTTTAAAATAATCATACTATTTAAATATAGCCTATATAACTTAACAACATGTAGTAGTTTGAGAAACACTGATTTTTATGGAACATGATGCATTTATAATTACGAACTATTTTATAGCAGGTACACTAAGCTATTGTTTGAGCAGGTTAGGAAGAAAAAGCAAAACATTTTCAATCTTCCCCTGGGTTCTTACGATAGAGCCAGAAAAAACATCTCTGAGTAGCTCAGAAACGCCTATGGAGATACAAGATACAAGAAAAAAACATTTCAAACTTACTAATGGAAACAAGTACTCCTTACCTTGTGCAGTACCATACTTTAAGTCCAAGAAAAATGTGTAGTCTTCCTTTAATTGGGTCATTTGAGATGCAGGCTATGAAGAGTTTGTAAATTTATGGGGGAACAAAATCAAATTTCCTCTATTTAGGTTGCCAATACTTTTCATTTTTGAAAAGTGGATGCAGCATGCCCAGGCTCTGGATACAGTAAGGGGTGCCTTTTCAACACAGTGGAGTTCATGACAGTAGTCACCTCCAGTTTTACCATAAGTCTTGGAAATCCAAGAGAATCCTGATCTTGATTCTAAGTATGTAAAGATTTGGGAATAAAAAATATTTAGCTAAAATTGACTTAGATGACATTTAATACCAGTGACACTTTATAGGTGTTGAAACAGAGGCTGTTCATCTAAAATGCCAAAAATCTCATTTGAAGAAAGAAATAAAAAGATGGTAAACTTCAGTCACTCTTATTAGAGAAAAGCAACCTTATCTAATTGCAGGCATCCCATGTATTCAGACAGAAAGACCATTTCATATTATTGGACTGAAATTAATTTGAAAAGCTACAATGCCACTGCTACTGGTTTTTTCTTTCAATGCCACTGCTTACTGGTTTTTATGGAGTGTTCTTCCAGAGTTGAACACTCCATAAACTTCTTAGTTCGTCAACAGAAAGTTTATTTAGCTAAAACTATATCATAAAGGAATATTCCCTTGAATGAGAGAACTAATTATAGCCCTAATACCATATCACTTTATTTTCATAATTTTTTGAAACTCTCTCTGAAAAAAAACTATCAATTTTGCAAAAGATTCAGAAGTTCAAACATCAGTTGTAAGGTAGCCGGTAAAAGTGAACATTATCTTACTTTTGAAAACTATGTTAAAACATTTTCCAATAGTGGAAATATTCCATTTCCCACATGTTTGTAGTTCTTATTTTCTTTCGCCATTTGAGCCTTTTACAAACACATCAGCAACTGAAACTAACAAGAATTGAGAAGTCTGGGATCACAGCACAAAGCCATTTTTAGAACAGAATCCACCTACTAATGTATTCAAAATGCACAATTGGAAAAAGGAGAAGCATTATTTGGAATAGTATTTCTAATAGGGCTGTGCAAAGCTTCGGTAGCCAATTTGATTCGGAGGAAATTTGGCCCAATTTGGGGACCAAATCTCCAAATCAGAATCGATTCAGAAAGGCTTTAGAAGAGTCTGCCACTATAGAGATTCAGTCACAGACTATAAATGCAGCTGACACAACTGCATCCAGCTGGTAAGTCTGTTAGGATTGGGGGAGGGAAGGCGTGTGGGGGAGGAAGGGATTGGATCTGGGACTGGGACAAACTGCCCAGCCAGGGCAGGGGGGCACATTACTCAGGGAGGGGGTCAAGGGGTTGTGGGAGGTGGGCACAGCAGTGCTGGGAGCAGGGACTATGCCCTGCTGCTGCCTGCCCAGCTGGGGCGGGATGCAGGCACGGCTCGCTCCAGGTGGAAGGGGGCAAGCGGAAGCAGGGCATAGCCCCCTCTCCCAGCCCTGCCGTACCCACATCCCGTGTCCCCCTGCACTGGCTGGCAAGCGGCAGTAGGGCAGAGCCCCTGCACCCAGTGCTGATGTGGGTGCAGTAGCGCTGGGAATGGGGGCTATGCCTTGCTGCTGCCTGGAGAAAACCATGCCTGCATCACACCACCCCCCTGCCCGCCGGCTGGGCTGGGCTGGGAATGGGGCTGGGAAGGATAGCCACGGGGGCTTCTCCCAGGGTCACCCCACCAGGGCAGAGACAGGTGCAGCTGGAAGAGCCGCGGGAGAAGCCCCCATGGCTGCCCTGCTCAGCCTCAGCCTCTGGGCACTTAAAAAGCAGCCCCACACTCACTGGCTCTGGCAACAGCAATTGGGGCCTCTGGGGGCTTGTGGCACAGCCCCCTGCACAGCCCCGGTGCCCCGAATGCCCTCCCCCCGTGTGGGTCCAGCAGTCCGGGAGTCAAAAAAAGCGCACCCCCCCCAGTCCCCTCCCCATGGCCTCAGCATCCCGGCACTTTAAAAAAAAAGGAAAAAAAAGCTCCACACTCACCAGTGTGGCAGTGGTGATCAGTGTCTCTGGGGGCTCATGGCAAGGCCCCCCACGCAGCACAGGACAGTGGGGGGCAGCAGGGATTGCTACCCCCACTTGGCACATGCATGGCAGCTGTCACATCGCGTTGGTGCAGTGTGGCTCAGCAGCAGGGTGCCAGGCACTATCTGGGAGCAGGGGTGGCTCCAGCAGTCACTCAGAGCCTGGCAGCACTCAGCCCCAGTGGCCCCAGTTCCCAGACAGTGCATGGCATCCTGCCGAGCCACGCTGCACCCATGCCATGGGACAGTTGCCACGCAGTTTCCAAGTGGTGGGGGCGATCCCTGCTGCCCCCTGCTGTGTGGGAGGGGGAGGATGGGCTCTGCTAGGAGCCCTCAGAGGCCCTGATCCCCGCGCTGCTGCAGCTGGTGAATGT
>NW_005842031.1:2322679-2350860 GCF_000455745.1 Alligator sinensis | reverse complement strand
GCTTGGCTGTGCCTGCCTCTCCCCAGCCAATCTGAATCTCCGAATCGGTGCCAAATCTCCAATTCTGATTCAGCTGAATCGAATGGGGACAGTGACTTGAATTGTCAGATCGAATCATTGTCCTCCAAATTGGCCAAATCGAATATTTCCCTATTCACACAGGTTTAATTTCTAACCATGTTAGAAGCATTCTGTTAAATCACAAGATCTCTTCAGTAACATGATGGGGATCCTAGGGATACAGTCTGATATATCTCAACTTAGCATAGCTAACGTAGTACTGTAGCCTGAAAACCTTTAGTATTAAGGAACAAGCATCATAGTGATGTCACTTGTCAACACCACCTTTGAATTGTCTTTTAATAATAGTGTTCTGGATTTATATAATAAGAACATAAAAAAAAAAACTAAAAAAGAAATCCAAGTATGCCAAGTCCTATAAGATTTTATATTATAACATTGTCTAAAAAATCTATAGTATCAAATACTGATATGTTGTAGGAGTTATAACAAGTTACTCCCATGGCTTTAAAATTATTTATTACATACCCACTACAAATATGGCATATTTAAGTCTAATCAAAAGAATTGTTCAGGAAATTTGTAGAGATAAATAAATATATGCAATATATAAAAAGCAATCAAGACATGCAATGCCAAAGTTAAGGTTGTCTGCTCAATTTTGATTTTACCTCTTTGCATTTACATATTGTACTAAAATAATTAAATGACATGAGCATATATTTTTTTCCTGAGACCTGTGTCTCATTTGGCATATTGGTTAAACAATGTATAGCAAACAGACAGCTATTCAATGGTCACTTTTAGTCCTATCATGCATGCTCCTCTGTCTCCTTCAGTTTCTCCATCTTACCTGCCTACTTCACTAGATAGCAATCTTCATTCCATGTGTCTTGCTAATGTAAAATAATACACTATTTTGACAACAATACATGAACCAAGCATGAGGGGGAGAGTTGGGTCATTAAAAAGGTGAATCTGTCAACAAACTGTATGGATGCTTGAACAAGTTACAAGATAAGCAAGGACAGCTTGAACTTAGCATCTCTGGCACATTGTGGTAACTGATTATGTACAAGTTCTTATCCCACTTTCACTGGGTGGTAAAACCACCTCACCTTCAACGCAAAGTAGGAAAATGCACATGGGTATCTAGCACAGAGCAGCTGTTAGACTATAAATTCATGCCCTAGTTTACCACGGTGGGAATGTATTTTTATGCCCATACTCAAAAGCAGTATAGCAGTGACAAAGACAAAGACAACTATAGCAAAATTGTACTTAAAGTTTTTTTTAAACATAGCTAAATTGTTCTATTAAAATATGTTTGACAAATAATCAGGCAAAGTATCTGCTACAATACATGGCTTGCAAAGGCAAATATGAAATAAAAACTACTGACTGACCCACAGAGCATAGCATTTGTCCTAGAGTCTCAAACTTTCATTACTAGCAACAGAAACATATGGAGAGTCAGATACCTGTATGAGTAGTCACTGCCCGCTAGATGCAAATGATAAGAAGTATGACAAACTGACTAGTTATCTTACAAAAAATGAAGTGAACATTTATGATAAACTTTAATTTCTTGTGTAGATGATGATTATGTATTGGAGCTAAACACTTTTGCCCCTCCAAAACAGGTTACATTTTTTCAGGATTTTACCACGTTGGTCCTGATCCTGTAGAAGAATCCTTAATTTGAATGTGCAGAGCCCCACTGTGTTCAACTGAACTCTGCATGGGTGCAAAGCTCAGTGCACACTGAATAATGCTTTGTAATCTTATGCATAAGATTACAAGGCATTATTCCTTGATTAAACATAATTACTAAAATGGGTACACTATACTCTAACATTCCGTAGAAGAGAATTCAGTTTTCACAGACTTTGAAAGGGAGAAAAGGTATCACTGCTCTAGACATCACAGCCTCATCTCCGTTAAAAATGAAATAATTAGGTCACCAGCACAATTCTGTTCAATGGGTTGAGTCCGCAGTGTTCTTCTTTGCTCAGGATATTAATCTTTCTAAAAGCATTCTTGCACTTCAGTGTAACAATCTAACAGCAGTAATTACTTCTTGTTCTGCCTTATCAGATGTCACAGGTATTAAATGATTTTTTTCTTTTTGCCATTGGATTGAAGTATTTAAAAGATTTTATTTGAAAATTGCTCACTGATAACAAACAAGCTCTTGTGTTCTGCCTTAAAGAGCTAAAACTTCCAAAGTGGAAGTAAAGTGCATGGATGTAGAAATAAATGAACACCAAGGATGCATGCAAGTCAGGAGATTCTGTATGCTGGCAGCTCGTTGTAGATGTGTCCAATATATTTTTCCTCCAAATGTGGGATTCTGTAGGTAAAATCATTTTACCATCCTTTGAAAACATGCCCTCTTAGAACATTCTATCCAGTCATAATGCTACACAATGATAAAATTATTATTTAGATAAATTATTTTCTTTAATAGATTCAGGAATGAAAATATATTGTCAACATACTAGAGGAATTTTATTTGGAAAGGAATGTTGTTGCTTAGAAGAATGCAGAAATTGTACTAGAAAAACAATATTACTCATTATATGCACATGCATGTGCACGCACATACACACACACATACACAAATGGTATCTCTCCATCAACTGAAACTTAATCATCTTTTTACAATTTAGAGGGAAATGCAGTTTTTAGGGTGGTTAAGTCATGTATCATCAATACCATGAAGCTAACCTATCAGTTGTAATAGCTCCTATAAAATACCAGAGTGAGATTGCAATAAGCCTAGAAAATGGGCTACAAATCCCAGATATGCTCAAGCAAGCAGTGAACCAAAAATAAAAATAGGTAGATCTGAAACCAAGAACTAGATAGCATTCATCTAATTCATGACCAGAGTTCATAGGCCAAGGTTTTAAAGCATCTTATTCAGCTCTGAGTGGCAATAATTGAATGGAGACTTCGATTATAAAATACCCGTCTCAAAAAAGGGTAACTTTTCAGTAGACCTATCTATGCTTTGCACATGTAATACCACTTCCACTTCTTGCCACCATATTATTCTAATTAGTTTAAAAAAAAAAAAAAAATCAACAGATCCATTAATAATGAAGAACACTATGCTGAAGGTCTATGTATTTATTATCCTGTTATATAGTAACTATCAAACAGAGAGAAGCCTTAAATAATTATAGTGAAACGAGTTCTTCTGGCTTTCTCTTTGCCCCTCATGCTCCGTTTTGAAAAAGAAAGGATTAGATCCCACTTCTATTAGTAATCTGAATTTTGTGTTTTGAAAGCTGCTCTTCTCTCACTCATTCTTCTAGAAGGAATATTCTAAAAGCTGAATTAAGAGTACAGAAGGAAAGGGGGTGATAATTGGACTTTCCTCTTTCCTTAGGAACTAAAATTGAAGAGACGTATTAGACATATTACCAATGTTTGTACCCAAAAACTCGAAACAGTCTGAAGCAGCCAGGGGATTGTGTGATGGGTATATATGAGGAGTATCAGACCACTAACCTCATTTTAATTTATGGCAAAAAAACCCTAAAAACATGAAAACTTGAGGGTTAAAGGGACATAGAAGCGCCCTGGGGGAAGGCGGGGGAAGGGGAAAGGGCAGGGGAGAGAGACTAGTACATTAATCCTGGATGCCACACAGCCTCACTAGAATACACTTAGTACCTGGTATAGTTGATTAAAATCAGTTTTGACACCTTTGGTATGAAATAAATGAAAAAGCAAAAATTATTTTTGTACATACATGCACTGAAAAAAAATACATTCCTTTTTCTTAGAGAGCTCATAATATAAGCATAAAGGAATAATCTGTTTGAATACATATGCTATTCCATTACAATGGCATATTGTAGGAGAGGAGAGTTAGAATTAAAATATCTTAACCAAAAAGCCAAAACTTGGGTGTTAAAACTGATTTATAGTTGCATCTTACCACAGCAGTTTGTGCCCTGTTAAGAGAATTAACCATTTCAGCAATATATAAACTTAAAATTTCAATGAAAAGGGAATATGGAAATCTTTATTATTGTAGTTCCCCTAATTAAAAGAATAGTTCAAGTTAGTATGCAACACTAAAAATCATGCCTACCAATGCTGCCTGGTTTCCCGAAGCCTTTTTGATGTTCCTTGCTGGCATTCCACGAAGATGATTAAGTCTATTCTGGAAACCTACAAATCAGAATTATATCTCTGTTTAGAAAACATTTTTATACAGGATCAAGTTACCAACTTAAGAAAGACAATGGGCATCATAGGTAACTGCTTACAGACACATTCTCAGTACAGTGGTGGATCTAAAAGTGCTAATTTTATTCTTTGAATTATGAAAAGGGCAGGTAGGAATAGAGAAATTATTTTGCTTCTGTTCCCAGCACTTTTAAAATGATTACAGGACCACTTTTCCTCACGGGTCAGCAATCTACAGCCCACAGATCAGATCTGTGCCACAGAGCTCCTGGATCTGGCCTGTGGAACAAAAGCTTTAGTAGCACTTGGTGGCAGGTGGGCAGCAGGGAGAAGTGGCAGCAGCAGCAGACAGGTCCCTGTGCTGGCCCACCTTCAACCTGAGCCTGACAATGTAAAATGTCACTGACCCCTGCTTTCTCCCGTTCTGGTGTCCACACTTCAAAAACAACATGGAAACACCAGGGAAAATACAAAAGTAGGCTAGAAATGATTCCAAAGGGCAGGAAAACAAGTCATGTGATGCAAGACTTTAAGTTCAATCTATTCAGCTATTAAAAAAGTTCGAGTTGACTTGAGCATAAGTTTTCCTAATGGAAAAGTACCTGCTAAAGAGAGGATATTCAGTCTTGTAGAGTAGGCATGGACAAAATCCAATGGCTGAAAGTTGAACTAAGGGCAAATTCAACCTTGAAATAAGATACCTCTCACTGTTAAAGAACTGTAGCAATGTTGGAACAGATAGCAGAGAATGATAGGATCCACCCTTGTTTGGAGCCTTTTGAAGATAAGAATCAGGCATCCTTATAAAATCTATGCTGTAACTCAGTTTCTGGGGAAAAAAAAACCTGTGGCTTGTGTATGCTGTAAAGCAAAAGAGATCATTGTGGTCTTTTCTGGCTAGTGTCCATGAATCAATCTACTTACACAAAATACTAAAATTATTGGAAACCTTGGAAACAAAGAAGTCCAAAGATTCTAGTTGAACATTACTGAACATTTGTATTTATTACTGAACCTACATGAATACCATTTTTGCTTCTAAAATTATTTTCTTTTTTAAGCGTTAAAGCTTTTATTACAAAATGCACAGAATTATCTTGATGTTTTATACACGAGTCCAATGAAGTCATGACAACTCCTTGCAGAATGCAGATTTAAAGGATCAGACAACAAAGGTATCTTTCATATAACTTGACCTTTATAATCACTGTCAGGGTTTTTTGTCCCTTTTTATTGCTAGTCTTGACGATACTCTAAATTAAAAAGTGTATGAACTCTCAACCTGATGATGCCCCAAGATCAAGACTGATAACTTCACACTTTATATCTCAAATACAGGCCCACAGACATCTTTCCATTGAAACTAGGCTAAGTAAGCTGTAAAGTATTACTGACCTCTTCTCCCTGAATGGGACATAAGAGGAAAAGCACCAGTTAAGATACTTTCAAAGACTGGATCGGGTAATTCTTTTTCCAATTCTGCAGAGTCCTCCTGTTCCCACCAAGAACTGATTCCTGTGATTCCACATGCGCCGCCAGATTCATTTTCATGAAACCAGTCACTTTGCTCATCATCACCTGTGTAAATATAGTAAACCCCACACCAAAAAGGTGGTGGGGAGGTCCAGGTTTATTACTCAAAGAAATCACATTGCATCACAGTAACTCTTTTGCTTTATAGCAGTACTATAATTACTTGTATATAGCGGCTCTGTTTAGAGAATGGTTTTTAATAGCATGACAAGTACTGCCATCAATAAGAACACATAAAATGTAATGTTTTAGAACCAATTTAGAATTGTGAAAAACAATAATAAACTGGTTAATCCTTTGGTGATAATTGCAGGGAAATCCATTTAAATTACTGCACTTTCCACATTAACAAAAAACAAGCCTTAATCTCCTGCAGGGAATTAAAAGGTATAAAGCTGTGAAACTAGTTCTTTGCAGCTGATAATGGTATATAATTAGCTTAATTTCATGATTTGTATGGCTTGTAAAAGGGGAAAACAATCATGAACAGATGTGACTAAATGAAATTAATCTGATTAAGTTCATTAAGAAATAAGTTTTGAAAAAGTTGATTTTAAATGAAAAGTGACAGTACCATGTGATATACTGAGGAATACTACATTTGCACTATGAAGCTGGTCAGCTTTAAGAACAATATTTATGGGCACAGTTTTTCAATTAAAATTAGAGATAGCCTCAATTTCAAAAGCAAGATAAAAAAAAACAAACAATGAAAGTCTTGCCTTCAACTAACCTAATAGTATACAAAAATAAATACAAACGTTTAATTAAAGATGAGTACTATACCAAAAAAAAAACAAACCTGTGTTTCGTATAAAGAGGTAGCACAAGAGAAAATTAGGGAAGAAAACGGAGTACTGTCTTTTTAGGAAAACAGAAAATTGAGATGATCATTCTTTCCTAAACTGCTGATTCTGCAATGACTGCTCAGTTTAGTAGGAACACTTAAATCTGACAGTATCCCTTTAAGAGGTCTCCAACTGTCCTCCTTTCATCCTTGAGTTTTAAAAGTGAGCTATCCAGACTTGATGTTCCTGATATTGTATTGTCTGTGTTATATCATTGAATTTGTCCATAACTATTTTCATGTATAAAACTCTTTTGAACTTGGTGTTTCACATTTTAAAGATGCAAGACTTTGCAAAAACAGACATTACATAAATGTATGTTAAATAGGGTTCAATAAGTGAAGGCTTGAAACATTCAATTATGTTAAACTTCACTGTCACTCAGACAAGAGCAAGAGCACATCACCTGGATAACCCAAGCAGACTCTTGTGGCAAAAAAACAGGTATATAACTCCAAATAAGTTACTAAATAAAAATGTATATGAGACAATTCCACAGTATCAAGCCAGCACAGTACTAGAGAACTGAAAATATTAGATCTGGTCTGAATGACTTCAATGTTGCTAGCACATTTAAAAGAATCAAAGCCCCTCACTGGACCTTTATGGATGAATTATAGCCTTAAAAATCCTTTGTGGTCACAACTAACATCCAAACTGATACACTGTAGAACAGTGGTTCTCAACCTTTTCAGACTTAAGGCACCCTTAATAGACTCAACGCATCTCTCAGAAAATGTCAGCTCTTAGTTTTCACTTTTTTTTTCTTTTTTTTTTAACTACAGAAAAATAATAAAGCAACTCTTGTATTGTGAAGAACTCAGAAAGACCACAACAGATCAGAATGTTTTAACACTATGAGTTCCTATTTGAAAACTCTGGGTTTATCTTGTAAATGATGTCTGAACACCTAACAGAGTTAACATTGTATGACATCCTGCAGCAATCCTGAAAGGTTCTCAAGGTACCCCAGGAAGCTATAGCACCCTGGCTGAGAATCACTATTTTAGGAAGAGGCAAGGAGAAAAGAGAAACCTGTAAATGATTAGTAATGGGGGGGACGGGGGGGACTGCAAAACTTATTTCTACTACAGTATAAATTTGTTGGGCATATTTCAGGTCATTTCCAATTCATACACTTTTCCATATTTATGCTGCTGTGACTTTTTACGAAGGCTGTCCCCTATTAATTCTATCCTTGCCAAGGTCAAGGTCAGTTTCTATCTATAAAGGCAGTCCCTGATGTTCCACAATAGAATTAGAGCAACAATAGTGGGAGAGTGCATACAAACAATTCTGCTAATCATGAATTACATTTCAATTACCTATGTTTTTCATTTAGTTATCACAAACTTTTGCCCAAGTGAAATTTACTCAACTACTAGGTCATGGAAAGTCAAATGTAGGCTGCTAGCAGGGATTTATTTATCAAGAAATGAAATTTGTGAACAGAATGAGGACCAAGTGATACTAAAACAAATTACTTGCAATTAATGGGCTTTTTTACATGTGCTGTGGGACACGGTGCCAGGAGCTTTAATTAGCGCAACGCACTAATTAAAAGCGCCCATGTGTCATGTGTATTAGTGTCCCTGTGCATCCCTGTGCAGAAAAAATGGCGGTGGGGAGCTTTGAACAAAAGCTCACTGAACGCGTTTTATTTCAAAGCGCCATTTTTTCAGCACAGAGACACGCTGGGATGCATGATGTGGAAAGCTGCCAGAGCATGTCAATTTCTGTGCAGACTCAATTGAGTCTGCTCCGACACGCAGGCTCCACACATGTATATAGGAGCCCAATGATTCCACCATCTCAAACCCCCAGGCATCAGAATCCATTATTTTTTAAGTTCATGTCTGACAGACAGAACAAGCAGATTTGCTTGTATCCAGACATGACTGAAAAAAAATGCAACAAATTTATGAGATGGCAAAGTTGTTTGTAAGTTATCTTTAGCCATCTCTTATCCAGTCACATCTGCTGTGGTCATAGCAGCTGCTGTACGTTTTCATCAGGCTAAAAGTAAATAGACTTACTGCTGCTGCTGTTTAGTTTAAAGAACACTTTTATTAAAGACCTCAAAAAGAAGTTTAGCTTAATAATTCCTATTTTACATGGGGGGGAAACAAAAGTACCAAAAGTTTGAGTAATTTGTTCAAAGTTATATAGAAACTAAAAAAAAAGAATGAGCACTAAGCCAGGAGGAAGAGCTGTTACAGGGTTTATTTGTCTACCTAACTCCATATCTACGGTTTTGACTCTTTAATCATAATTTCATGTAAATGAATATTTAGGTTATAATCAAAGGCAGTTCTGTTCTGTTCTTTTAAGGACCTCCTGAGCTCCTTTCCTTGAGTCCACCTGGTCTGTATGTTTTTATTCTATAAAAGCGGTTACACACATCAGCACCCCCATTCTATTTTATATATAATGACAAGGTAAAAGTAAACAGAACATTACAAAGATGCTGTTTTCCTGATTCTGTTTTGAGAGAGACCAACAAGGCAACTATACGACTTTTTAAATCTTCTGAGACAAAACTGGACATCTCAATTAGTAGTAAGAGAAAATACCAGCTTCAGAATCTACTATTCACACAAATGAACATAATCTGTTCATTACTGCTTATTAATTGAGTTCTCAATAGCCAGTTCAAGAAGTCTTGGACAACATATTGTATTGGAAAAGACAAATTTCCCCAGAAATTTAAAGGGCTGGGGTGTATATGAACTACTGAATAACTCTAGGGTTCCTTCCACCTAATGTATATTTGATATATTACCTGAAATGCTGAAACTTTTATTTGCCAATGGAAATACTGAACACTGTGAATTAATTTTTCACTTGTCTGAAATGGTTTGGGTTAAAAAGGCTCAGACCAAGATGGGTTTCTGAAAATACTGTCACAGTATAAACTGCCTGATAAATATTCCTCTTCAATTCATTGATGTCTGACCACATACTCCAATGTTGTCTCACTTCACATAAAAAGTCTTGACTGGGGGAAGTGGAATTATCTGCTTGAAATTATGTGGTGAATAGATCTAAGTGACATTTATCAGCCACCTCTGTCACATATTTTTAAAAATCTAAGTTTGCCATAGAGGAACTATTTGTCCTTTCTGGTCTACAACTACTCTTTGGAATCAGAGAGCTTGTATGATTAGGGCACACTTGTATTGTGGTGTGGATAAAGTGGCTGGCTAAGAAAATGAACCTGATGGACATAAAATGAAGAATAAGACCCCCAGCCCAGTACTTAAGCACCTCATTGTAGACCTGCTACCACCAACTGGGGGTTTAATCAACAATACTGAACTCCAGATAAATCCAAATGATTACCTAGGACAAGTCTACTCAGTATTTTTCCCCAATTGTTGTGATCTCGTTAAATCAGGCATGCTAGTGAAACTATTATTAGCAATTTGGTTAAATTTTAATACAGCTGGGTTCAGTGTCACTTGGTTATTTCAATGATAAAAGTATTAAATGGTACTTTTATAATCTAACATCGGATTAAATAATAATATAATCTTGCATTTAAAATATACGCGTCTATCCATATCAATAACCTCTATTAAAACATTTTGGTCACAATGCTCTGAATAGCTTTAATCCCAAAAAGAAAATAATGTCTGAAATTTTTTACTTGACAGCTTTTTCTAGTTGTGTGGTCACACTTTTTCACTTCCCTGAATGGGTACTTAATTCTCTTTTTTCCTTGGCATTTTATGCTTGATATGCTTGATTCTCACTTAGTTGTTTCTAGCTCTTCTGGAATGCTGTCCTCAGATGACTGGTGAAGTCTCCTGTATGAGTTTCTTGTGCAGATGCAGGGAGTCTTGCTGGTTTTTGCTGCATGAACACTGAACCATCTATTTGCTGATTCCAAATATAATCTTTCACAAAGTAATAGACACCTGAATCCAAGCTCATTATATACAAATACAAATCTCCCTGATCTTTACTGGAAGTCTGGAATCAATGGTGCAGTTTACTCTCTCTACTAGGGGTGCACTGATAGAGATTTTGCGGGCCAATACCGATAGTCGATATTTAAGGAGGCATATCGGCTGATACTGATATGATATCCAATACAGCTGCCATCAGGTGGTAAGTCCAGTGTGGTAGAAGGGGAAGAGGGAAGGGAAAGGGTGTGGGGGTGGCAGATCAACGCCCCCCAGTGAGGGAGGGTGCAGGGGCACGCGCTGCCCAGCTGGGGCAGGGAGGGAGCACGGGGCTGAGGCGCAGCTTGTGGGGTGGGGGCAGCTCCCATTGCTGCAGCCCGCCCTGCACCACGCAGATCCGGGGGCACACGGCCCGCCCCGCCCTGCTGGGGTGCAAGCAGCTACAGGGTGGAGCCAGAGCTGGCGCTGTGCAGGGCTTTTCTTGCTGGGCTTGGAGCAGGCTCTAGCAGACCTGGGAGGAGGCTCCAGCTATGCCAAATTTTGCTGCAGCTCTGCTCCCAGCCCCGCACCGCCGGGCATAGCCCCAGCTAAACACCTTGCCTCCACACAAGTGCCGGGAAAAGCCGTGGGTGTGCCAGGTGGTGGCGCAGGGCTGGGAGCAGAACTGCAGCGAAATTTGGGGTGTCTATAGTCTTCTCCTAGCACTGCTAGAGCCTGCACTGAGCCCAGCCCACGGCAAGAAAAGTCCTGCGCAGTGTCAGCTCCGTTTCCACCCGACAGCTGCAGCCTACCCCACGCTGCATAGATCCAGGGGCACATACCCACCCTGCCCCCACCCTCCCAGGGTGCAAGCAGTGGCGGAAGCTACCCCACCCCACAAGCCACAGTTCTGTCCTGTGCCACTGGCTGCGCAGTGCCTTCCCCTGCCCCCTCCCTCACCATGGGGGGGGGGGGTGTTGATCTGCTCCCCCACACCCTTTCCCTTCCCCTTCCCTCCCCTTCCGATTTACCAGTTGGAGGCAGCTCTCCACACTGCCAGCTCTGCTCTGTGCTGCGCTGTGGCTGCATGCAGCACGGGCATTTATCAGCCAAATTATTGGCCCCATCTGGCTGATATCTGATATAGACAATTTTCTTTTTATCAGTACTGATCTGATATTGGACCGATGTATTGGTGCACCTCTATTCTCTACTTCTACACTAGATGGGCAACTCTGACCTCCATCTTTTTATCTGAAGTTGCTGGCAAACCTTTTGCAAAAGCGAGAATTAAAATTCCTTCCCTGATAACTACAGATACAACTTAGTACACTGAACCAGAATACTATGTTTCATCAACGCCATCATAGCCTTTATCTTTCAGGGGCTATACTCCATAAACATTAAGAAGGGTATCATATGCTACTATCAAACATCAATTTCCAATAGGTGTTTCTTGTATTAGGCCTCAAATTAAATTTGTATGAACTCCCCAAGCCTATCAGATTGAGGATTTCCCATAAAGCCTCTCCCTCTCTCTCCTTGCACTTACTTATCTTACCTGTCAAGATATTTTATGGATCTAACTTTTCTCTGTAACCATGTCCAGCCAAAAGATCTGGTGGCTACCTGGCTCAATGTCTTATACTGCAGATGATCTACTCTTCCATTATCCTGAGATACAGGCAACCCCCCCGCTTAGCGCTCTTAACTGGTTCCTTAAAAAAAAAGCCAGCGTTAAATTAAACCAAGCATTAAGCAAAACCAACTTTCACTTTCTAAAGACACCAAAATCACTTTCTAAAGCCACCAAAATCACCAGAATCAGGGCTGCCAGGATTAGTGTCAGTTTCAGTGCTAGCTATATGATGCCCGTGATTGTTATAATGAAACTTGCTGAGTGCTAAGTGGAATCAGGTATCAATATAAAATGAGAGCTGTAGCAAAATAGTGCTAAGCAACACAGCATTAAGCAGGGGTTGCCTGTATTCTCTGCTGTCTTCTGTAAACTTTCTATCAAGACAATCTTACTACCTGCATACACAAGTGGCAGCAATCCCCCATGGTTGAGGATGATCACTCCCATGGGTCAATTAAAGGGTTGTAGGTGAGTCCGTTGATTGTTAAGGCGGCCAATCCTAGAGCCACAGACTCTCTGGCAAACACCACAGGTGGTAATTAAAGAGAGAGTCAGACCATGGATTTCTTGGTCTTGTTTCCTTTCCTTCCATTTCTGTCATTTTTCTGCCTCCAGTGGGAGACTTTTTTCCTCAAAGTAAGATGTACCTTCTCTAACAAGGTGTTGCCATGGAGCCCTGTCCTGGGCGATTTTTTCCCAATTTGTGGTATCAATACCACACCTTCTTAATGTTCACCTTGAGGATGCCCTTGAAGCACCTTCTCTGGCCCCTGCGTGTCCTTTGTCCTTGGCTGAATTGGGAGTACAGTAGTTGTTTCAATAAACGTACATCAGACATGAGCATACAATGCCCTGTCTACTGAAGCGGATATTGAATAATCAACACTTCCATACTGGTGGTGTTAGGTAGGTGAGGACACTGGCATTGGTGTGATGAGTCTCCCACTATATGCTAAGGATCTTCTAGAGGTAGCACTGGTGATGGTGTTCCAGGCCTTTCAAGCGATCCCTGTATGTCAGCTGAGCTTCAGAGCTGTAGAGCACAGCTGGGATCACCACACCCTTATATAGTAACAGTATAGGAGCTGTGTTTGTTCAATCATCATTGAACACATGATGATTCAGTCTTCTGAAGACAGAGCTGGCACATTAGAAGCTATACTGGATCTCTTTGTTTCTGTTGGCTGTCTCTGAGAGATGGCTGCCAAGGTATGCAAGGTGTTCAAAGTTCTCCAGCTCCTGTCCATCAGTGAGGATCTCTGCCAGGGGAGTTGACTGGCCCAAAGCAGGCTGGTGAAGCACCTTTGTTTCTATGATGTTAAGGGTCAGTCCCATGCACTGGTAAGCTTGAGAGAAGCAGTTAAGGGCTGTGTGTAGGTGCTTCTCGATACATGCAATGACAGCACAATTATCAGTGTATTGAAGTTCCACAATTGAGACCGAAGTAACTTTGGTTTTGGCACGGAGGCAGGAGAGATTGAAAAGTTTCCCATCCATCCTGTACTCGATGCCGACACCATGTGGCAGACAGTCATGGATGAGCATCTTGATGACCACAAGAAAGGTGGAAAACAGAATTGGTATCATCACGCAGCCCCCCTGCTTGACACCAGTTTGAATGGCAAAGGGCTCCATAGCAGAGCCACTACATAAGATGGAGGCAGCCATCTGGTTATGAAAGAGTCTTAGGATGGTGATGAATTTCCCTGGGCAGCCAAACACTGAAAAACCTCTTATCTAAGTTTGGCTGCCCAGGAAACATACAAACACATCAGGAGCCAAATCAGGGGTTAATCATTGCTAAACTTCATTCAATATCCCCAGTCTAGTTTCCTTGAGTAGATCTTAGTGCACTTCAAGTAACTGGACAAATCTTACCCCAAGTCACTACATGATCAGTCTAGGGATGTAAATATCATTTTAAAAATGACCTATTTAACCTCTTCTAACCCTCTTCCTGGTGCTGCGGATCCTAGCAGAGGGTGTTCAGCCCACAAGTGGATGCCTCAGGCGTAATCCTGCACAGCACGTCCATCCATCACATGCCCCCAGGCTGGGAGAACCACCGGAGCCTGGCGGACAGGCAGGTGGAAGGAAGACACCACTCAGGGCTCTGGCTGCCCACAGGCTGAAGGCACTACCTGGGCACAGTCCCATGAAGGCAGGAGCCCCTGTGAGTTCTATGGAGGTTGGGGGCACCTGGTTCCATGCAGCCTGTCCCTGAGGCACCTGATAGCAGCCCTGCTACTGTTCTCACTCCTATTTAAGCCCTGCTCCACTGCACGACTTTGCCTGGCTCCACTCCCCCAGGTAACTGCTAATTACCTCCCTGCCACAGCAGCTGCACAAGGCTGCAGACTGGATCTGCACCACCTCCCGGGCAGCCCCTGTTGGAGGCACTCCTCCAACAGCACTGAGCTGGGACGTAAACAGTAAATGTTAAATGGTATAAATATAATTACCATTTAACCTTTTCTATCCTTAGATCAGTTCCAGTCTATTATCACTGCCCTGGCTGAATTCACACACTACATTTGGTTTCCAGCTATACAGTGAACTTATACAGCTAACTGCCAGTAGGTTTTCCATGTCTAGTAAACTTGTTCTGAGTTGAGATCCATCTTATGAATGGCAAAATTAAATTTTTAGTCACTTCATTAGCAATCATTTCTTGAGGAGCCCCTCTAGGTACAGAGCAGGGGCAGGCAAAGTCCAGCCCGCAGGCCAGATCTAGCTAGCAGTGGACTGCATTTCCCAGCAGCCCCTGCCCACGTGGCTAGGGCACTCTTCATGGAGACACCAGTAGCAGCTGTGCTGTGATAGCATGGGGCCAGGTTTTCCATGGAGACTGGCCCCAGAAGCACTGGCAGGCAGTAGCGGTGCTAACCTCTTCCTGGTGGAGCGGGGGCTAGGCTGTAGGCGGGAGTGGGGTGAGCTCAGCTGCTGCCACCTGTGCAGGGCGGACAGTAGTGGCACTGCTGGGAGGTATGGGCAGGCTATGGGGAATATTATACTATAGTATATACTATTACAATATACTATGGGGGGTGCTATGGGTAATTTTGGGCTGGCTGTAGCCTCTCCAATCTAGCCGCCCCTCCTCGCAGGGCACACGGCAGGGCATGGAGCTGCTCTAGAGCCAGGCTGGGATCTTGCAGTGGTGACAGCGTGGTCCAGAGCCAGGGCAGAGCTGCGATTTACATCTTACATGCCCCAGGCAGGGATGTGCAGGCAGCGGATCGCAGCTCTGCCTCGGCTCCTTGCTGTGGTGACAGCGTGGTCCAGAGCTGGGGAAGAGCTGCAATCTGCAGCCTGCATACCCCTGGACCATGGTGTCACCACCACAAGACCCCAGCTTGGCTCTGCAGCAGCTCCGTGCCCTGCTGCATGCCTTCCCAGCACTGCTGGGGCCAGTCTCCAGAGAAACTCTGGCCTCGCACTATCAAAGCGTGGCTGCTGCTCAGATCTCCATAGAAACTGGCTCCAGCCATGTGGGCAGGGGCTGCTGGGAAATGGAGCCCAGCTTCCAGCTGGATCTGTCATTTTGCCCATCCCCGGTATAGTGGAATGGCCCTGATGCTTGGAATTTACACCAAAGATCTAGCAAAATTTCAATTTCTGTTTCCACATTGGCATATTATCTACTGCGGTACCTTCCTCTAACAACAGGTTGTGAAATTATACAGCTTTATAAACTGAAAGCACTTGTCATTGGACACAGGCCCTTCCACGAGCTGTCAGTTCTAGATTGAGCATCACAGATCTGCTTCACTCCAGGTCCCTCTCGATCAGGATGGTTCATAAATACCTAACAAACTGTCTTCTTGTTGCATAAAAATAACTGTATAAAGGTGCCTCTGCCTCATTATCTTCCATTTTTTCCCAAAAGTTCTAACCCCCCTTCAAAGACGGCTATGAAGAATATTTTTAGGATTGCTAGCAGATTCACAAGTCACACTAAGACGCTGTTGGTAAAATATATATAAGCAAAAACCCACTGCTATGTACTATTCTGCTCCATCATCAATTTACTTATTTTATAAGCTTTCAGGAACAAGCATTTTGTAGAATTTCAGACTGCAGACAGATATAATATTGATATTTCAAATGGCTTTGAAACAGATATATAGACCCAAACTATATAAAATAGTGATTGCTCTTTCCAGGTACTTTTTTGTCATACTTTGTCCACTTTTGAAGCATATTATGTGATTCTTCAGATATCCCAAAGTGCAATATCAGCTCTCTAAGGCTTCTGGTGCTCTGGGCACTGCTGTTCCCAACAATCAGGCTGTAGCCCTGGGCATCCTATGGGCAGAAGAATCAGGGGAGAGAACAGAGTGCTTCCCCAAGTCAGTCAGGCCCTAGCAGAGCAGTTCAAAGAAACATAGTTGGGAGCCTAGGGTCCCTACACAGTCAACAGCAAGAGTCTAGCACCTCTGAAAAGGTGATGGTGATTCAGAGAGCCCAAAGATTAAGATGCATGCATGCAGAACTAGCCAATAGGAAACATTAAGCACAAAGATAGGCTGAAATAATCCTGCCCCTTTCGGGGCTTTAGAGGTCTGACGCGGGGATGCACAAGGCACTTCTGTTCTCTGGGGTCTTCTTTTAAGAGCAGACACCTACCTGGTGCAACGGTACAATTCTTTTATGTGCTAGCCTAGCAGATACAGAACATGCCCAGCAAATGGGAGATCAATGTTAAAGGCTTTCCTCAGTCCATAAGACTCAAATCTATATCTCACTCCAACTAAAGTGCCCCAAACTCCAAGCTACTGGCTATGCTGGACTGGATTAGTGGGCAGAAAGGAGAGCGAGAACAAGACAGAAAGAGCTGCCTTTGTAGGCTAGTGGTTATGACACTTCCCTAGGATGGTGGAAGGGGCATGTGTGCATTGGGGAAGGGTAAACTGGGTTTTAATTTCTGCTCTCAAGATTATTTTCTTTTTTTAAATCCACAAACTGTTTAACATTAAATATAGTTTGTGGAATCTGGAGAGCAGGTATGAGAACCTAGATCGCCCCATCCCTTTACAAGCTGTAGTTTCTAACCCCTACAGTCAGACTGCCTCTTGTTCACTCTCCTTTTGGTTTTATGATGTGTTCTTCACTTCACCTTGTCTCAGATGCAACAGGAGGGATGCAAAGTATCAATAGTATACCATAGCCTGGTGGGAGAGGTAGGTTTGGGAAGCATAACATAGAGGCCTCCTACTCCTTGGGTAAGTGCTTTAGTATCTTGGATGTTATTCAATAGGCAGCCACTACAACAAACCAAATGGCTACATGTTTGTGAGTGAGAAAGCCTGGCTTGGTCTGTCGTTCTGAACCAAATGGCATGTGCAGGAGCCTAATTTTAGATTTTTAGTGAATTTTGTGTCCCAGATGCATATACCAAATGACTTTAGATGCTTGATGAGCTGGGGTTTTTGGAAAAAAAATGTTTGCGCTTAGGTAGAATTGAGGTATCTAAGTACCATTTTAGGCTCCGGAAGTGCCTCTCTCTTGATCATGTACCTAGTCCCAGTTTAAAGACAGACTCTATTGGTCAAAAGTTACATCAGACCACTGAAATGGA
The DNA here is from genome assembly GCF_000455745.1 of Alligator sinensis. Lineage (NCBI taxonomy): Eukaryota > Metazoa > Chordata > Crocodylia > Alligatoridae > Alligator > Alligator sinensis. The sequence continues at coordinate 2,333,145 of NW_005842031.1, read as the reverse complement.
AACAACTAAATCCAACTGCAACAACATTATAAGAATAGTTATGAAGTCAGGAAATGCAAGTTTTAAGATTCTAGAATTAAAGTATTACAGCCAGCACTGCACTTCCTATGTATTTTACGATAAATATTTAGCCCATGGCAGTATTTTAATATACAGTAAAGCATAAATTAAATAGCTAGTAGCCAGAGATGAATAGGCTGATGCTGCTTGTGTATGAGCAAGTCCAAAAGACAGCACCTTCTTTTTTCCAGGATGATTGGATGAAAGGCAATTAAGTCAGTCATTTCATTTTCCAACTTTGTTTTAGCTACTCAGGTTTAGCTTTACCAAAAGATGATGTTTCAGAGTGCTTCCAGGGGTCTATAAGTACTTAGGTAACTTATCTAAAACAATGAAGTTTGCATATCTGTTGTGTTGTATTATAAACGTTACTTACAGATTTATTAACATTGTGTTCTAATGCTATATTCCTTACTTGCCCACTGTAGAATTACTTAGCCAATCTGAAGAAGGAGCAGCCTTACTGTAGTATAAATGGATTAAGAGCTTGGGGAAATCAAAAGAAGTCCAAGTAAGGAAGTAGTGCAGCCAAGGGTAGAAAGATCTGTAACAAAGATAGCATATACACTCCAGAACTGTATCCATGATTCATGGGTCTGAATAAGAAAACCTACTGGCAAAGTATAGTTTCATCTCCATTTAGTGCCAACTTCCTCAAGATACAGCACAGCATTACTATAAGTTGCTGTGTGAGATCACATGGCAGAGTTCTATGCTGCAGACAGCCCTAAGGATGGCTCGTATTAAGGTCACTTGCATATATGCTTTATGAGTCTTTCATTGCGAGATGATATACTGTTTTTTCCAGGACAGCCTCTGCCTCATTCCAAAGGCTAGCTGTTGCTCAGGGTGTCTGTGTAGCAAATAGAGCCCATTTCCTGGAATAACCTGGCCTATTTGTTGCAGAAATTGAGGCACACATAGTAAATAAAGCAGAGAAGGAGAGGGATGGAAAGGATGACCTAAGCAATTGAGGGCCAACCTTTAGGACTGAATTCTATCCCTCCCTCTAACAGTTCGTATGTGATACTGGGCAAATCACTTCGATCATGTTCACAGGAGAAGACGTGTGTTCTACTTGAGGTAGTTGGGGCCAGAATTGAAAACAACGTAATTGCAAATGAAATCAACAGAAATTCTGTTGTGAACACATGTTATAGTCAGACTGCCAAATGTGACCAGAGAAGGAGAAATCAGTTCATAGGCATTTCAAAGTTTACAACAAAGACTGGTAGGCAGTCCATACCTTAATAGCTGTGCAACCTCACAGATGGTTATGAAGATCAAAACATTAGATCTTTAAGCACTCAGTTACTTTTAGAGGTGACTACCTAAGAAAGCCATGACATTCTGTAAATTCTGTATTCAAAAGAGTTGGAACAAGAATATGATCACCTTTTAAAGGAAGGTAAAATGAAACAGGACTATCTACTCATTTGGTGAACGCTCTCCTTTACACACTGAAAGAGGCAGGCATTCTGTAGAAAGAGATAATGTGTGATAATATAATTAAGGACTGTGGTAATGCAATTAATGACTATCAATGGAGGCTTGCAAATGACTCAATAGAGGGTGCACGGGCACCTTTAATTCTGGCATTTCCTAATTTTGAATGATTTATTTTCTACCCAAAGCTTTTTTCACTTTTTTTTTTTTTTGCATGTGCTGACCAGAGAAGCATTGCCCCAAAAAGAACATATTTGGGCAATGTAAGAAGTTTAGTGAACATTACAAAAACAAAATAGGTTTTCCCCAGTGCTAAAAGGCTTTCTTCTTAAGAGTGAACTGATCTCTGTGTTTTAGTTTTTTCAAAAGTATATTTTACTAATAGTAAGTACATCATATTCTAATTTTTACTGGGCAAACTCAGTGCTAAAGTCTGGGTTAACAGCTAAAATTCCAAGTCCTTCTCTCCAGAAATGTATGTGCTCCAGCTGCTCTTACTCCTTTCTGTTGATATATTTCCTTTTTAATAGTATTATTGAAAATCATATCCTGTGCTGGAAATCCCTATTTTTGCCGCCTTCTCTTTTCCACTTAGGGTGGAAACAGACGTTGTCCGTCTCATTTGTTACAAATGCTAAGCAAATAGACCAGAGGTGGTCAATTATTTTGGTTGGAGGGGCACTTTAGGAATTTGGGTGAGCTATTGCAGGCTGCGGGGGAGGGGGGGAGCAGGGGGGGGTGAGGGAGGGATGGTGACCCAGCCCAGGACAAAGTCAGGTAGGGAAGGGTGCTGACTTGGGCATATGCAGTGTTGAGGGGGGGCAATTGATACTATCCGGCCCAAGCCCATCCACCCCACACTCACCGGCAGGGGTGCCAGATGGAGCAGGGTCTCCAATGACCGGCAAGGACCCTTTTGGCAGGGCATACTCTGCTGGGTGAATCAAATGGGGCTGTGGGTGCGAGGGGAATCTGCGTCTGGGAGTTGGGGCTGAACGCAGGATCACGGGATAGTGTGAAGGGCAGAGGTGCTATCTGCTTCCCACATGGCAGGGATGTGTGGGGTATGGATTGTGGACTGTGTTCTGGCTCTGCGTTCTCACCACGCCATGATCCCAGCCCCCATCTACCCCACTCCCAGACACCATACCCTGCCCACCTGTGAGGATACCAGCTGGTCTCCATGGACACCTTGCCCACCTACTCTGTCCAGCACCCACGGCGGTGGATGCAGGGCAGACGGGCCAGGGTTGCCTGGGCAGTGGAGCCAGGTCTGGCAGCAGCCAGAAGGAGCTGTTGCTGGGGCTGCTGAGAAGTAGAGTCTAGGCACCATGTCACACTGCCCCTGCCCTACCACATGCTCAGGAGTGGTGGAACTGGCCACATGCACCATGGCCCAGGCTGCCCCCTGCACTTGGGCCAGGGCCACATGGAGGGCTAGTTCTGGCCCACAGGCCATATTTTGCCCACCCCTGAATTAGATGCTGAAACCCATTGTTGTGCCACATGAAAGGAAAATCAGTGGCACAATAAAGGTGGTAAGAGAATCTGTTGCTTTATTTTGGCAGATTTCTGTTACCTCTGTGGTGCTTCCCCTGCTCAGCCAGACCTGTGGCCCAGGTCTGGCAGGGCAGGATGAAGTTCTTCTCCATCCAGTCATGGCTGAGTGGGGAAGTGGGGCTTTTCCTTGGCCAGTCAGACTCATTTCTCTGCCAACACAAGGAAGAGGGTCTGGCTCAGTGGGGAAAACCACATTTTTCTGAGTCTGGCTAGGTGGGAAAAGTGAGGAGGTCATATTGCCTCATCTCACACCATCAAAAGGGGGTGGGGACAGGGACAAGGGGTAATGTGTGTTTTGCCCAGTGTAGAGGATGATCTGTGTGCTTTGACACAGTGCAGCAGAGCTGATCCATTTCATTTGGTGACATCTATTTCTAGTCTTAGATATGTTGACTCCTGCCTTCAGTTGATGCATAATAACATGCTGATTTTCAACAAGTGCCTTTGTACTTTTTCCTCCCATTTCCCCTCAGGTATGAAAGGAGCTCCCCCAAAGCACCTTCAAAGCTCAGTATATTTCTCCAAATTCCTCCTTAAAATTTTTCTTCTCCTTGGTACTTATAAAAGGCCTGACAATTGTTAGACTGCTGATTTGCTGAGACAGCCAGCACTGTTTCCTTGCAATTCCCCATCTGCCTGTATACAGCTCGTCTCTTGTCAATATTTACAGTATAATCTCTTTGGAATAGAAACAGTGTTTTTTTCTTTAGCAAAAAAGGGCAATACCTACAGCTCCTAAGTGCTACAGCATTGTAAGTAAGGGACATTCTTAATAGTTACGTTTTATATAGACAATGTTTTATTGTCTGCTTCCAAAATTTTAAACATCAGTTCAAAGTTACCTAAAACAAAAAGTTAAAGAACACAGAACAATAACTTTGACACTAACAGGAGACTTAGAAATATCAATCATTAGCAAATTTAAATGAGTCTAAAATGGAAACAATAACATTCTCCCGAACTAAAAGACATCATGACATTAAATTAGATTCAGAGTAAAAATTAAATAAATAAAATAAAAAATAAATAAGTAAATCACCAAAATAATTAATTCACAAAATATAAGGTAAAAAATAGCAAACTTCTGGCTCACCTTTTCTATGCAAAAGAACAATAAATAATTTTAACTATTTTTTAAGAATCCAATTTTAAAACCAAGATATTCTACTAGAAACACACACAGAGAACAGGTACAAATGATTGATACAATTTTTCAAGAATCAAACTGAAATAGAAAATAAGAAAAACTACAGCTCTTACAAAATAGAAATGTAGTCTTCCGAATGTTAGTTATCTCTCTTTACAACTGTAATTTCCCAAAACAAAACAAAAAGATCAAACCAAACCAATACAGATTGAAAAAAGTAACATTATATTATTAAAGTTGCCATTTACTCATCAAAAACATACAGGACTATAAATATCAGTTAGAAAAAGTAGGTGCTTTTTTGTATCAGTTACATAAAAATATATGTTGAAACACAAATACCTTTTATTGCACAGGGCAGATATTTACAAAACCATAACCATAATGCAGGACCATTAGCAGGTGGGTCCAGGAAATTGCTAGATAATCAGATTTCTTTGATTAAAAAACAAAACAGGAACATAGTGTACCTTTACAGAAATAAAACTGGGAAAAGAAAATGAAACAAGTAATTTCTGCAGAGGATTGCAAGGATATAGTACAAACCACTGTGAAAAGTTTAAGTCTTCACACCAAAAAAAATACAGACCTGATCATGCTGTCCATAAAAAAGTAAATTTCAGATGTATAAGTAATGCACTGCAGGAAGGGAAACCCTCTACATAACACTGGTTTTTCACATTTTATAATTCTGGGTTGGCAAAGAGACACTGACCTCAATGACTTTTTTCAGAGAATAAGTTTTCAGTCAATGAAATTTAGATAAATTTAGTTACTTTTGTACTTTTCCCATATTTGTCTTGAATGTATTTATTTTAATACAAAGGATAATGCAAATTGCTCAAAAAACTACCTAATATGAGCTTTATATACAAGCTTTCAGAGATAAACACAGGATTTAATGATTTTAGGTCATGGAGATAGAACACCATTCTATAATATTTAAGAATGAAGAAGTAAGTTATACCCTCAACTTGTAAGGAAGAACATTAAAACAACTGGAACAGTCATCAACCTACTAACTTGCAATTCTTATAGAATTTAGACTGATAAGTTGGAGGAAAAAAAAAATACATCACTACCTTGTCTTCCCTCATCATTGGTAAACAAACCAGCATCACTGCTGCTCAGGCTACTGGATTCACTGTAATAAGGAAAAAAAAGAAAGAGAAACAGATCAAAAGAACAATTGATCTCTCAGTCATAAATTTTAAAGTGACAAGGCTATGCTCAGATAGAACTTAAGCCCAACAAAAGATCTGATAGAAAATAAGATGATTTTTTTAAAATCAAACTGCAAATATCGTAGTTCCATTAACTACAGAGCATATTATTTTTGGTACATAAAACCACAGGAATCTAATGGGACCCTGACAGTAAGCCAGATGTGACTGCAATGAGGTGCTGACACAATTGATGCATTTTATTATCTGCTTCCATCAAATGTTCACTGCTCCTTTCTTATGCTGTGCAATTCAGCTTGATCCTAGAACACCACTGCTCAATAAAATGGGAAAAATCTCAATCAAAAGCAGTCTAAGCCTTTCTTCAGCACATGAAATACAAGTGTGTGGAGATGGAATTACTTTTCTTAACAACATTTGCAAATATTCTGGAAAATGCATTGCTTAAGGATTCACTACAACTACATTACTCGGAGAGAAAGAAAAAAGTTTACAACAATGGAATCTATTAAATCAAAGGAAAGGTCACCCTGGGAAGAATGAATATGATCATGACAGCAAAAGAAAATGCAAGTTACGATTTACTTTTCTGTAACTTCTGACATGGCCTTATAAACAAGAATGTGTTTATATAGTGTACTCACAATATATGCACACTCCTATATATAAATTTGAAGCCAGGAAGGGAGAGAGGAATTATTTTGTTTTCTTTTTGTTGAACCCAATGTAAATCACACTATTTGGTAAGATTAAAAGTCTTAAAAATTGTCTCCTGTATTTAAAATACAGCAAAGATCAAGGCAGCGTGTGTGTGTGTGTGTATATGCGTATGCGCACACATATACACATACCTCTCATTTGACAAAGATGTTTTGTTTCTTGTTATTTTATATTATATACATAGTACAATATTTTATACTTAAAATTATACTTAAAATATTATACTTCTAATGCACCAATTCTCGTGATAATATATCCTTTAGTTCACCTCCAATGAAATAGGGAGTAACTTTTTAAAATTACATCAGCTCACAAATTAATTCAGGGAAATGGTATGTATTTCAAGTTTATTTTTAATGTAGTACATACATTATACAAATGGAAGTTAAATAACTATTTTTTCCTATTTTCTCACATGAAAAAAAAAACAAACACTAGTTCACATATTTCAAATTATATAAATTCAGTGTTGAATTCCCTACATTTATTCATATAGTTAATTTGGATCTTGTTTCTAACTTGGGTTCTTTAACTATTTTTCAGGTCTAAAATGAATGATATTACTTAGAAAATTAAGGAAGAGACAAGGCGTTGTTTTTTCCCCCTAATCCGAGTTTCATAAAAATAAACTTGAAATTGTTTGTGTGTCCTGGGCAGTAAACATTTAATGGCTTATTTATTTATTTGGTCATTCAATTTATATGTCACCCTTCCCAAACTCATGATAATCTGCATCTTCCTTTGGAGGTGTTCTAACAAGGTTTGAAATTGGGACAGATGTGCGGAAGTGATACAGCAGCTTGCTGAGAGGCACCTGTCCCATTCTTAAAAGTACAGGCAGAGCTGTACAAGAAGAGAAGTTTTCTGTTGTACCTTCTGCTTGAACATATTTTTATTTTACACACTTACACTCCATCTTTTATCCACAAGACAATTATAAGGCCCTGTTTACACATTACAGGTATCATGCAATTAACTGGTTAACTGCACAATTATCTGGAAACTGGCTACACATGCAAAGTACTTATCACGCCATAAAAAGCTCCAACCAGCTATAAAGTTAGACCTCAAAAATGTTTAATACCTTTATAGCTGGTTGCCACTAAGCTTTAATTTGAATTTGTAGCAGGGTCTTCCCAGTGGCAGCCTGGTCCCCTCAGCCAAGGCTGGGATTCTTGCAACTAGGGGAACTCTCAGCTCCAGCAGCTGCAGATGCTGGGTCCTGGCAATGTACCTCCCATGCTAGGACCCAGGGGGAGGCTGTGATCTCCTAGCCCCAGATGTCCCCAGGACTGAGAGATTACAGCCGACACAGTCTTCCAGCACCACGGTAGGAAGATCACAGCTGCCATGATCTCCCAGCCTTAGGGATGGGTGAAACGCCCAGGGTTGGAAGACTGCGGCTGCAGTGATATCCCAGCCTCCAGGGCTTCAGTTGCCCCTCAGAATGGGAGATTGTGGCAGCTGCACAGGGGCTCATGGGAGCTGCAAGGGCTCCCAGCTGCAGGAGCTTCTTCCTGCACCAGCAACAAAGCGTGATGGGATCTAATGTGCAATCCCACAATGCTAAATCCTGCCATGCATATGGCACAGCAGGAGGTGTGACTGTGTGGATTGCGCATTAGATCCCATTGAGCTTTTACCTGTACATTGAGAAGGAGCTTAAGGGACTTAAGTTCTTAACCTGGATATCTAACCCAAATACAAAGATGACAACAAACCACATGAGCTACATGAGTAAAGTGATCTTTAAAGCACAAGGTCAGAGCTTGAATATTAGAATACTATAAACCTATGCACATCCTAGCATCCCATTTTTACTTTTAACATTCTGATGTAGATAGGTGCGTGTACCTCAGAATTGTACATATCCTACAACTTCATAGCTTTTTGGCTGAAACTTCACATCTCTAACTAAAGGCATTTCCTTTTTTCTTTCCATTTTTTAGGGGTGGGGGGTGGGGGGGTTAGGTATAAGAAATCCCTTCAGCCATCTGCATTTTGAGAAAACAGAGATGGCAACCACACATTGTTCTCACTACACAATTCCCCAGTTGATGAATATTTTACTCTCTTCTCCTCATTGATGTGTACCTTCTTGATCTATTCAAAGAGAAGCATATAAACATTTGAAAGTTTCTTGAAAGTACATCCAATGGCCATTTTTTAAATGCTAACGTTATGCAGCCACGCCTCTTTCATGGCCCCAAAAACACAATTTCTGTTGGGTGCACGGTTCTCCAGACACAGGACTCTGATAATTGTAAAAGCAGAAGACAAGCATCCAAATGAATCTACACACAGGAAGATCCTTCAGAAACTAATGTCTTGAGGATTGGAACAAGTGAAAATTGATATGGTGATTGGCATGGTAACTTTTAATTCTATTACTTTAATGCGACTATCCATCCGTGCTGCATACTCATTCTTGTTTTTAAATAAAAGCTAGCTTGTCATCACAACAAAAGTTGCATGCTAGCCATGCTTTTTTATTTACTTTGTGTCATAAAGAAAGTTGGAGTTTATCCAGGAGTACAAGGCTTTTCTATGAATTCTAGATGTGAACCTTGGAAGATTATGGTCTTTGAAATCAAAATGAAATTATGGCATCACAAAACTCTACAAGTAAGCAATTAAGAAAGGAAGAGATTTCCATTGAACTAGTTTATCATGATCACATAAATGCCTAATTAAACACATAGAGAAAGGAAGTCAGTGGCTAAGATTTGACATCCTTTACTTCCTTCAGTTAATGTGCAAGAGGTTACAATTCACATTCACACTTCCCAAAATTATCTCCAACAAAAACAACCAGGAGGGAAAAAAAAGAGGGGGGAATGGGGGAAGGAAGACCATTAGTATTCCTGATATTGCTACAGGATAAAGCAAGCAGGCAAAATGCTTGGCAAGACATTTCCTGCACTGTAAAGCCTTCATTGCTGTAATATACATCAATGATGCAAAGTATGACACACACATTTTGTTATTATTTATTTTTGGTGATCCTTTAAAAGTCAACCTTATAGACAACTATTATGAGGCAACAAACAAAGCTGACTCCCTTAACCCTAATCATCAGTGAGCAGCCTCAATGGAATCATTTAAACACTGACATTTCAAAAGCTAGAGGGTTCTTTCTTCTACCACTGTCCCATTGTTGAAGTATTAAAAGCTTACAGTTAAAAGTCTAGAGATCATTAGTTATATTTCCTGGCTTAACATTTTAACTGTGCAGTTTAAGTAATGCAGCAAAAATATTATGTTAAAAAAATACTTTAAACTTTACCCAGGCCTATTTGATTACAGCTTAAAAAGCTGAGGAATTTTACTCCTTTTTTAGGTTTACGTATTTGGACTGATTAAAAAAAATCTTTGCTGCTGAGAGTTTAGGTAAGAATTTATTAAGAGACTTTTCAAAGTACTGTACTGTGTAGATACAAACATACAGGTACTCATTTTCATTTACCAGTGTTTTTTTATTCTGCATTTCATTTCCCTAAATGAATCTAACCCAAGGAGTTTTAAGTAATTCACTATTTTACATCTCATAGAGTTTTAGGATGATAGTTTTATCTGCTATTACATGCTAGTAGCAGAAACTTACTACTTGTTCCTCCAGTGGGATAAGGTGGTGGAGCCAAGCAGTGATAATACTTTTGAGGAATACTATCTTTTGCTAGAAGCTGGGACTTAATTAAACCAAGCGGAAGGAGTGGAGAGAAAGGGTTGGAGGGTGGGAAAAGGGAGGGCAAGGGAAAGATGCCTGATAGCAGCTGAGGTCTTTTTAAGTCCAAGTTTTGCTGAAGGTTTAGGAAAACAGTGCCAGGGCACAAGGCTTCTAGTCTATGCCACAACACCAAATTCAATGAAATTGAAAGTGTAAGGTAAAAGCAGTTCAGGTGATGCATCTTAACACTTTGATAAATGTTGTCGTTTTGCAGTGACATTTAAAAAAATGCATTTCCTCTACACCCACACTCTGATTCCTGCAGTTTGACACACAACCCAGAAGAAAACAGCAGAATGAAGGGGGGGGGGGCAGTGATATGCTCGTGCCCTGCCCTCTGCCCCTCATTCCCAAGCCACAGCCCCTACAGCCCTATTGCTGCCCCTGTACTGTTGACTTACAGTATCCTGCCCCCCAGACCATGCTGGTGCCCCAACCTGCAGCACCCCTGTCCCTACTGACACTCTTCACTCTCAACCCACAGCCCCCTACCCCCCACCTCCTTTCCCCATCTCCCTGCCCTGCTGCAGCCCCAGCCCCAGCGCCACGTGCGCATACACACATGCACACACACTCTCTCTTACCTGCCTGCAGCTGCGAGGGCCTGGGGGCAGAGCACATG
>NW_005842031.1:2304046-2322648 GCF_000455745.1 Alligator sinensis | reverse complement strand
TCTTTCCCTCGCTGCCCCAAGCAAAATCCTGGACATTTGCTGATGTTTTAAAAAACCACTTGGATGGAGATGGGAGGACCCAAAAACAGGACATATCCGAGAAAACCCGAAAGTATGGTAACCCTATCCCTGTAGAATTTGTACCTTTGCATGGTACATTTTAAGGCATTTTAAAATGACAGTTAAAATTCAAGACCATAACAGTTTGCAAGCGAACAGGACAGAGATAGTGAACCCTGAATGAATTTCAATCACAAAGGGCCCAGTAAGGGCTGCTTCTGGTCCAATGCCATTTTAAAGATAATAGGGGGGAGGGAGAATTCTTTTCTATAAATATGTGACTTGGGATTCATATGGCAATTTAAACTGTCAACAGTTCTTAGGAAATAGACCACAAAAGTATACAGTACTTTTTTTCCCTTCACAATTATTCAATAACTGGAGTTAGTCATTTAACAATACTTCAGTTACTGAATAAACAAGTTATCATCTTTCCCTTGGCAAGCATCTATGTATATATGAGATATGTGCATTTAAACCAAGTGTCTAATAAGCACAAAAAAAGATCAACGCACTTCAAAAGATAAGACAGCTACTACCAAGTGGGAACGTTGTTGCTGTCAAGCCCTAAGACTGGCCAGAACTTATGTTTTAATAGGAGTTTCCCTGCTGATATTTATGCATTCAAAATCTTATGCACATGATCGGGCTCATCAGACCCTGCAGGTAACATCACTTGTATGTTGTGGAAAAATGACTTACACCTTTCTCTGTTGTCAAAATAGTACTTTGGAAACAATTACCATTGTGGTATGCCTGCTGTCTGGAATGGATGGATGAGGCACACTGCTAGAGGGTCATCATTCCCCCATTTTTCTAATGGCAAGCTCAGGTGTTTCTGAACTGTAAATTGGTTTTTGCATTTCATAAATGATGTGTACTCTCAGCAACCTGCAGACTTTTTATGCCCATGACACACAGGCACAGACTGTGTAACTGGTGCATCTAAACACTGATAACCTTCTGATGTATAGCAAAAACAACCATACTACCAGTACCTAGAAGTTAGAAAATCTGAGCTAATCAATTACCTTGCATGACACTGACTGAAAACTGTCACTAGTTGACATACCTAGCATAAAAACAATGATTAACTCAATTTCCTTAATTCTGAAGTGATTTGTAGGGATTTTTCCTTGAATTAACTATTTGTTTTGTTGCTATCCTATCACTTATCAGGCTTCCCCTTGCATGGTATTTCAACACCCAAGTAATCTGACACTGTACAACGTCTGAAGTAGTATTACTGGGTAAGGAAAGACTCCTAGCATTTACTTATTAAAAAAAACATTGTTATAGATTGTATTTTAAAACATCTGGAATAAAGGAATCAAAGCTTCACCTTCACTGTGAAGATTAATAAATCAAAAAACTTTCATTTGGTACAAAAGAAAGATAACACACAACCTGTCACTCATGTTCTCATCTGAGCCCTTTTGTTCTTCATACTCCATTTTTTCTTTATTTGCCTGGTTCACTTCTTCATTTTCTATGACCACTCCTTCATCCAAGATTTCTGGTCCTTGTCTAGTTGCAGCTATTTTTCTTTTTTTCACTTTGCTCTTGGCAAACTCTTGATGTTGGTAAAATCTGTTGTCACTGTCCATTTCCTGATCCCTGATGTTATCCTGCTGCTGGGTCAATGTCAGCGTACTTGAAACTTCTGGTGGTGGATCTATTGCCATGCGTTTCACCTTTCTTCTCCTACGCAAGGTTCTGTTTCCTAAACTGTCCATAGCCAGATCCGATTCATGCCATAGAGGTCTTTTGCCTCTAACATTATTTAAGTTTGAAGAAGGCCTCCGTTTAGCGACCAACAGCTGGTCATCAGAGTCACTGTGGTCTTTCTTATTAGCATGATTCTCTCTGTAGTCTTTACTCAGTTCTTCTGGACTGGAATCAGAACCTTCACTTAAACAGTGACCAGTTTCCCAAGGATGATGAGCGGTAAACGAACGTCTTTTCCGCCCCCTCCTTTTTCTTGCCTGACGTTTTAGAAGACAAGACACGCTACGAGAATGATCTCCAGTATCAGCAAAACCTCCTCTGGCTTGTTCTGAACTTTCCTCCAGTGCTGAGACCAGATCGTGAACTAGCTCCTCCATAGTCTTACTGAAATGCCTACATTTGCAGAGGGAAAGAATAAAATAAATAAATAAACAATTACTGCTTTTGAACAGTGAAAAAGTGACATGTATCAAATTCAATAACCTATTTTATAGATCAATACTAGAGTCACTGAAAGCTAGTTTTGATGCCAGGTCTTATAAAGCAATCGAAAGATAAAAAACAGCTAATTTTATATATTTTTTGCCATGTGTATTAGGTGTCTCACCCCTCTCTCTCACCCAATTTCCATCTTAATGACAACAGAAATTTATTAGACATTACAGGTATCACACAATTAACTGGTTAACAGAGCAATTACTTGGAGATGAGCTTCACATGCAAAGTACTTATCATGCCATAAAAAGCTCTAACCAACTATAAAGTTAGACCTCGAAAATGTGTACTAACTTTATAGCTGGTTGCTACTGAGCTTTAATTTGCATCTGTAGCAGGGTCCTGTGGCTGGGAGCCCCATTACTGATGAGGCTTCCAGACATAGGGGTGTGCCTTTTCCAGTCAGGGCCATAAGTCCTGCAACCGCTTGGGACTCTCAGTTCCAGTGGTTGCCAATTCTGGGCCCCGGCAGCATGGGGACCCACAACCCCACAGCTGAGGATGCTGGGGGCTGGGACCTAGCTGGATTTCAGCAGTTGGGAAGCACAGCTACCTCATGGGCAACTGGTACCTCCTGAGTCAGGGGCAGCATGGAAGCAGCCCCAACTAGCCAGGAAGCATAAGCAGGGCACCTGGAAGTACCAGCAGTGCTCCTCCTGGTGCCCCCACTCCCCAGCTGCCACTCGCAGGGGGGCACCGGTGCTCCTGCCTGCCCCCTCCCCGCACCTGTCACCTAAGCAGGGCTCCAGCACTCTCAGGGTGTGTGTGTGTGTGTGTGTGAGAGAGAGAGAGAGAGAGAGAGAGAGAGAGAGAGAGAGAGAGAGAGAGAGAGAGAGAGAGAGAGAGAGAGAGAGAGAGAGAGAGAGAGAGAGAGAGAGAGAGAGAGAGAGAGAGAGAGAGAGAGAGAGAGAGAGAGAGAGAGAGAGAGAGAGAGAGAGAGAGAGAGAGAGAGAGAGAGAGAGAGAGAGAGAGAAAGCCAGCATTGTATATCCCTTACAGAAATAATGTTTCAGCTCCATTTTGGCATTTAGGGAGCATCAAGAGATAATCATTCTATGTCAACCTTGTTGTAGTATTTTTAAAAGAAGTATATATTAAAAAAATAGTGACCAGTTCTATCTTACTAAATTTTGTCTCTTTATATAATCTTTTAAAATACTGAGTCAATAGAATGCGATTTAGTAGACAGAGACCACTCTCTAAACTCTATAAAGATTCAAGGCAAAGTTGTCTACTAGGATCTGACCAGGAAAGAAAACATGATATCTAAAACAGAGACGCACTGTGTAGTCAGGAAGCAAGAATTTTACTATAGCCTAAAGCTCAGGTCCTCTCACTACCATTTAGCATATTTGTCACCCAGTATATTTAAATAAGTTTATCCGTATGCACTGCAAACGTAATTAAGAAAAAAATCTATATACAAACAGCAATTCCTGAACACTTGGGAGGAGCAATCAAAAACTAACCACGTTCTCACACCAAAATATTGTCAGCATCTTTTATCAAGTGCTAACAGGAGGAGTTGCTGCTCATTATTACATTATGCCTGTTAATATGCAGTGAAAATATGCTCATAACTTAACAAGTCAGATGTCCAAAAGAAGTTCACATAGTTTTAGAACAAGGCTTAAATACCACCACCACTGAGGTTGCAAAACGGGAGAGGTAAGCCATACATCACACATATTCATCCACTCATTCACCATAGACCCTGATCCTAAAAGGTACCTAGGAGGATGGCCCAGTGACTGGGCATGAACAAAAGACAGAAGACCTGGGTTCTGTCTCTCTAATTCTATCAGTGATTTGTTGTCTAACTGGACAACACTTGTCCTCATTGTACCTGGGTTTTTCTATCTAAAATTGGAATTCCACTACCTTAAACTTCTTGAATTCTTTACATGCAAAGTAATACGGAATTTCCAAATATTAATGGAGAAAGGAAGCAGGACACACATATAAATTCAATTCAGCATATTTAATTTTAGCTGCAAGAGAAATTACTTGAACTGTTTTCATTTTTTAAAGTTTCAGAATGAGCTTAAACAAATTTCTTAACAAGATTTATATATATGACCATAAACTACCTTTCCCCTGTGTTTGAGAAACAATTTTGATGGATATCAATTTAAGACAAAAAGTATGCCAAATAAAGCATTATTTATCTGAAAATTCAGATGAGATAAAGCATTCAATAAAATCTATTTAGATAAAAGATAGTTGCTTAAAAACTGCAATATGAAGTTTACATTTAAGAAATCCAGCTATTTCTTTTCCCTCTAACTTCCTCTTCACTTCTTCCAACTTACCTATGGTAAGAATTTTAGCCACTGGTCTAATTGTAGCAGTAAACCATACTTTGTACTTAGCACATCTTACACAGTATTTGAAGTGAAATGTAAAAAAGTCTTCAGCATACCAACATTTCTGGCCCTTTGTACACTAAGAAGGGAGGGGGAAATAGGGCAAAATGTTTCTGCTTATTTAGTTAATTTAATATTACCAGAAAGAACTTTTTAATAGCACTTAAGTTAAGATACAGCTTAATATTTTTTCAGGCTCACATGATAGGAAAGGTATTAAATCATGTCTACAGAGGGTAAAGAGGACTTGCATCTCAGTTTTAGACTGCAACTTTATTTTTATTTTCAATCAGCATGACACTAGTTGTAGATGGAGTTCAGCACTTAGAAAAAAAAATATTGATGCCCTGTTGGTGGCACAGTGTTCTATACTGAGTTAAAAAACAAACAAACAAACTACTTATCAAGAACAAAGTACCTTAAGGAGCTCTTTGATCTTCATTTCATTGTCCCACCACACCAAGCAATTTTGTTTTTTTCTTTATTTGGGGCGTGTCTATATGGGAAAGCTGCCTGGCAGAAATAGCAGCTATGGTGGGTGTCATGAACCTCACTACATTCTGGGGGATTCGTGGGATGTCACATGTGGTTTCTTGCGGGTGTTTTACTGATATGGCATGTGTAGTCTCTACCAATAGATAGTGCCAAGCTGTATTTAGCTTTATTATTCCATGCTTATATGCACTGTGGTATTTGCTATAACATGTGTTTCTCATGTGTTATAATACGACCAGGATTGCACAATATGATAACAACTTTCAAGTGACAAACAATGAATTTCTTTGGCACCTAGGAGAGGCTCAGAGCCTAAATGGCTGGAAAGCAGTAATCTGTAAAAATTGACATCTCAAAGGAGTATGTTTACTCACAAATAGGCCCTTCCAGACAATGACAAACTTACATTTTAAAAGGAGAAACCCTACCATTGGAACAGGAAGGCTATTTGTATGAAAACAGAGACAATATTCTCCTGGTTTTAAGTAGATGAGGAAGGATTTTTAGTCTGGTAAGCATGCACCTTTGGGGGAAGGAGGGGGGCAAGAAGATATATGCAGTGTGGGCTCCCTGAGAATCCAATGGGGGATGCATGTAAATGATCAGATAAGAAATCATACTTAAGCTTTACCTTGAGTAAGGTTTTGTTTCTAGTTTTCCTAGGTATATAGGGAAACACTGTAGAGGTGCCGGGTAAAAAAGGTTATTGGTCTAGTAGCCCCTCTACTTATTCTTCTTCTCTCTCTCTCTCTCTACACATGGTTACAAATTTCTTATGCTTGTTTTTGCTTTTTCATATAAAGTTTTATCTTTTTATAACCCACTTACTGTCAATGATAATGGATAACGAAAACAGGCAAGCCTCTTTTTGGAGCACATGACTGGATAAGGGTGTGATTCTTATAGATGGCAAAGTCCCCTCTGCTAGGTGAGGCAGGTAAAGCTAAAGTGCCAGAGGTGAGGAAGGTGACCTTTGGAGCATCTCAGTCTTCTCAACAGTCAAGAAGCAGACGGCACAGAAGGGTTTGGGGCAGAAGGGCAACCTCAAAGGTGTGAGAACACTCCAGAAGTGTGTCTCAAATGCACACACGACCCCATCCAGGTTCAGAGAGTGGGATACAGCATGTTGTTATGCCAGCACAGCTCCTAATGGAGCCACATCAACTTCTTACAAAATACAGTGTCCACACAGAGATATGCCAACACAGCTCCAGCAGTATAGTTATACTACCAGTAGTTCTGCTGGTCAATTTCCCTCCTGGTATCTAATATCATCTGATGGTCAAAGGACATCTATGTAGAGCAGGGGCAGGCAATTATTTTGGCTAGAGGGCCACTTAACAGGTTTTGGTGAGCTGTCGAGGGTTGCAAAGGTAGCCATGCCCCTTGACAGGTGCCACACCCCCTGGTCACCATCTTGGAACTGTAAGTTTTGCCCCCTAACCTGACCTTTACCAATGGAAGTCCCTCCCCTTGCCCCTGGAAGTACTCCTTTTGGCTAGGGGTTTGCCATTTTGAAACCAGAAAATACCAAATTATATGGGGTGCACTGATAAAGATGTTTTGAGCTGATACCAATCGCAAATTATTAATGAGCCACATCAGCCAATACCGATCTGATTGCCGATAGGCAGCCGGGCAGCTTGGAGAACAGCGTCTGGCTGATAGGTCTGTTGGGAGGGGAGGGAAATTGAGACCTGCGTGGTGAGGGAGGGAGTTAAGCAGGGGCTGGGTTGGGGCTGCCCGGCAGGGGACAGGTGGGGCACAGGACGGAGCCATGGGTGGCTCATCTGGGGGCCACAGCTCCTATCACTGCATGCACCTCCGGAAGGTACAGGGGGCACGTGTCTCCCAGATCCGCATGTGGGACGAGGCAGAGCTGCCTCTACCGGCTGGGGCCAGAAGCGGTGCTGGGCTCTTCCAGGTGGGGGGGTTGGGCCAGAGATGCACTCACGGCAGGTGGCAGAGGCACGGAGAGGGGAGCTGGGGAGAGGCTAGAGCCACCTCAAAATTCACCGTAGCCCCCCTTCCCAGCGCTGCCACCACCTGTTCCAAGCGCAGCCCTGGCCCAGCACCCCTGCCAGGAAGAGCCCGGCACCAGCCCTGACCCCAGCCCACGGCAGGCATCCCACCCTTGCCCTGTGCACACATCCAGGGGGCACGTGCCTCCCATGCCTTCCCTGTCCCATACCCCACCCCAGCTGGGCAGCATCTGCCCCAGTCCCACTCCCTCCCTCATTGCGGGGGCCTCGATCTAGTCCTCCCCCGCAACAGATTTACCAGCTGCTCTCCAAGCTGCCGAGCTGGCAGCGTACATGCTGCAGCTGCGCACATGCACACAGCATTTATCAGCAACATTATCAGCCACAAAAAACAATTACCAATAATGTAAATTTTCCTTTTATCAGTGCCGATACAATATGGACTGATGCATAGGTGCACGCACCTCAACAAAACAAAAAAACCCAAACAAACAACATACATTAATTTGACTTCAAAAATATTTTTGTCCTGATTTTGTGCATTTGTGTAGTGTACATACAGGCGATACATATTGGCTTAAAAAGAAGTTTTACATTTGTATATTGTGAGGGGGTATGGGTGGGTGGGTACAGGTTTGTGCATCTGGGTATGTGTGGGGTGAGGGAGGGTATGGGTATGTGTGTGTGAGGTTTGTGGGGGGATGAATAGGTGTGCAGGGGTATGGAGTTTGTGGGGTGCTGTGTGTGGGGGAGTAGTTGGGGGGTTGTGGCATGTGTAGAAGGGGAGAGGGGCTGGGGGCTGTGAGGGGGCATGGGCCCCTGCCAGCCCAGGCTCCATGCTCCTGCCTCCTCCTGGGCCTCTGCCGGCCCTGGCCACGGGGCATCAGCATAGGCCCCATGCTCCTGCCCGCCTACTCACTGCCACTTCCTACCTGCCTGCCATGGCTGTCTTTCCCTGGCTGCTTCCCTTCCTTCCCACCCACTCCCACTACTCCCCTCCCCACTCACCTGCCCACCGCTCCAGCAGCATGCAGTTCCCGGCTGCATGGCCATGACTGCAAAACGCAGCAGGAGCCAGCCCACCTCCACACTCCAGGTCCCAGCACAGGGTCTTTTCTCTCTTTTTTCTAACATTACATCAGAACTTATTAACCCTTTTACCCCAGGCTAATGTAGGCAGGATGACTAAAAGCATGCATAGCACATGCATCAATTATGTACCTATGTAGCCATGATGTGTGGGGTCCTGTAATATATTCCAACTTGAAAAAATGATCAAGAATCACATTTGAAGGAGCCCAGCAGGTAATATAATGCTGAAGGGCAACCAGCATGGGTTCATAGCAGGTAGATCTTGCCTGACTAACCTTGTTTCTTTCTATGACCAGGTCATTAAAAGCTTAGATGCAGGTGTCAAGGTAGATGTCATCTACTTGGACTTTAAGAAGGCCTTTGACACAGTTTCCCATCCTATTCTTATAAGCAAATTGAATGGCTGTGCCATAGATGATTACACAATCATGTAGGAGGCAAATTGGCTTAAGGGTGGTACCCAGAGAGTGGTGGTAGATAGGTCGGTATTGACCTCGAAAGGTGTGGGCAGTGGGGTCCCCCAAGGCTCAGTCCTTGGACCAGTGCTGTTCAATATCTTCATCAGCGACCTGGATGAGGGTGTGGAAAGTACTCTGTTCAAGTTTGCAGATGACACCAAACCATGGAGCGAAGCAAACACACTGATGGGAAGAAACCGAATCCAGGCGGACCTGGACCGGTTAGAGAAATGGGCAGAGAACATTAGGATGCAGTTCAACAAGGACAAGTACAAGGTGCTGCACCTAGGGAGAGGGAATCATCAGCACACCTATAGGCTGGGGGGTGACTTCTCAGGAGCACAGCAGCAGAAAGAGATCTCGGAGTCATTGTCGACTCAAAGATGAATATGAGTCATCATCAATGTGAAAAAGCAAACAGCAGAGTTAATTTGTCATGCATTAGTAGGTGCATCACAAACAGGTTCAGAGAGATGATGCTCCCCATCTATGCGGCACTGGTCAGGCCGCAGCTAGAGTATTGCATCCAATTCTGAGTGCCACAATTCAAGAAAGATAAGGACAACCTTGAGAGGGTCCAGAGGAGGGCCACTTGGATGGTTAGAGGCCTACAGGGAAGGCCTTATGAGGAAAGGCTGAGGGACCTGGACCTTTTCAGCCTCTGCAAGAGAAGGCTGAGGGGGGATCCTGTGGCAGTATACGAATTCACTGTGGCGCAGCAGGGAATAGGAGATGCTCTGTTTACCAGAGCACCCCTTGGAATAACCAGAAACAACAGCCACAAGCTGATGAAGAGTAGGTTTAGGTTAGACATCAGAAAGAACTTCTTCACAGTAAAGGTTGCCAGAATCCTGAATGGCCCTCCAAGGGAGGTGGTGCTCTTACCTACCGTGGGGGTCTTCAAGAGGAGATTGGACAAGCACCTGGCTGGGGTCACATGACCCCAGCACTTTTTCCTGCCACTGGCAGGGGGTTGGACTCGATGATCCTTTGAGGTCCCTTCTGACCCTAGTATTTATGAAACTATGAACTCTCTAAAACCATGTAAGAACCACATTTTTTAACATTTTCCTCAATAAAGCTTTGAGTCTTCACAGTTCTTCTTATTGCTCATTTAATATTAATGTTTCAAGAATCAAAAAAGAGGAGTCCACCTTTCATTAAACATTCCTGAAACAGCCTTCTCTCCCTCAAATACATACTGCTATCAAGTAGAATTTCTCTGATGGCTCCCAGATACAAGAGAAAGCCTGTATGATGTGAACATATTTAGACATTCATGACTTTCAGGAGGCAGAGGGCAGCAAGACATTCAATTCCCACAGAATGTCAGGTTTTATGAGTCTCGTGTCCTCTGGCAATTAATCAAGTACTCTTTCTCTTTGTATATTAATCTTTTCACTGAACCCAATGCAACAGAGCATGAACCACTTGAAATCTACTCAATGAGCTTGTCTACACTACCACTACAACCATGTTCACATATAGATTTCATACACATTAGGGCTGTAAGGCACCTCGGAAGATCATCGACTCCAGCACCCCGCCCGAGGGGCAGGAAGTCAGCTGGGGTCATACGATTCCAGCAAGATAGGCATCCAATTTTCTCTTGAAGGTGTTCAATGTAGGTGCTTGAGAACCACCTCCGATGGCAGGCTATTTCAGACCTGCCATCGAGGCAGGTCTGAAATTTCTTTACTGTCGAGGACTCGGACAGTAAAGAAATTCTTCCTTACGTCCAGACTGAAACAGTCTTGCAGGAGTTTATAACCGTTCGACCTCGTCATCCCTTGGGGCGCTCTGGTAAACAAACGTTCCCCCAGATACTGGTGGTCATCCCTGATAAACTTATAGGTGGCCATCAGATTCCCTTTGAGCATGTGCTTTTCCAAGCTAAAGAGCCCCATAGCTCTCAGCCTGTCATCGTAAGGTCTGTTTTCCTGGCCTCTGATCATGCGTATGGCTCTTCTCTGGACTCTCTCAAGCTTCTCCACATCCTTTTTGAATTGTGGGGCCCAAAACAGGACGCAGTACTCCAGCTGTGGCCTCACCAAGGCCGAGTAGAAGGGGAGAATGACGTCCCAGGATTTGCTTGAGAAGCATCTATGGATGTAAGCCAGAATTTTGCTTGATTACTAGCTGCAGCATCGCATTGAAGGCTCATGTCCATCTTGTGATCAGTCCTGACCCTCCAGTCCCTATTGTCTGTAGTGCTAGCCAGTGTAGCACTGCTGAGCCTATAAGGATGCTGCAGGCTTTTCCTCCCGAGGTGGAGAATCTTGCATTTTTCAGTGTTAAACACCATCACGTTCTCATCCGCCCATTTGCTGAGCCTGTCCAGGTCAGCCTGGATCACCCTCCTGTCTTCAGATGTGGATGCTTTGCCCCAAAGTTTGGTGTCATCGGCGAACTTGGCCAGTCCGCTTCTGACTCCAATGTCCACATCATTAACGAAGATGTTGAACAATATGGGTCCAAGGACAGAGCCTTGGGGGACCCCACTGGTCACAGGGCACCATGACGATTGACTTCCATCTATTACCACCCTCTGGGATCTGACCATGGAGCCAATTTCCCAGCCAGTAGATCGTGGTGGACCCAAGGCCACAATTGTCCAGTTTCGCCAAAAGGTGATCGTGGCATACCAGATCGAAGGCTTTTTTGAAGTCAAGATATATAACATCCATCTCTTCTCCCTTGTCCAGAAGATAGATCACCTGGTCGTAGAAGGAAATGAGATTGGTCAAGCAAGACCTACCCGCAAGAAACCCATGCTGGCTATCCCTCAGGATGTTGGGTGGGTGGTGGTGTGTCAGGGCCAGCTGACTTGAAGGTATCCAGCCTCTCAAGGTGTTCCTTCACGAAAGCAGCATTGATGGAAGGCAGGGGACCTCCCCCACCTGGACCTCCCTGTCCCGTAGTGGGCATGGGTGTCCCATGGGGCTGATGAAAGACCGACGCAAAGTACCCATTTAATAGGTTGGCTTTTTCCCGGGCGTCAGTTGTCAGTTGTCCCATCTGGTTTAGCAGGGGTCCAATGATGGCCTTGCTTTTCCTCCAGCTCCCCACATATCTGAAAAAGGACTTTTTATTGTCCTTGATACTCAAAGCTAGATGGTGTTCCATCGGAGCCTTGGCTTTCCTGGTTTGCTCCCTGTAGGACCGGACCAGTGCAGAATATTCCTCCTTGGAGGTGAATCCCATCTGCCATCCTTTGTAGGCCTTTCTTTTTAGCTTCGGGAGGTCTGCTAGATCCCTGGAGAGCCAGAAGGGCTGCTGTGCCCTCTTGCTGCCTTTCCTCTGAGATGGAATAGAATTAGCTTGTGCATTGAGGATTGCTCCCTTGAGGAGCAACCACTCTTCCTGAACTCCCCTTCCCCTGGGGTCATGGTCCCTTAGGGCCTCACTGACAAGCTGCCTCAGCTTGTCAATGTCGGCTTTCCTGAAGTCAAGGACTTCAGGGTTGCTGACTGACTTGCCAGCTTTACGGCGGATGGTGAAGGTGATCAGCTCATGATCACTGTCACCCAGCTTCCCATTTATCACTAGGTCACCGATTAGGTCATCCCCAGTTGCCAGTACCAGGTCGAGCAGCGCTTTACCTCTCATTGGCCCATAGACTTCTTGACTCAGGTAGAGGTCATCCACGCACGATAGGAAGCTTTGGGACCGCTCGGATTTTGCTGAGTGATCTTCCCACGAGATGTCTGGGTAGCTGAAGCCACCCATGACAACCATGTTCCTGCAGCATGCGGCCTCAGCCAGTTCCCGGGTGAACTCCTGATCAAGCTCTTGACTTTGGGTGGGAGGTCTGTAGTAGGACTCCTACTGTTGTGTCCCTGTGCCATGAACCCCACGGATTTTAACTCAGAGGGTCTCCAGTCGTCCACCCTGGTCGCGAATATTAGCTTACAGGGACATGTAGCTTTCCTTAACATAACATAGAGAGCTACACCCCCGCCCCTTTTATCTACTCGATCTCTCCTGTACAAGGTATAGCCGTCTATACCCGTGGTCCAGTCATTGGTGGAGTCCCACCAGGTCTCTGTTATCCCTATGACATCGTAATTATTTGTGTTAAGCAAATACAAATTGTGTTATTTGTATTCCCCAAGCTCCGGGCATTTGCGTACAGGCAGGCAAGTGTCCCCTTGCCTTGTACACAGTTTGTACCAGGGCTGGGGCAGGGGTGGGATCCCTTAAGTGCCTTGGCCTGCTGGCTTTGCAAGGGTTGCGCTCAGCGGGCCAGCAGTGGTGGTAGTCCCCCTGTCCCCCAGCAGGCTTAGTTTAAAGTCCGGTGGAGCAGGTCAGCCAGTCTGACTGAGAAGAGCCTCCTCCCCTGCAGAGAGAGGTGGAGGCCATCTGTTCCCAGCAACTCACTGCCTCTCTCACCAAAGAGCGGGCTGTGGTCATGGAAGCCAAAGCCTTCCCAATGACAACAGTGCCACAGTCTTTGGTTAACTACCTGGATCCTCCTCTCCCTCCTCAGCCCATAACCCGAGACTGGGAGGATCGAAGAAAACACCACCTGTGCCCTCAGACCCTTCAGCCCCGCTCCCAAATCCCTGTAGCGCCTTATGACCTGGCTAGGAGTGCTCCGAGCCATGTCACTGGTGCCCACATGAATAAGGAGCATGGGATAGTGGTTCGTGGGCTGGAGGAGCTTAGGGATCTTCTCCGCAATGTCTCAGATGTGGTCCCCTGGGAAGCAGCAGACTTCCCGGGCTAGGGGATCAGGGCGGCAAAACTCTGTTGACCGTTTATGACCGTTAAAACTCTGTTTTGCATGAAAAGATCAGACCAACTCATACTATAATAGTCTAAAGATACTTACTTTGCATGATTATATGACTTAGACCAATCAGGGTGCTAAAATTCCATTAGATTATGGCTAGAATACAAACCATGTTGTATTTAAAATTCTGAACATATCAAGATGTCATTTATGAAAGAACAGGAAAGCACATCTAATTGATTTCAGTAGTTTTCTTATTTCTGCCTGTACAAATCAAGGATTTGGGGGGTGATACCTTTTATTGGACTAACTGTATGGTTAGACTTCGGGTTCAGATCTGGGAAACAAACAGACAGTGTGAGCTGAGCAACAGATAGAACAGTGGCCTGCATATAAGTCCACAGAAATAAAAACAGTCTGCTTAAAAGAATGGAGGAGAACCTACTAATCAAGAAGCAGGAGCAGCAACTTAGTTATTTTTAATTATATAATCTAGTTTCTAAAAAGGCAGCAGTACTTTTTCAGTATACCAATGTTCATCAGAGGAGCTGATATTATTACTTTTTATATTGTACACACCTGAAAAATTAGGTGCAGACAATATTGGACATATTTGAATTGGTTCTTTTTACTAGAGTTCTATCTGCAGGGGCTGTTAAAAATAACCGTCTGAAACAGGATGAAACACACGTTTGCGTTCACATTTTGGAAACAAGGATATATTTTAAAATATATCAACTATAAATATGGATAGCACTTACTAGGAAAAAATCATTTTCAATGGTTGTAATATAGAATGTATTGTTTAGAACACACTTGATAGACATTCTCTTAAATATTTTTAAAGGTCCTATAGCTTAGCATGTCTATAAAAATCAGTTAAAGCAACTATTCGTTGCTAGTGATAAAGTGTCTTTTCAGAGAAGGTGTTACTACACAGTTTGCCTGCAATGACCTTTACATTTGTCTAAAACATTTTTAATGTAGTTCACTAAATACTGACCCTTCTCTGTATCCATTGCCAGAAACAACTGTAAAAGTTACATTATGTATATCCTACAAAGAGTAACCTCTTTCAAGTCCCTCCAACTTTAAAATACTTAAATAGCTTTTGTCTAATATTAATATTCACTACTGAAACTACCATTCTATTACACTGAAAAAAACAAGGCCTAGAAGATGAAATATTGTGTTTTGACTTTCCTTACGCTAAATATGAATGACATTTTGAGACTGACAATTCATAGTATTAAAAAAAGCCCCTAACAGAAAGAAACAAAAAGGAACACTGGAAACGGAAGGGACAGCATCCACCTCACGAGGAAAGGTAAGTCCCTGGTTGTGGCCATGATGACCTATATTCTGGACAGAGCTTTAAACTAAGATTGCTGAGGGATAGGGATACACAAATTCAAACATGTCCAGGGACCAACATACAAGTAAGCCCTGTAGATAGGGACACTGGGATAGTCACTCTTGCAGGAGCTGAGGGAATACAGTGGAGTCGCATCTTACGCGCATTTAACTTGCACGATTTTAACTATACGCGGGGGGGGCGGGGCTTGGGTTTGCACGCAGAGCTGCTGCTTACCTGGAGGCCCATTATGGTGGTGACGGCCACTGCCTCCAAAACCTCCTGCTGTTGCCATGAAGCCGTGCCCGGAACTGTGTGGCAGGCCACAGGCTGGCAGCGGCAGCGTGGTGGTGGCCGGGCAGCATGCAGCCATCCCCACCACCACCCAGCGTTGCATTGCTGCCGCCAGCTGCACAGCACTAAGCACGGCGCCACGTGCAAACTCAAGCCCCGCCCCCCTCCCACCCCATGTATAGTCGCCGATTTTCACCTTACACGCTGACTTCAAAACCTAACCCCCCGCATAAGATGCAATTCCACTGTAGTTCTCCAACAGCAGGGCGGGAAGACAAGGGTCTCAGTAGTAGGACTCAGGTGCCTATATACTAACGCCAGGAGCATGGGGAACAAGCAGATGGAGCTAGCCCTCCTACTCTCCAGTGCATTATGATCAACTTAAATATAGAGGGAAGTCTGAGCAACAGCAACCATGAAACCATCATGTTCACTGTCTGACACAAGGCAGATAAATCGTATAGCAGGATTGAAGTCTTGGACTTAAAAAATGCGAATTTCAACAAGCTTAGGACACTAGTAGGGGAAGTGCTGTGGGACCAGGGACCAAAGGCAAAAGTTGTGCACGAAGAGTGGATGTTCTTTAAAGACACGATCCTTGAAGAAAGAGGCCTACAAACAACAGAAGCTCGGAGCAGGCCCAAAGGAGGACAAAGGCCCACATTTGCAGGGAACAGATAAGATAGGCTAAAGCGGTGACCGAACTTAGATTAGCAATGGGAATTAAGTACAAGAAGAAGTCCTTCTTTAGGTACATAGGGAACAGGAAGAAAACAAATGAGAGTGTGGGGCCATTGCTCAACTCAGGAGAGCTGGTTATCAGTACCCACGAGAAAGCTGAACTCCTGAATGACTACTTTACCTCGGTCTTTCACCAAACCAAGGGGAAAACCATACCAAGTAGAGTAAAGGATGAACACAGTTTGAATAACTGCCTTCCTACTATTGCCATAGAATTGGTGTATGACCAATTAATAAAATTATATCTATACAAGTCAGCGAGACCAGATGATCTTCATCCAAGAGTGCTGAAGGAACTGGCCAAAGTCATTGCGGAACCCCTGGCAAAACTCTTCCACAACTTGTGTTCTGCAGAAATGGGTTTCTGAAAACAAAAATAAATTTCAGGATTCCTATCTAGTTTACTAAAGACTGAAAAAAGCTCAACAAGTATTTTCAACATAGAAAACAGATTTTGACACAGCGGTGGGCAAAATACAGCCCAAGGGCCAGATCCGGCCCGCCAAGCATTTTTATTCGGCCTACAGGGCCCCCCCCAACAAATTGTGTCCTTCCCAGCCCTTCTGTCCACGAAGGTGAGAGCGAGGCACTCACATAAGCTTTTCTGCAATAAGCTTGCAGAAGGTAAGGTTGTGAATGATGGCCAGCATAGCTTCATTGCTGGCAGGTCCTGCCTTACCAACCTCATCATCTTCTATGACCAGGTAACTTGCCACCTGGACATGAGAGCAGGTTGATATTGCATAGCTAGACTTCCAAAACACTTTTGATCTAGTATCCCACAATGTCCTCATGAGAAAATTGAAGGATTGTGGGCTTAACCCCAAGACAGTCAGGTGGGTGAGAAACTGGCTGCAGAATAGAACCCAGAGAGATGTAGTGAACGGATCTGCATCATCCTGGCGAGAAGTGGACAGCAATGTCCTGCAGGGGTCGGTGCTTGGTCCAGTACTTTTTAACATCTTTATTAATGATTTGGATGTGGGGTGAAGAGCTCACTGGCCATGTTCACAGACGACACTAAGATATGGGGAAGCATGGTCACACTTGAAGATAGGCTACAGATACAGGCAGACCCAGACAGGCTGGCAAGTTGGGCAGATCAGAACCTGATGAAATTCAACATTGAGAAATGTAAAGTGCTCCACCTCCGGAAAAGCAACCCCCAACACACCTACAGGCTTGGTGGCACCAAACTGACTAGTAACATGAACGAAAGGGACCTGGGGGTAATAATAAACCACAGTATGAATATGAGCCAGCAGTGCAATGCCCAATCGGGTAAATAATACTCTGGCATGCATCAATCAATGCATCTCCAGCAAAGCCAAGGAGGCGATTCTTCCGCTCTACTCAGCACTGGTGAGACAACAGCTGAAGTACTGCATCGAGTTCTGGGCACCACACTTTAACAAGGACGTGGACAAGCTTGAGAGAGTCCAAAGAAGAGCCACCCGTACGATGAGAGTCTTAAAAGGCAAGCCATACAAGGAAAGGCTGAGGGATCTGGGACTCTTCAGCCTGAAGAAAAGAAGGCTGAGAGGGGACCTGGTAGCAGCTTACCACTACACTAGGGGAGTACATCAAGGGCTCGGTGAGCAACTGTTCCCCAGGGCATCCAAGGGGAAAACCAGGAGTAATGGCCATAAACTCCTGGAAGACCAATTCAGGCTCAACATTAGGAAAAACTTCTTCAGTCAGACCGTGGAATAAGCTCTCTCCAGAGGTGATGCAGTCGTCTACCCTGGAAACCTTCAGGAGGAAACTAGACAGTCACCTTACTGAGGTCACCTGACCCCCAGTTGTCTTTCCTGCTTGGTGCGGGGTCCAGACCCGATGATCTTCTGAGGTCCCTTCCAGCTTTACAATCTATGAAAAACACCTTTAGAAATACTATTTGCATGTCCTAATTTATTTACATTTGCTATCTAGTTGTCTATTAGTGCTTTCTATTTTCCACATATAAATGTTGCATATTTTATGAGAAAGATACATTTGTACTTATCACACATACAGGTTTTGAAAATCTGATGGAAACCGCTAGCAACAACTCGAAAAGCATCGTAGCTGCCTTAGTGTTTGGTCTCAACAAATGTAATGTAAAAGGCATAAGAAAAAAAATAACATTGCTTTTTCACAAAACAGTGAAATACAGCTACAATACTTCGTTACAGAGGGCTAAACAACTGAAAATAAGATTTTGATGTACATGGGAAATAATTGATGAATATAAAAAACAGAAGAAAGAAAGCCTGGCCAGAAAGAAAGAACAGTACTACAGTATTCAGACAGTCCTTCATGGCTCACCATTCTCAGTTGTACCCAAAGGACAATGGACCAGTTCTATGCCAGTCAACTAGTTATAGTTTTAAGGGCCAGCAGAGGACAACTACAAAACAGTGACACTCTGGCCATTATGTCTTTTGGCCATATTAATGGCATAAAAGGTCAGGACTCCCTGTAACAGCTCATACCTTCCCCTTTGTTCCAGGTACAAGATTATACAATGTTGTCCGAGTTTCCTGCTCCACCCTTGCTGCCCATTCTTTCTAGGTGTCCCTACTTATCTCACCTGCCATGTCTTAGAATCACAGGAAAGTAGGGCTAGAAGGGACCTCACAAGGTCATGCGTTTCTGCTCTAGGCAGGAACATCCCTGACTAAAACATCCCAGCCAAGTGTCTGCCTAACATGCTCTTGAAAACTTGCACAGATGGAGTCCATAATTTCTCTAGGTTCCAATGCTTGAACACCCTCATAGACAAAGTTCCTCTTAATCTCCAAACTAAATTTGACCTGCTGA
>NW_005842031.1:2302890-2304015 GCF_000455745.1 Alligator sinensis | reverse complement strand
TGCTCCTAGTCCTGTCACCTACAGACAGAGAGAAAAACCCATCTCCATTCCCTCTATAATTGCCCTTCAGGTATCTGAAGACTTATCAATATCTTCCTTTCTCCAGACTAAATAACTCTAGCTCTTTCAACCTTTCTTTATAAGTCTCATCTCCCAGGCCCCTAACTATCTCTGTTGCTCCATGCTGGACTCTTTCCAAACTGTCTACAACCTTCTTTAGTGTGGGGCCCAAAACTGGACACAGTTCTCCAAGTGAGGCCTCACCAGTGCTGAATAGCATAGAAGAATCACTTCCCTTGATCTACAAGTGACACTCCTGTTTATATAACCAGTATATTGTTACTTGTTTGTTTGTTTGCAACAAGAGCATGCTGTTAGCTCATATTCAGTTTATAGTCTACTGTAACCCCCAGGTTCTTCTCTGCAGTATTGCAGCCGCAGCCAATCCCAGCCTGCACTGTGCCTGCTATTATTCTGTCCCAAGTGCATGACTTTGCATTTGTCCTTACTGAATTTCATTTGGTTGATTGTGAACCATTCTCCAGTCTATTCAGGGCATTCTGAAACTTAGACATACCTTCCAGAGTATCTGCAGCTCCACCCAGCTTGGTGTTGTCTGCAAATTTACTAAGGGTGATTTTACTCAATGGGCAGGTAGCTGAAGGGGTATGTGTAGTTAACAGGGTTCTGGCTTTGCTAATTCCCCTGGTATGTCATATTTTACCTTGGATTTCCTCCCCACAGTAAGCTGTCAGGGTTCTTTCTTCCCAAACCAGTTTCCTCCTTTTGAAGCTTCTAATGCTTTCTGAAGAGGCCTGACAAGCCTTCTTTGTGGCTTGTCAGGCCTTCTTCAATTTTCCCCAAGCTTACCACAATCAGTTCTCCTATGTCTCCTTTCTTTCTAGCCCATGCAGTGCTCTTGCCTTCTCAGCCAGAGTCTTTTGCTGCTAGGACCCTTCCCTTACTGTTCTCAGGGATACAGCTTCCAGCATGTCTGATTTATTTTTCTTCCCTGTAGTGGAGATTGAAGAGGCTCTGTTGCACTCCCTAAACAGGAGAATTTCACCTGCTGCCCTGCTTCCTTCAGACTACAACTGCAAGCTAAAAAGACTGGATGGTAATCAT
>NW_005842031.1:2296973-2302880 GCF_000455745.1 Alligator sinensis | reverse complement strand
GGGGCCCCCGGGGGGGGGGGGGGGCACTTGCCCCCCACAGTTGCCAGTCAGCGACCAGGGGAGGGAGGGTGGGGAGGGAGTCCCCCCGCAGCTGATCATGCTGAGCCAGAAGTAGCAGCAGTGCACCACTGGCACTTCCAAACACACCGCTGGCACTTTTGGGAGAGTGCAATCGGCCATGGGGATTGCTTCTCCTGGCATCCCCACTCCCTAGCCGGAGCTCTTGGGGGGGGGGCAGGCACCAGTGCTCTCATCTGTCCCCTCTGGATGGAAATGCTGGCTGTCAGGGGGTGCACCGGCACTCTCACCTTTCCCCTCTGCCCGGAAATGCTAGCTGTTTGGGGGTGCAACAGTGCTCTCAAGGCGTGCACGTACACCCCCTATGCATCGCCATTGATGGTAATCTTGATCATTATCCTCATAGCAAGCCTAAAGTCCAGAGCAGGAAGACTCCATGACAACCAGGTGGGAAGGAAAAAAAACCCTGAAGAAACTGAACACAGAAGAGATATGGGTTTTCATATCGAAAGAACTACAAAACTGTCTATTCTGAAAATGGATTATGATTTAATGTGCTGTAAACAAGATATCGCATTGCTTCAAAACATCTAGGTCCTTCCTGTTCCTGAAGTTGCATATTATTTTGTTGTTTAATTACAGTATCCCAAAGTTGTTTCCTTTTTTTTAATTGAGTTGATTTATCAGAAGAGGCATATGTTTATATGTCTAATACCATAAAACTGCTA
Source organism: Alligator sinensis (assembly GCF_000455745.1). Classification (NCBI taxonomy): domain Eukaryota; kingdom Metazoa; phylum Chordata; order Crocodylia; family Alligatoridae; genus Alligator; species Alligator sinensis. The sequence continues at coordinate 2,302,134 of NW_005842031.1, read as the reverse complement.
TTATTTGCGCAAAAGTCCCCTATAAAAAGGTACTGTATTGTAAATGTCGAGGTCCTACTTGTAATCTTCGATCAACAGGAAGCAAGCCTAAAACTAGAAGAGAAAAAAGCATTTCCTCACATATTCCAGGTGAGAATTAGAACAGAGAATAAGGCTGGAAAGACTCTCAATATAGTATTTAATCCAACTCTCATGCTCAAAACAGGATCATCTGTTTAAAAAAACAAAGTTTAATGTGGGCAGTCCTAATGTGGAATGGTTGAGAAATCATTACTCTAAGGAGATGGGACAAGAATCCCAGTAGGGCTAAGACTGCTTTATACCAAAAGTTTGACCCACATAACTACAGAGATGTAGTTAGTTGTGTTAGTTTTAAATCAAGGAGAAGGCAGGGTAGATTTGCACTTTATAGACTAACTAAAGTAGATTATACATAACTAGATAGATTCTCATCTAATATGAGACAGAGAAAATGACCTTATCAAAGCAGTGATTGTTGTATATGGTAGGAAAGATGCCGCCATGAACCATAAGGCTCAAACCCAAAATAACTGGTCAGCCAAAAATGAGATTTAGAGCAATTTATCAGGAAGCAGCAATTCCTGTAACCCCATTGTGGCCATTTACTAATGTGCTTGCCCTTTACTGACTGTATGACTTTATTAATTGTCCAGGTGGACAGCCTACATGAACTGTCAAATGATGGTAATATGCTGAAATGTCAGAGTCATTAGTAGAACAAGCACCATGACAGTGCCCAAAACACAAGCTCTCTCTCAGTATTGGTATATACTGATCAAATACTTGAGAAATAAGAGTGAGCAAGCCTTAACAAAGATAGATACCTGACAGATAAGAATGATGTCCTTGATTTTTCCTTGTAGCCTTTTCTAACTCTGATGTGTCTCGTTGAAAAATAAATTTCCTCAGTTTCCTTTTTCCTTCCACACGTGTTACTAAACAAGATTTCCAAAGGACAGCTTCCTAGATTACACGAGCACAAAATGAGGAAGCAGGAGCCCTGAGGAGTAGCCTTACATTTACTCAACAGAGCTGAGAAACTATAATTCCAACAGGTAATTAGATTTTAGTTTCTTCTCTCTGTGCCAGGTTGGGTAATATATATGGGCAAATATGTGCAGCATTATTACAATTCTTATAACAAAAAAATATTTAAGTTCCACAGGGAACAACATCATGTGAACAGTTATTCTGGTCTGTGAACACAGTTTTGGTTTTTTTTAGTTCCACCATAACTAGAATTTTACAGTGATGCAAGATGATACACCTTAATAAAATAGATGTTACAGGCCAGACTTACTAAGAAATATCTGTCAGCATAATAATGTCAATTATGGATGAGGGTTTCTTTTGCAATATTTCCCTTCCAACAGCAACAACAACAAAATCCTAGAGATGGAGTTCCCAAAGTTTTTATGCCATGGCCCGGCAAACCGCAGCCTGGAAGCGGTTGAGGCTTGGCAAACCGTGGCACAGCAGTCACAGCCAACCGCGGCAAGACTTTCCAGCCGGAAGACAGGTAAGGATACCCCCACCCCTGGGTAGGAGGGTGGGCCAACCCCTGCGCTGCTGCGGGCCCTGCAGAAGGAGCCGCGGGCTCTCCGCCTGACTCTGGGGCATCACAGTTTGCCGGTCCACGGCCACTTCTGGTCCAGCAGCTGACCGTGCTGTGGACTGGCAGCTGACTTGCCGTGGCCCAGCACTGGGCTGCAGCCTAGGGACTGAGAAGCCCTGTCCTAGAGTATCCACAGCTATACTGACATATAGATGCTTTGGTCAACAGAGCTTATTTCACTACCACGCAAACATAATATACCGATAAAAGCACCTTGTCAGTATAAACAGCATTTATACTAGAAGGGTTTACTGGTATGGCACACTGTTTCCATCGTAAACTTGGGAACAGCACCATCAAAGTACAGACACCTTCTCCGACTGTAGGCATGCATGTATAATTCCAAGCCCTCTAAAAAACCAACCTTGAATCTGTAATTTATCAGTTGTTAGTAACAACTAGGGGTGCATCGATATATTGGTTGGCTATCAGATAGGCACCGATAAAAGGAGAAGTGACGTTATTGGCTATCGGCTTTTTTTGGTCGTTGCAGCTGATAATTATTATCGCGTACCTGGAACACCCTGGCGAGTGTAGTTTGGACCCACGCCCTGCTGTAAGCCGAAGCCCACAGGAGACTACAGGTCCTGGTGAGCAGCGAGAAGGGGAAGGGTACCAGGGAGCGGCCACAGGGCACAGCACTCAGCAACAAAAGGATCATTAATACCACGTGCGCAGCAGAGGCCTGAGCACTGGGGCTGCTGCAGAGACGTTCGGTTGTGTAGGGGCAGGGTAAGGACCCATGCAAGGGACATCTCACTCCGCCAGGCACCAAGCAGCTTTGCAAAAGTGGCTTCTCCCTGGTGGCCATGGGAGTTCAGCTGCATGGGCCCATCGGCACTGAGGCACCAGCAGGGTTTCAGGCTCCAGATTTGCTCAGTGCCACTGTCCGCGTAAGGGTCTGCCCCATCGGCCAGGAAAGACTGTATGGGCTATGTGGGGACTGGGGCTGCGGGTAGGTACCCTGGGTGAGGGGGTGATGTGCATGGGAATAAGGTGGTCATTGCCTTCCTCATCAAGGGCCAAAGCAGGCAGAAGGTGGCTCCTGGGCCGCAGAATGCCCAATACAATGTTTTGAGTTGCTCTGCAAAGCTTTAAATAAAAAAGGTTTATTTATGTCAGTAATTTAAAATGCCTTTAACTATTACTATATATCGGTTATCAGATTGGCATTGGTCAATATGGTTGGTTAATCATCAGCTATCGGTACCGGCCAAGAAAATCTTTATTGGTGCAGCCCTAGTAACAACAGTTACCAGCAAGGATAACTAGTGCCCTGATCATATCAGTAATAAAAGCAAAGGTCATATGGTTTATTAATCTTAAATAGAACATTTTTAATTAAGGCTAATTCATATTAAACAAGAACATTTTATACGGTGCACATTCTTTTGGAATATAAATATTTCATGACTTCTGTGAAGAAAGAGTAGTTTCAAATATATTTCTTGCAGAAGCTTTGTATAACACCAAAGATGACAAAGCTTTTAATTTAAATAGTTCTAAACTGTTTCAACTTGGGGGCCAGTTTTACACAAAGTTTGAGCGTTACACCTTATTTTTGGTCATTTTTTGGGGGCCACAACTTGTAATCAAGAGAATATATAACACGGTCACTATTAAAAGTGAAAGCTCTTCTATATTTTTTTTTCTACATGCAATTTCTCCTATCACTAACCCAGTGATCCTAAAACATTTATCTGAATAAATCAAGGAGAGAGGTCATTTCCAGGCTAGACTCCCTATCAGCCTGGCTTGGTTAAGGTACAGCAGTTCCTGGGGCTAACAGAACACAAAGGAGCATTGCTTCCATCTGTCTTTGACTCCTCAGTCAAAGGACCAGGTACTCATTTACAGCTAGGGCAATTAGGTATGGCTTTTGGCAGAAGTCTAGAATGAAGCTCAGATATACACCGCTGAAGCTGTAGCGAAACACCTTAACCACTCTGCCATGTAACATGTTTCTGCACCATAAGCTGTCTTTTAGGATGCAGAATGTTTTCAACCATGAGGCCTTTGACATTTTCTGAAGAAAATCATGGGTTATAACCTGAAACTTTCATTGACAGTCCATCAAAGCATCCATAATGCTTCAATTATAGCAGGCACTTCAGTCACACTGTCATATCACCAGTGATATGAGCAGACCACGTGCTCAGTCTGGACTTTACCTGTTTTGTTTCCTGGCCTATTCTTTTTTCTGCATCTATATGCCCCTGCTGCTGTCAGCATCACTCTCCCCGACTCAATGGCTTTCTAACCGCCTCACTTACTTTCATTCTCTTCTTCCCCATATATTCATTTTCTCCTTTCTTTCAGTCCTATTCCCGTACTCAAATTCTCATCACCATTGAGTCACATGCACACTAATCTATATACAATTTATTTCTAACTGCCAAATGAACCCAGTCAAAAACTGCCCAGGCTGGAGCAGCTCTGAAACCAACCAGGTCCTCTCAGTTTCAAACCTGCTCAAGGAGCTCCCACAGCGCCATTACAAGGCCTAGGGCACATTCTAAGTATTAGTGTAACTAGTATTTAATGAGATGTGGAAAGCTCAGAGCTGGTTGTTCCTATATGAAACAGCAGTGCTTTTAATACCAAAAATCAATGGGATTTGCTAAATAAAAAGTGCCATTTGCAGGATTTCTATAACAGCCCGCCATAGCCAGTTGATACTGGATTACTGCCACTACTGGATTACTGCCACCTTCGCTCATCTTCCGTATTGGCTCTAGCACCCTCCTGTCAACCTTCAAACAAGATTTTGATTTGTTAATGAGTCCAACCCATGACATAACAGATATAACATTCCAAAATGCATCCCAACCACCCCAAGCACACACAGAGACACACACAGATACAGTAGTATCAACGGCGCTACCACAAACCAGACCTCCAAAGATCTTGTTATCCCCCTTCTGCTCCCCTCCCCCCGTTTTTTTTCTTCCTTATTTGGAGAATCAGTACAAAAGCCCCCAAATCCATTGATTTAGCCTACTGTCCACTCATTCACAATAGGGAAGGCCCCACAGGCCAAGTCAGATCAGATCCACTCTCTTTTCCCCCATCTCTACAGTTGGAAAGAGATGAGAGAAAGGAGTCAGCTGTGCCAATTTGCAGTCCAGACGGACCCAGAGACACTGGCGGTGGTTTCTGAGAGGCAAGAGCTTTGGCAGGTGGCAGCTGTCAAGGCCCGGGGGGGGGGGGAGTGGGATGCAGCCCACCCGAGCTCGAGCCAGGTTTGAAAGCACAGCTCCCGATCACTGCCCACGTGGGCACCCTGGGTGCAAGGCTTGGGATGCCCCACGAGATGCCACCGGCTTACGGGGCAGGGGACGGAGAGGCAGTGTGTACATGCGAGTGTGTGTGCAGCTGCGTGAGCACGTGTGCGTGTATACGCGTGTCGGGGGGGGGCTCCCACAGTGCTACCAGGCCCGGAGGACGGCGGCCGCCCGGGCACTCCGGCCGAAGAGCCTGCGGGGACGCAAGGCCCAGCCCCACCCTCCCCCTGGGAGAAGAGAG
>NW_005842031.1:2292090-2296718 GCF_000455745.1 Alligator sinensis | reverse complement strand
CCCCCCGCCCCGATCCGATCCCCCATGCCCCCGCGGCCCCTGCCAGGCCGCACCACGGCCTGGTAGAACGCGCAGCCCCTATTTCCCTCGCCCACCCCAATGCTGGGCGAGTGGTACGGCCCGGTTGCCATGGTGACTGCTTGTACACGAGCGGGCAGGGGCGGGGCTGGGAGCATGGCTGCCTGGGTCAGGCTGCGCGCGGGGCTGCCCACGCTGCTCCAGGAGTGTTTCCATAGCAACAGGTAACGCCCCCCCCCCAAACTGGGCCTGGCCCGTGGGGTGATGACTGCTGGGGCCCCAGCGATGCACTGACCTGGGGCTGCATTAGCATGGGGAGAACCCTGCCCTCCTGTCACTGCCCCATTCCCCCTTGGCACTGGTGACAGCCGTCCCTCTGCCAGCCCCTCCTCCCAGCACGCTGGCCAAGCAAAGCAAGAGCTACTGGCACCCCAGGACCAAAATCCAGGGACCAGGAACCTCCCGTGGCTGGGCAGGGACAGCAGCACGGAGGCTGATGGCGGCTTGCTAGTTTGGGGACCCTGTGACACTGCACCGCTTGCCCACGGGCGGCTGGATCAGGAGCAGGTTTTCAAATTCAGGACAAAAGTCTCATTTCCAGACACCCTTGGGACTGTCCTGGAACAGTCAGGAGGAGGGGTCCCTTTTTAGGTAAAAGGGGCTGGGACAGGATATGAGGTCCGTAGAGTACAGCAGTTTTCGAGCTTTCTGGACACAAGGCACTCCTCACTTAGGCTTGCCAACCCTCCAGGATTGCCCTGGAGTTTCCAGGAATTAATTATTAACAGGGGTCCTGGTTTTCTCTGATTAAAAAAAAAAAATCCCCAATTTTTGGTTTAAAAAAGTAACCTAAAATCCACATTTTTCCGTGATTAAAATGAAACATCATTAATATATATTTCAGAGAAATATTATCAGAGAAAACCAGGATCCCTGGATACCAAGAGACTGCTGAGAGTCACCCAGGAGATAAATGATAGGGCATTCATTAAAATAAATATTAAACATTGAATCTACTTTATACAGTAATCCAGCAGGTTTTTAAAATGTCATAGTAATGTGCATTTGCCTTCCTGACGTAAAGTCTACGCACCATCATCCATAACTGAGATACGCAAGCGTGTGGGCGCGTTTGCGGTCACAGGCATGTTGGCATTCCAGGACCTTTCCAAAACAGATTCAGAGTTGGCAGCCCTACCCTCATTGGACATGAGGCACCCCTCCATAACTGTTGTGAACTAAGTGGCACCCAATTTCACCAACCAATTTATATATTATCATGCTGATTTCCTTACTCAGGGTCCGGGCACTAGGAGTGGGGGATCATCCGGTCAGAGACAAGCCTGAGCCTGGCTTGTTTGCTCAGCTTATCTGCTTACCTCCTTCCATCTTGCTTATCACCTCACATCTTGCAGCACCCTTCAAATTCAATAGATCTGGTGGTACCCCACAGTGCCCAGGGACCCTGATTAGGAATCACTTGGCTAGCAGGAAAAATCCACAAGGCAGGTCTTTGAGGACCCTCTCCCAACTGTTACTGTAGCAAGTGTGCTTAGTGCATTCTTTTGCCTTAAGTGTAGTACAGTTTTGTAACTGGCTCTTTCGCTGGCAATTGCACTCACAGTAACATTCCCAGGCCAAATTCTGACCTTAGGTCTGCTTAAATGACTTCCACCTAGTCCACTAGGCAGTCAGGTTGAATGTCAGACCAATCAGTATGCCATCTTATTGAAAGATAGCTATCACTCCCTGTAATTTAAAAACCAAGCTACTGATTGTGTTTGATAGCGAAACTAGTCCCATGTTTCTGGGACTAGATAATTCCTAATTCAGCAAGTAAATGAATATTTGCATTTTTGACTGTCAGTTCATGAATTAAATGCTAACACTGAATTAGCATGCAAGCATAGTGTGTTCTACTGCCTTTAATTCTGCTGGTTCCAGTTCTTCAGCTTTGTTTATTGTCTCCCTTTGCTCGTTGTCCGAAACCCTGTCCAGTTAGGCCTCTCCTACCTCTCAGCTCTTTATGTCTTTCCCCTAACTTCCTCCCCTGGGTATTCCTTTGCCAGTTTATCTCTGAGCATTTTATATGACCCTCATCCCCCTTTCTTCAAACTTTATAAAATGCTAGCTTCCAAAAAATTAGTTATCCTGAAAGAGGCATTAACATATTCAAGAACATGCAATCTTTAATGACGATAGGATGCTAAAAAGATGTATATTTAATGCTACTGTTCATTGACAAAAGTCCTATTTCCTGAAGCCCTTGGGGTTGTCTTGGAAAATCCAGGAGGAAAGGTCCCTTTTAGGTAAGAGGGGCTGGCAGTATATTATGTCAGTGAAGGCTTGGTGTAGATTACAGTGGTTCTCAATGTTTTTAATTTGCACATGGGGGCTTAATAGATGGACCCACCTGCTTAAAATGTCATCATTTCAGAGAAGGCTAGAAAGGGCCACTAAATCATCTCGAGTGGCCTTGTACATATCACAGTAGAATCACGTGGGTTTAATGTGAGTAAGGAAGTGCATGCAGGGTTTGAACACCATAAGCAGCATAAAATACAACACCGAAAAATAAGGTTGCTAAGTAATACAACTGAAAAGTATAGTTTCAGTATACTTACCTTGCTAGTTCTGTAAATTCTACTTGAATTCTCTTTGTTAAAGCTATGCCATTGACTTTTTAAACATCTTTGGGATTGGGAGCTAAAGTTTTTGGGTTTCAGTAGAACTCAAATACTGCCTAATTTGTGCAAGAACCATAGGGCCTGATCCACAGTCCCCACAAGTCTATGGAAGCTTGTCAGTAACTTCAGTGGGCTTTAAATCAGGCTTCCTTTCAGCCCAAAGACCTTGTATTCATAACTAACAGTAAGCCACTTTAGTGACAAATAACAGCCGCTTTGTAGTTTGCTTCATACACTACTGCCTTTTTTTCAGTACACGTTTCCCATGCAACAATAAAGTTCTGTTGCAAAATGCAGTGGGTATTTGAAAAGCCAGAGCTAAGTGACATTTGATTTGTATTGGAGTTGCCAGCATGTTGTATAATTCTGCTTTTTTTTTTTCTTCCAGAATTACCTCATTTGGAAACATTTCAGTCTTTAGAACTGAAATATTTTTCAATAGTTACAGTGGATATTTTCAGTTGGTTATATGAGTACTGTGATCACCTAATATTTTCTTAGAGAATTCTAATTCTTTGCAGTATTGGTAACACATTTAGGACTTGATCCAAAGTCTAGCAAAGTGAAATTTTAATTTGATTTCACTTGGCTTTCAGTCATCAGGCTTCCTTTTCTATCACTCTTAATTCATTGTTATAATGCTGATCATAGTGAATGCATTTGGTATTCATGGCATATTTTATGCCTTGTGGATTCTGTGTGGATTTCTATTGTAATTCAGCACTAATTAATACATCATTAAGATAAAATGTTACTTGCATTTTTCACTTAAAGCATAAGAAGCCTGTAAGTTTGTGATATTTGGCATAAGTACTCAATATCTTGTGTCTAAGAACTATGTTTCTCAGGTGATGGAAAAAACATAAAATTAATAGAAGTCAGCATATGAGTTACAACTCATCTAGCCCTGCTGTCTTTCTTTTAATGTTTCATGTTTTCAAAATTAGAATTCATATGGAAAAAAACAATAATTGAAAATAGTTGTTGTTCCTTTGCACAGAATGAAAAATAGCATTTATTTGCATTCCTCTGAATTTATATTCGATTGTTTTTGGTGCTTGATTACAAAATAGTTAAAACGGAGCAGAGCTTTTGCACTGTGCAAGCAAGATTGGGGCCTTTGTGATCATGTCACTATTATCCAATAATGATGTGATACATTGTCTGACATCTTGCTTAACTGTGAGAATAAGTTAAAATTAAAAATTAAAAGGAGAACCAACAAAAGCAAAATTTTAAAAGAATAGCCCTAAAATCATCCAAGTCCTATTAAGAAGAATATATGAAGGGTTTTTTTGTGTTTTTTTGGTTGAAATTAATGTATTGGAATGTTAAATTGCTAAAAGATTATTTTAAAAATGTTTTCAGATTGGTAGGTGAATATAGAAAAACAGAACATGCTGCTGCTGTAAAAATCCAGAGCTGGTTTCGAGGATGCAGAGTCCGAGCATATATCAGGTATTTGAACATGCATCAGACCAAATCATTGTTTGCTCTATTTAGCCAGTATTTTTCAGAACTAATTAGTTTCCAAAAATGTTGTCTATTATACTTTACTTGGTGTCTCAGTCTAAAAATTACTGAAAATTTTCAAGAAAAATTATTCTAACCCTTCTCTGGCCCCATAATCACAGCAGCAAGCAAGGAGAAGCAATATGTTTTATTAGACCAACGAAATAGTAGTAAAAAAAATTCTTTCTATGCAAGCTTTGGGCCCAAACACCCTTTGTCAGGCAGAGGAGAATTCAAAGATCGTTAAAGTTCACCCAGGTAGAAAAGAAACTTCATCTTGCACAAGGGAGTTAAAGGATGGTAAGGTTCCCCTGGGTTTCAAAGTCCATTTGTGAAAAAGCTGCTCTGTAAGTATGTAAATTAGGCACAATCAAGGCTCCAGCAGGCTCTTTCCATGAAGGTGGCAGGTGG
>NW_005842031.1:2288559-2292059 GCF_000455745.1 Alligator sinensis | reverse complement strand
GGGTACTGAATTGAAGTGAATATTCAGTTGGTCTAAGATATTGCCTCTACCTCAAGAGTTTTGTTTGTCCATGCTTTTTAGACCAACATGGCTACAACCTATATCCCAGGATCCAAAGCCCTGAATTCAGCAGTAGATGCAGGGCCAGGGAACGACTAACCTGGCTCTTGGTGATAACATCAGCATCCCATGTCTGCTCAGCTTCATGTGGCCTAGTTGGAGGCTTTAACCAGTGTTCACCAACTGGTTCATCCCCAAGACTGAGATTGACTGTCAGATGCTCTGCGATTGGAAGTGGCCAGGATGCAGTATGGGAGTAGTGGAACATAGGAGATGCAGGATGCATGTGGCTGGGCTGAGCCATGCCCCATGCTGCTGGGTGAGTGGTGCCCTGGCCTGGCCAGGCCAGGCCAGGCTGAGTGAGGGTCAGAGCCCAGGTGGCTCATCCAGGCATACAGCGCCTGGATGTGGTGAACATTCTTTGCGTTGGCCACCCCTGCTTGATAACATGCTCTAAGATATACTGAAGTGCTATATATTATTTGAAAAGTTGGGTGTGATCAGGTACCATGCTTATGTGCATACCACACACACCTTTTTTTCTAAAAAAGTAGCCATCCAAAATTGGATTGTGTATCTTAAGAAAGGAAACTGATTTGAGAGCTGGAATAAAGGCAGGGGAATACTGGAATGGCAGCAAGGAGATATGCACAATACCACCCCAGCCAAGGCTCAACCTTCTGTCTGTACAGAGCAGGGGCAGAATCTTGTCACCAGCATCAGTTCTTTTAGCCCTACCAGAAAGCTGACTGCTACAAGTGTAACCCTCTTGCAGCCACTGTTAAATTGGCTGTAGCTGTTAGTGAAGCAGCAGGGGGAAGGAGAGTGATGCTGGTGATGGGAGTCTGCCTCTGCTCCATGCAGCCAGAGGGTTGAGCACTGGCTGGACTGGTGTTGTGGCAGGGCTGACTGGAAAAATTGTGTTTTCATAATTCTGCCTTTCCAAACAAGGTGTGCATCTTATTCAGGGGTGTGGCATGCAAATAAGCATGGCGATTAAAAGCCATGGCCCCAGTGCAGGAAGACTTGCATGCATGGGCTTGATGGATCTAGCTACATTCTTAAAATGGCATCATTTCAGAGAAGGTCAGAAAGGGCCACTAGATCATCTAGAGTCGCTTTGCACATATCACAGTAGACTGACTTTCAACCAAAAAAAAGGATTATGGAGTTTCAAATAAATAGAATAAGATAAGGGCAAAGATGTTTGCTAGACCAAATATTTGATTCTTCAGACAGCTATAATATATGCCATGGGCCACAACAACATTCCACTAACATCTAAGATCCCTGCAGTGGCAAAGGAATTTAGTAGGCAAGCAATGCCCAGATGATCCTAGCAGGCAATCCACATCTACTGCAGATTGTGCCCGCCTCTGTTCTACTGGGCGCTCTCGTGCGGCCTGAGCCCGGACTATCCATCGAGCCTGTCCTGGGCTTGCGGGTGGACCCCAAAGACTACCCCGGCTGACGTCAGGGGATCCCCTTGACTCGCCTGCCATGACTTTGAATGGTACCTTAGTAGAGGGGTTCCCCTTCGAGGCAGCCTCCAGGGTCGTCACGTCTCCCAGCGGGCACTCATGGGGCTCCAACCTCCCCTACACCCCAGCCACTCGCCACCTTGGGTTGCCGGTCTTCGGGCCCCTTAGGCGTTCTTGGCTCCACCCGACCTCTTCCTGCGGCCCGCCAGCCGCGCGCCAGTGTCTTCAGGTCATGCCTCGATGTGCAGACTTCAAAGTCCTCGGACCTGGGTCCCCCCTAATCCGAATCCCTAGCGCCCTATCCCAACCACCCTGTGACTTAGCATGCAATTCCCACCACCGTGATAGCCAAAGCAATAAGGCCAGTGGGCCAAGAGGCCACGGAGGGTGCCCTTAGCCTATGGGCCCCATGGATCCCCCTGTGCCTAGGTACCCAGCCCTGGTTGCTCACCCCACTCGGGTATTGAGGCCCAGTCTTTTATCCTAGGGCTGTAGTGGGACCCATCCGCCACTTGTTCCGTCCCTCCTTGGGGTCTTCTGCCGCCCTCTGCAGTGATACCCGATGGGGTTCCTGTTGGCCACGCATCTGTTACCTCCTCTCTGAGGCTTCACTGCTGGCTTGCACGGTGATCCCTGGGGCAGCTTGCCCCCCGCTGCTTTCGCTGATTCTGTAACCAGCCCCTCTGCCGGTGCCGCTGCCGGCTCTGCTGCAGGCCCTCTGCGGGCTTTGCTGCCGGCTTCTCTACCGGCTTCGCTGCAAGCCCTGCTGCAGGTGTCACTGCCGGCTCCTCTGCCGGCGTTGCTACCGGCTTTGCTGCCGACTCTGCTGACAGCGTCACTGCCGACTCTGCCGTTGACTCTGTTGTCGACTCCGCTGCGGGTTCCTCCGCTGGTGTTGCTCCTGGCTTTACTGCTGGCTCTGCTGTCGGTGTCGCTGCCGACTCTGCCGTCGGCTCCGCTATCGGAGCCTCTCCCAGCTCCACCCCCAACTTCCCACGCTGCTCGATGCAGCAGCTGAGCCCCTCGGGTGTGGGCTTCCTCCTCGAGCCTCTGCTTGTCTGCCGCCCCGCTGCACCCTCGGGGCAGCTTTTTATTTCCGCCGGGTGGCGTCTCCAGCCCATGCCGCCTGGCCCCAGCTGGATATAAGCGCGGCTGATCAGTCGTGGTGGTGGTTTTGCCGCGCGCGTTCCTTCCTGTTCTTCGGGCTCTGCAGAAGGTAAGTGAGGCTTTCTTTTTGCTTTGGCTTGGGGTCCTCCTGTAACCCCAGCTCCCCTGGGACACAGAGGTAACCCTCATATCTCCTCTAATTTGTCCTGTTAGTTCTATCCGCAAATCTGGGGATCATGATATCCCTGAGAATTTGATCAAGATGTACCACGACACTTAATAGTTCTCTGTACAACCTCAGGGCACTAGAGCACATTGCTCAGTGTCCTATCTCAATGCTGCAGAGGAAGACAAAAGAAAAATAATTTCTAAAAAGCAAAATATGCAGTGGGGGAAACAAGTTCATTCCTATCTCCTATAGGAGATCAACTAAAGGCCTGAAGAATGTGATGTCATCATAATAAATGTCTCAGCGCACAACTACAAATGTTATGATCAAATTGAAGGCATTGTAAACCATTCAGTTCTCACTGGGGCTGAGGGAAATTACAACTTCTATTACAACTACAACATCAAAGAAATGGGATGAACAAAGGGAATCAGGGCTTTGTTATACCTTACACCAGGCTTGTCCAACATACAGCCCGCAGGCTGCCATGCTGCCCACCAAGCCATTTTATCTGGCCTACGGTGGCAGTGGAGCGCAGAGCTGTGGCGGTAGCAGTGGAGCACAGAGCTGTGGCGGCGGCAGCAGTGAGGAGCCATGGTGGCAGAGCACAGAGCTGTGGCAGCAGCGGCAGGGCTGCCGTGGAGTGCGGAGCCGCGGTAGTGGAGCGCGGATCTGCAGTGGCG
>NW_005842031.1:2285921-2288472 GCF_000455745.1 Alligator sinensis | reverse complement strand
CATAGTGGGCGCGGGGGTCCTTGCAACAGCTGCCCCAAGGGCTGCGTGGAGTGGGGCTGCCCCAGCTGCGCCTGATTGGACAAGCTGGGGATGGGCTCCGCCCCTTGCCCCCAGTATGTGGCCGGGGGAACTGCAGCATGGCCCACGCTCTGTCCGCATGTGCGGTGGACGGAGGCATGGGGTAAGTTCCCGTGCGGAGCTGGGGGTGCCTCGGGGCCGGCCAGGTGGACAGAAGCTTGGGGTAAGTTCCCATGCAGAGCTGAGGGCGCCTCGGAGCTGGGTTGGGGCTGTATGTGTGCGCGTACGTGCATGCATGTGCATGTGTGTGTGTTTCCCAGCACATCCCAATAGCTGCTTTGATCTGTCTGCTGCAACACATGTGTGCACATTTCCAGACCCATTTCATTGTCACTTCCTGCAACTTCATTGGTGTCAAGGGTCATGTGACATCACTTCCTTTTGTGATGTAACTTCCTGTGAGGTCTTTGAATATGGCTCACCGGCCCACTGGGTGATAAATAGTTCGTGATCCGGCCCCACATTCAAAAAGGTTGGACATCCCTGCCTTACACTGTGAGCTGCACAAATGTTGATCAGTGTTAGTGCTAGCTTGAGTTTGGAGCAGTTACACTTCAGGCCAGCAGAAACCTGGAGGACTGAAAGGAACAGACAGATCCAGCAGCCACAACTAAGCAGGGGGGTGGGGTTGCCATGAACAGGGATCTGAGGTGCTGGAGGGGTGGGGGGCAGTAGGCAAGGGGACAGTGGGCCTGATTTTGGCCAGCAGGGAAAACGCGGTGGATGGGATATAGAGTTAGTGCAACACAAGCTGGGCAGCACGGATCAGAGATTGCAGCAAAACCCCCAGGGGTTTTTTTGTTTTTTTTTTTTACTTAAAAATACATTCCCTCCCCTTCCCCAACTGTTTCTGTCTTCCTCTCTGCCCTCTCTATTCCTTATAAGTAGTTATAAGTAGTCATAGATAAGCTAAGATAAGTTCTTATATTCCATTATTGTAACAAGCCCCTTTTTATATTGTAAATAGTGTTCTGTTTTTATTGATTTTTACTGTTTTATATTGATATTGTATGATTTAGGCCTCTTTCTGTAAATTAGTCAAAGTAATGTCAAGTCTCCATTTTGTGTCCCCTGCCCAGGCATACTCTATTGTAATTATGTTGCAACTGTGACTCATACGTACCCCTCCCATGTAAATTTGTTCTTGGATGAATGAGAGAGAATGACAGTGCTTGAGACATAATGGTAGCAGCCCTAAAAATAGCTCCTACTGAGTGACCGGACCATCAGCTTAATGACTGGACCATCAACTTAACAACCCTACTGCTGCCTTGCATTGACTCTCCCTGAAACCACAGACTTCCTTTCAGGAGCAGAGACAAAACCCAATATTTGAAAGATAAAGACCCTCCAAGAAATCAGCAACATGGTAACAAAGAACAGAATAGAAACCAGCAACTCCACCATTGTATCCCACTGGACAGTGAGGACACCTGGAACTGCACAACCTCATCTGAGCAGGACTGGCCCTTGCCTGGGCATGTCCTTCTCATTGGAGTCACAGGTATCCCACCCTTATAAAAGGGGTGTTAGAGTGTGACCTCCTTGGGACGCCCTCTTTATCTGGACTAGCACTATGCCACGCCACCTATCCACCCAGAGGCCCTGCCGACGAACCCCTCTGGACAATGCCTTGCTGGAAAAGACCCCGCCTGCCCATTGAGGATCAGCTCTCAGCCTGAGACCCATGAGACCCAATCTCATGTCTGACTCCCATCCCTCTGTCCTCTGTCCCTCTGCTTCCCCGCCCTGGCTCTCTGCCACCTTTGACCCCTGTCCCAGCTCTCCCTCTATGTCCCGCCTTCTCTGCCAGCTTCCTACTCCCCCGGCTCACCGCTGCTCCACCACCTCTAAGCTTTCAGCTTTCCCCAGCTCACCGCTGCCTCCACCCCCCCCCTGTCACTATCCCAGCTTTCCCTGCAGCCTCTCTGGTTTCTCTGCCGGCTCTTCCCACCCTAGCTTCCTACCTCCACTCCACTGCCTCTGTTCTCCTGGCTTCATGGCCAGTTCTCCCAGTCTCGTCTCCACTGCCTCCTCCACCCAGGGCCCTGTAACAGGGGGCCTCCTCGGGGCCGATCTCCGTGGCCCGCCCACCTGTTCTTGGGCCAACCGCCCGCTTTCTCGCCCGCCACGCCTTGGTGTTAATTGATTCATTTACAGATGTCACTCAAGTGGGAGGCTGCCCATTTTAGTGCCTGATGCCAGGGGGCGCTCTCTGCGGCTCCTATCCTCCCCACTACCGCAGCTCAAGCCTCGCAGATGGCATCTTGATGTTCATATCCTCACTGGCCCCCACGCTGGGCCCCAGAATCTTCCAAACAGGACCCCTCCACGATCCCTCCAATCAGGCAGCCTCTCTGCCTTCATCCTGGCTACCTAGCCCCCCCAAAGCCATTTTCCCCTCTCAGGTGTGGTCTCCCCCGGGAACTTCGGCTACTCGCCCTGGCCCACCTCCAGGCCAGACGGGACCCCA
>NW_005842031.1:2262292-2285241 GCF_000455745.1 Alligator sinensis | reverse complement strand
CCCCGCGTCGGGCCCCTGGTGGCTGCCAGCTCCAGGCCCTTAAAGTGGCAGGCACACACAGTGCCCTGCCACAGGCCCCAATTGCCCCCTAGTCACCAAGCACCCCAATTACCCCCAAGTACCCTCTAGTATTAACACACACAGCCACTGAAGTGCGTGTTTGTGTGTGTGTGTATGTGTGTGGACCCATAGTGTCGTGTGTGTGTGTGTGTGTGTGTGTGTGTGTGTAATTTTGTGTCATGTCCTCCTGCCTAACAGTGCGATATTGAGATCCCAAGCATTGATCTGATGTGTGTCAAGTCAGCAAGATAATTCTGACCTGGAGAAGGGTAACTTTTAACTACATAAGGAGCGCTTAAAAACCAGTTTCAGGTGTTAATGTGCAGACAGTCCCGGGGTTAAAAGTTCTAGGAGCTGCCTACTGTGAAACAAGGTCCTCAGATTTGTAGATTTCCAGCCCAGAAAGGAGCCCCACAACAGCATGATCGCTTCCTGTGCACAAGTTAAAGAATATGTCCCAATAAACTGAATTAAAACACATCTTCTATACAGCTGTCTAATCTCAATTTAAAAATTCTAAGCAATGATCTGTTATCCTCTGCCACCCTGTGTAAGCAGTTTAATCATCTTCACAGCTAGCAAATTGTCTTAATTCAAGGCAGAATATGTCTTAATTTCAGCTTCCACCCCCAGCATCTTGTCAGCCCCATCTTGAATAAATTCTGCTCATTGATATATTATCAACAACTACATTCTGAAGTCTGTCAGTAAGCCTGTTTTTAAACTAGCTACTGTGTGTATTCATGCCATATAAGGCATGCTTTAAAAATTTTTATATGGTATTAAGTCACACATTTTGGAGAAATCCAAATACACAGTTACTTTTATCAACCAGATAGATAATCCTGTCAAAAAAAAAAGACAACAGCTGTGTTGGACAAAAAAATGTATATTTATTGTAAAGATGTTTGCTGGCAGCAAGACTCTCCCTGTGCGTGAAGAAGGGTGATTGTGCCAGAAAGCTTGCAAAGAACATTTTTTTCTAACTATTTAGTTGTTTTAATAAAAGATATCACGTGTACGCAAAGAACCTTGTCTGCCTATGTCCTTAGACCCACATGGCTATAACCAATAAACCTGCTGGCAGCAAATGTATTTTTCTCTTTTCATTCTTTTTTAGAGCCTCAAATTTACCATTATTTTATGTAGGATCAGCATCAGGCTATGCATGGATTTAGGCCTGTCTCATAATGTATATGTAAGTGAGAAAAGAGCAAAAGGGTATCCTCACGTTAATGAGGCTGGCCCCATTTTTTCAGTTTTACAAAGGAAAAATGAAAAAAAACTTGTCAGATATTTTTTCTAGAATACTGTATTCTTTTCATGAAATATTTTCAGCACCTTTGCATTTTGCCATTTGACAGGGAAATATTCAGGAGCACAAGTTTGACAAGGAAAAAGTTCCTGTGTAGATGTATTAGTTAACTATATTCTTTATTAATGGCTTAACCAGTTATGCAAAAGCCTATTCTTAAGTCTATTTTGTTATACTTTGCTAATGAATAAATAGAATGAGATTTAGGGTACAGACAGGTGCATTGTTATCAAATTATGCCAATATAAGCTGTTATGATGTAACTGTTATGTCTGTATGCAGGAGTAGCAATGTAAATGTATCAAAACCATTGCAGCTTTAGCCCTGTTCAGGGTTAAAGTTACATCAACAGGATCATTCAGGTGTAATAGTTATAACAGCACCTTCCTGAGTGGCAGCTTCCCCCTATCTTTTAAAGCAGTTAAAAGACACATTTGTGCATAGCTTTATTGTATGTATGTTCATTGTAACCTGTTTTTTTTAAAGTCTACTGATCAATCATTATTTCACCCAAAACCTTTTTTAGATACCTGAACAAAATGATGATTGTTATCCAGAAATGGTGGAGAGGTTATCAAGGGAGAAAACACTTCAGAAAGATGTTAAAGGTAGGAAATAATTTTTCAAATTATTTTAGGCATTTTACTACACAAATATAAGTAATTCATTTTCTTGCCTCTGGTTTTGTCCAAAAGTTGAAAATGTAAGCCCCAGTCTGGCAAACATTTATCATATTTAACAAAATCCAAGGTGACTGAATATAAGACACCCCCCCAAAATTAGATTTTACACACAGAAAATTTTCCATGTATAGAATCTAAGTTTGGACGGTCATTTAAAATTGTTGCCCTTCCACCCTGCAGTGGGGCAAGCAGCATCAGGGGGTAGGGTGTTGGCGGGCAGGCAACAGGGGAGTCAAGTGGCCTGATCTCTGCCTCTTGCCCCCCTCAGTGCCTGCATGCCCTGTGCCTGCCCCCCACCTGCCCTCTTCACAGTGCTTGCTCCCCTTATGCCTTCCCCACCACCATTTATCCCTTTGCTGCCTACTGTCACATAGTGCCTGAACCCATGGCACCTTGCCCCCCGTCACTTGCTCCCCTGTGATACCTGCACCTTCCCACCAATTTCCCCCTGGTGCCTATACTCCTTGATACCTGATCCCCACAACTTGCCCTCCTCCCATTAGCACCTCCTGACTCCAGCATCCCCCAGAACTTGCTCCCCCTGCTTCCTCCCCCTGATACCTGCCTCAACCCTCTCCACACCCTTTGGTGCTTACCTTCTTGTGGCAACTCCAGCTCTGGTTGGGACTCTACTCTGAGCTGGGACAGGGAGCACAGAGAACTTGCTGCCTCTGGCCCCTGCCCCACCATGCAGCAGTGGTTGTAGGGGTGGCAGCTCCAGCCTCAGCCCTGGATTTGGGCTAGAGCTGCTGCCACTGCTGGCACCACAGCTGCCTGGTCAGATGGTGGTAGAGGCAGCATGTGCTCCATCCTCTGTGTCCCAGGCCAGAGCAGAGCCTCAGCTAGAGCTGCGATGAGATGGTAAGCAGCAGCAGGGGGGTGGAGGGGCAGAGATAGCAGTGGGGAGAAGAGGCAGCAGCACGGGACAGGTGTCACGGGACAGCGGCTGCAGTTCTGACTCCAACCCCAGGCTCAGGGTCAGAGTTGGAATTGTAACCACTGCTACTGCCTCTGCCCCCAGCTTGTATTTGAATCTAAAACAAGGGGCTTTTTTTCCCATGTTGAATGGGGAAATAATTTCACCTTGGATTGGAGTAAATATGATATGTATATAGCTTTACTACCGGGTTGTTACTCCTGGTAGCATATGAATAAGTGTTTGCAGGATTGGAACCTTAGGCCCCAAATTAGCAAGGAGCTCAGATCATTGCAGTATTCTACCTGTGCTTTGTTAATTGCAGGATTGGGGTTCTTGGTTGGAGGTACTTTTTCCTTGAAGTGCTGTTAATTCTGGAAAATAAAATAAGCCAGTGTCTCTACATATCTGTTCTGTGTTTTAGTGGTTTAAATTTCTCATTTAATGAACCTTGAAATATTTGAGGTTTTGCCTTGAGGCACACAGCAGATCACAGCCAATCTAATTCCCTTGACGGACTTGAAGATAGCAGAAATGTATGATAGCACGCTAGCTTAAATCTCTGTTAGGAGGCCTAGGAAATTAAGAGAAGAATACTTTGCCCTTAACACTCAATGGTAAATTTTTTAATCACTCATCTGTTTCACTGCTTTACGAAGTTATATTAATATTTTATATTACAATAGTTTTTAACTTGCTATTCATTTATTCTTTATTAACTTTACTGAAACTAAATTGTTTTCTTTCTGTAGAAAAATAAATATTTACAGAAAGAAAAGAAAGGATCATATTTTACATACTGTATATCAAAGATTGTACATCTTAATAAACCTTGAATCATCCTTATGGGCCACACTTTTCAAGGTACCTTCAAATTACTCCAATCTGTGTATGCTGACACTTTATTTGGGTTCCACTCTAACAAGTTGCTATGACTCAAATCTAAATCACCTAAGGAGCCTCCATTTACTGCTTCCACTTACTTTGTTACCGCAGTGAAAGGAGTGGGATCCAAATCAACAGGTTAGGACAGCAGCAATGGTGCCTGTGTTTTGTCTAGTAGCCTAGCAATAAGAGCACTTGCCCTAGACCAGTGGTTCCCAACCTTTTTTTGCCACGACCTCCTGCTGGGAGCGGAGTGCAGTAGCAGCCCGGGGAGGAGGGGCAGGAGGGCAGGGGACCTCCCGACACATGGCGTGGTTTGTCCTTTGTGTGCGGTGCCGCCGACCTTTCCCCCACAATGCTCATTTGGGTCGTGACCTGAGATTGGGAACCACTGCCCTAGACTTTGCTGCCTAATGACTCTCCATGAAGTGAAAATGAAAAAGAAAGAATGTGACTCTGTGAGAGGGAGAGAAAATACTGGGAGGAAAGAACACTCAGTTCTGGCCTCTGCTGCCAGGACTGTTTATGCTTTTTACCTTGGATAGTGATCAATTAAAAACTCCTAGAAATTCTACCACACCGTTTAATTTGTGTCAAACTCCAAATGCCCTCTCTCTCAAACAGGAAACAATATAATCACCTTGCTGTGATGCTATGGATAGGCTAATTAGCTGCATTGCTTCTTTTTTGGGTGGCAGCACACAAAAACCTACCTTGGGTAATTCTTTACAGTGTTGCCTTTTGCTGGAATAGTTTCACATTATAGTTGCCTAGAATGCTTTGTAGTTGTTAAGGTGCAACAAAGGATCAGAAAAGTTGAAACCAGTGGCTCTGAATTTTTTGGTAGTAATACATAACAAATAAAGGTGGAGAGCTATAAAGTAAACTACCACTCTACACTTTTAAAACACAGTAAAATATGATTTACCATTCCAGATTAGAGCATACATCTGTCCTGTTTCTGGCAGTAGCTAATAACCAATGCTTTATAGGAAAACAAGAGCTCTACATAAGGATTGTCAGTTGTACAGTGGTGAGCTTGGGAGCATCTTTCTTAAACCTGCTAAATTGTGCTTACACCTCTTTTACCAAGAAGGACTAGATTTGACAGTTTTCACAATTTGGTTGTATAGTTTCTCAGTCAGCTCTGCAATCAAATACAAAAATTGCTTGTTTCTGCTTGTGGAGATAGGTTTCCTCATTCATTGCTCCTCAGACCTTTATGTCTTTGGATTCCTTGTGTAGTAACATATCACACAGCCTTTACTAGACCACTGGCCTGGCTCCACTAACAATATTAGAAAAAAAAGTCTTAGTAATTAAGGACAATATTTAAGTTAAAATTGTAGAAAAAAGTGTGTTAAACTCCTTCAACAATTGTCTGAATGACTTAATGTTAATTAAACACAATGATACATTTGACACGATAGGTTTTTTTAGACAAAAATTGGTAATTTCAAAATTTGTCTGATGATAATGACTAGACTGGTATCTGTTGCCAGCAAACAAGGCAAAGCATATGCACAAAATACCCATAATTACTTGATAATAAATCATTTTAATGATTATATGCAAAATTGTGAAATGTAAGTAGCACTGATGCGGAAAATAACAAAGGCTCAGGCTCATCAGATCTGCTGTCCATATGTGCATCACTACTAGTATTTCAGTTGTTACTATTCATGTGTCTCCCCCATCAAACTGCCCAAATCCAGTAAATAAAGCTAACTAATTAGATTGATAAATCTACATGGTCTGTCTGTAAGCAAGTGTTGATTGTTATTGTATTTAAAATATAGCTATGTTAGGAAAAATAAAGGTTTTTCAGGAATGTTAAGGTCATGGTAAAGTTCAGACGTGCTATATCTGGGATCACACTTGTTATCATGCAGGTACTGGGGCCTCAAAATCTCATCACCTGCAGGAAGGGACTATTATTATTAGCAGTAATATGATTATTATCAATATCACTAGTGTTAGTATTGTTACTGTTATTACAATAAGTCAGCATAGAACACTTGTCCCAGTGCAAAAAAATGCCCTCTAAGACAAAAGAAATGTTAAGGTTTCAGGACAGCATAATTAGGATTGAGCACTACATATGGTGACTATATTTGTTACTAACTTTAATGAGAACTGTGGCTTCTTTTATTTGGATACTTCTTTGAACAGCATACCTCAGCACTATTTTAAGGATAAATTCAAGAACCCTTATTAGTGGTGACTAGTGCCTATCAATAAGTCTTCTTGAGTAAGTGCTACTCAATGGGTTAAAGGGCAATACATGGTCCATGAAGCAACAGTAGATTTATACTATTCTCCAGTAGTCACACTGGGTGCATCTACATGTGCTTCTATGGTGCTATTGTTACTGTGCCATCATTTAGTACTTCCTTGTGGAAGTACTAAAAGATGGTGCAGTAGCAGCCCATACTGCACTATGCACACCACACACAGTTATTTTTAGGCACTACATCACCATAGCGATATGCTATAACAAGGGAGTGCATCACTATGGCAATGTAGCTATGGCATCACAGTTTTTGCTTGTGGACACTGTGTCAGCATAGCGCATTGCTATGGCAGTGTAGTGTCACGCGTAGATGCACCCACTGAGAGGCCTCAAGATGAGAAAAATGACCTGTGTACCAACTAATCACTTCCCAATTGTACATGGAAACTTTAGGGATTTTTGGACAAAACAGTAAAAAGAAAATTAATAAGACTATACAGCAAAAGCTGTGTTAACCGGCACCTTACAAGCCGGCATGCTCTGTTAACTGGCATGCCAGCTTGTAAGGGCTTGTAAGGGAAAAGTGAAACCGGAAATGGTCACCGTGGCACTTCTAGTTTTGCGGAGCCCCCACGGCCTGGGGGAAAGCAGCCTGTGCTGCCAAGCCCCCATGACCCAGGGGCATAGCAGGCTGTGCGGGTCCCCCCTCCCTGTCCCTCAGGGCCTGCAGGATGAGCGGCAACGCGGCAGGAGGGGCAGCAACACCCCAAACGCAGCGGGACAGGCAGCGGCCCAAACAGGCAAAGACGCCTGTTCAAGCCGCTCAGTTATCTGGCATATTTTGTTATCTGGCACCCTCCAATTCCCGTGGGTGCCAGATAACAAAGCTTTTACTGTAGTTTGTTATCCTTTATACATTGAGGGATTAAAAATAATGTTTGAAGTGGTATATTTTGGATTGATTCTGCCAGCGCTGAGCGAAGCACCCACTGGGTATTCAAATTGTTGGTGATGAAATTTTTGTGGGAGGGATTTTGGTGTGATTCACTGCGCAACTTGGGCCCCTGGCCTTCTGCCTGTATTTTCTCTGCATTTGTGCTGCCACCACTGGCTGTGACCTGGAACTTCCACCACCATTGGTTGTTATAGATCCATGTGTGGTCATTGCCTTGTGGAATGTGCTGGACCAGTGTTATGAACTCATAAGTGAAATTAAGCAGAGAAGGTGACATTGGTGGGCCCTGATGGCGTCCGGGACTATTTCCATTGGTGCTAAGAGCGAAAGAGCAGTACTTGTCAGGGAGAAGTATGGGTTCATTGCCAAACCATGGTTGGTCCATGAGCTGCCTCCCTGAAGGTGTTTGCCTGCAGGTTAGCAAATTGTGGTTGGATAGATGTAGGAATGGCTCCTCACTGTGAAGAAGCGTTTCTGGGCTAGGGAGATGAGTAGTGACTGGTGGAAGTTGATCATCATGGCTACCTCGATAATGAGCAGTGGTGCATGAAAGTTGCATGTGGTATATCTCCAGATGGTGACATGGTGACAGCCACCACTAGATTGTTCAGGCTGCAGGGTCTGCCTGCCTGACAACTGTGAGGTGCTTGCTTTTGCTCCTGCTCAAGCCATGGAGGACCCCTGTGGGACAGTAAAGCCTGGGGGCAATATGTGCCCTCAGGGACTACTGGATGGTTCTACTTGTGTGTGAAATTGTAGGGTGATCACTGTCTGCAGGTTTACAGTAGACACAAGATGATCCATGGGCTCCTGCTCAACCTTTATGGACTCCCTGAGCATCTCATTTGTACTCTTAGCAATAGCTGTGTAGTGCTTCTTGTCTTTTGCATGCCATCTGGCACTGGCAAAAGGTAGGGGTGAGAGTGGTGCATTGTCCTGACATCCAGGTGTGAAGCAGGACTAGTGCCTTATTTTGAGCTCTTGGCATGAGGCCAGGGACAGCAGGGAGGCTACTTGGAGCTATGCACTCTTGCTATTATGTTTTTTCATAGGGGGATGGATGAGGCATTAAGTGGTCAGTTACCTTAAACAGCATCAGTTACTGTCTAACATAAAGTGGGACCTACAACATAATGACTGTTTGGTAACTGTTTCTCAAAAAAAAAATGGGTGGGTCCCATGAATCACCCATTATGACTGAAGTGGTACTATTAGCACACCACAGTCACATGGAGGATGGGGGAAGGAGGGGCATAGCAGAACAGTCCCCATGTGCAGCCATGTCATTTCAGTGTAGGCTTTAACTGCTGTTCTGCATGGGGATGGGAGAAAGAGGAAAGAAGCTACAGGGTCAGCCAGCCAGCATGCCATTCAGGTTCCACTGGGAGTACTCCAGCTCCTCGCCCATCACCCCCAATTGCTCATCCTCTCTTTAACAAACCATAACAGTGGGCTGCCACTTACCACTGCCAGAAGCAGGATCTATACTGTTGTCAGCATTGTCTTCTGGGACACAGGCTCCCTCTTATGAGAGTGCTGGCAGGGATGCTAAAGACAGTGGGAGGACAGGGAACTCCAGGCTCTTGTTGTCTGAACCTGGGTCCATTTCAGAGTCCGCATGGCTTGAGTGGATAGCCAGTGAGTCCATGCAGATCAGCAGGATGGCTTGGGAATCCACAATGTGGCTCAATGCCCAGCTTGTTGTGCTGGCCTGCAAGGGGTATGTTCAACTGCCTATATTTGACCTGTCGAAGGGCTATCTTCGACCACAGTTGCATCAGAGTCCTTATCACTCTCCTGGGTGGCACGGCCGCTGTGTTCACTGCATATTTAGAAACAACATGTCATTGACTGTGAAAATGCAGAACAGTTCCTCTTATTGGGTACACGAGACCCTGTGTGTACCTGAAATGCAGCTACCATCCTGTGTCTTTGTGATAAGCTGCCTGAACTTGGACCAGCACTCACAATCATGTTTCCAGGCCACTATTTCCTTTAGGATCCATTCATAGACCATCTTGTTTCAGTGACTTTAGTGGAACCACCCCACTGGTCCTCGATCTCACCCTAGATGGCAGTGAGAACTATTACCTCCTCCCTGGTCCAGTAACTGCCATGTATGATGCTTCAGGCTGTCTGAGAAGCCATGAAGGCAGGAGCATGAACGTATATCTGATGACTTCACTGGGTCTGAAGACTTCCCCAGCAGCTGGATGGTTGGGTGGGTGGAGGTGCCCAGCGATTGGTGATATTTGAAGTTGATTCAGTGGATACAGGTTGCGATGCTGATTTTGGGTCAGTGATGAACATGCGAAATGTCTGGGAAGTTGCTATGCAAGGCAACTAATGTGTAGGAGCAGTCATCTGGGACGGTCACCTCTGGGCAGTAGAGTTCTGTGATCAGGGCAAGAGTGACAGCACAGAGTCCAGTGGACCTGGCACGGCAGGGCAGAGTGGGGTCAGGCGGGGAAGCTCCTTGCCTCTGCAAGCCCTATGCTGCCCTGGTGAGGCGCCCCCTGCTCGCCCAGCAGCAGCAAGGGGCACAACCCTGTACTGCTGCCCCCACTGCTGCCAGGTGGGCATGAGGTGCCTCACCAGGGTGGCATGGGGCTTGCAGAGGCAAGGAGCTTCCCCACCCCAGTCCACTCTGCCCTGCCACACAGGAGTGCATGCAGGAGCTGGGAACCACCTCTACCTCCCCCCACCCCATGGACAAGCTGCCTACAGCTCCATCCTACTTCCCGCCCAGGCTCTACTCCTGTGCATTCTGGCCCTGGGGCCCAAGCCCCATGCACCACCTGGATTGGGCAGCAGCCCCAGCCCTGCCCAACTCCCTCCCTCCCTATGGGGGCTTCAGTTCCCACCTTACCAGCCAGACTTACCTGTAGGAGCTGCTGTCCCCTGCCTGACCACCCTCCTCCCACTCCCCCCAGCCCCTTTCAGGCTGGAACTCTGCCAGCCTGCAGAGAGCTCTTTGCAAAAGTGGAAAATCCATGTGTTTCTCTGTTAAAATGAAAAATCTGCATTTTTCTTGGTCAAAAGGCAAAATCTGTGGTTTTTTCCATTTTTCAGTGGGAAACAGAAAACCTGGATCCCTGGTGATAACACAGAATAAACTGTTAGCATCTCTTATCCCTTTTTTAGGGTTTTTTCCTGTGACAAGGAACAGCAATGTCTGAACATTTGCACTTTTTCCCGTCCTGGGAAAAAAAAATTCTTAAGGGACAAAGTGTTTTTTGTTTTTAGCCGTAAGTGCCCTCAGCATATCAGGAGAAGTACCAAAACGGTGTTGCAAACTATCCTGGCTCAGTTTAACCAGTCATAAAAAGAACCCTGGTTTCCAAGCATGATTACTTACCATTAGAAATGTAATTCATAAACTGGTTGTCCCACATTGCTTTTGTATTTCTTTCAAGTTAAGAAAAGTTGAGTGTGGTAAAGCAATACTGAATTTATTTAACCTAACAGCTTCAGAATATTCTTAGGCCAGGACACGTTATTTCATTGTTGTGTTGTCTGGTTAATGTAATTCAGAAAAGATTTATGGAGTAGAATTAAGCTAGAAGACACGAATTGTTCTAATGCACAAGTCTGGGGTTAAGTTTTCTGCTTGAAATACTTGTACATAGAAAATAAAACTTTGTTTCAATCTAATATATAAGAATCCCTGAATTTTGCTTCTGTATAAAATATTACACTTTGCTATTGTTTCTGTTTATATTATTAGTGAAGCAGTATGATATTAAAATAAGCATTTAAAATGCACCTCAATTAAACTGCAGGAATTATGCCTTGCTTAATGTAATGAAGAAAGAGAATTTAAAATGAAGTAGCATCATTGTGTTCATTTGTAAATAACATATTGCAGCCAACTGTTTCTTAATTGCCCAGACTGTTGATAAATAATCCAGTCCTGCTGCTCTCCACAGACAATTTGCTTTGGATCAGACTAGGCAATTCAAATAACACTAATTACAGTGAAACCCTTTTATAGTGAATTCCTCTGCCATGGGGGAAAAAAAAATCACTATATCAGGGGAAAGCACTTTTGCCTTTGATTTGTGTCTAAAACATGAGAAAAACATAAAAGCTGCATGTTGTGCTAAATAAAGGACATACACTTGTATTTAAAGTACTTATATTTTACTTTTTATGATACAACTGTGAATTATGTTCATTTTGCATTTGTAATTAGAGGGCGGAACAGATGTGAAAGCTTAGTTTAAAGTGATGTATCCATTAAAATAACCTATGCTGCCAAGTGATTGTTCAGTATAACAGGGGATTCGTTCATGAGGAGAGGAATTCTACTTTATTGGAAGGAAACCAGAACTTCAGAAAATGTTTTCTATATCAGGGGATTCACTGTAACATGGTATCATTGTATTTATGATTTTATGATGTTAAAATGAATATTAAATGAAACAAAATTCCCAAGGATTACTCGGGAGGCGGCTAAGTACATAACATTTAGTACAGATGGTTGGAAGGCACAATTTTGCTCCATCACCGCATCCGTATCCTTGAACGATTTCGACTGAAGACAGCATTTCTTTGAATTTTTCATTAAACCAGACGTCTTGAAATATGAATTCCTTTTATGTTTCTGTGAGTTTTGGCTAAAAGAACCCCAGTGAATAAATCATACAATACTACGTGTCACCAGCACTTGTGAATATTTCTGCTTTGTTATTCTACTCTCAGTAGAGCACCATTGATTATCAAACTCAGCGGAGAGCATTTTATGATCATATATCTCCATTAGCTCCTAGTTTGACTACCATAGATTTTTCTGGTTAAGCCTGCATTATGTATTAGGAAGCCTATCTCTTCAATACAAAGTTTGATTTTATTCTCTCTAAGCCTAGAACTCTTATTATGTATTATGTATAAAGATTCTTATCTTTTATATGTAAAAATAGGAGCACTGTCTTTGTGTAACTGAAATATATGCCATCTCTTTTTTTCTTGATTCACAGACAGCATATTTTATTATGAAGATGAATTTCTACAATGAAATGGCTGTCAGGGTAAATATTTCTTCACTTGTTAAACAAATGAAAAGTCAATTGTGCTCTGAATTTGCTTTTAATAAAATGAGCAAACCAGAATAATATAAACTTGATTGATATGCTGGTGGTACCAGAAGGAAATAGTATATAGTTAAAAATTAAAGTTACACTAAGTAATCTGGGTTCTGTTTGAAAATTATAGACATTGCGTGTGTAAATCCTTGTCTGTTTTAAATATTTAATGTGCTTGAACCTATATGGTAATTTAAAAAAAAATCTGAAATGTGTATATACGCGTGCCTGTGTGAATACACATCCATATACTTGCAATCCTGGTAAAACACATGTTCTTATGATGTCATCAACTGTTATAGGGGAGTAAAAAGATATATGTTAGGGCATGGCATGACTCCGTAATTTGTTTACTGTATTGCTATAGAGGCAGTCACCCAGTTAGTACAGCAAGTACAAATTAATTGACTAAACACATCATCACAACTGTGCTGACCTCATTGATGATGTCATCCATGATTCTTTAAACAGAGAAGAATGGAAACATCCTTGTATGCTAATAAAAATGCAAATAGGGTTTATCAAAGGGAAAACTGCAAAAGTCCACTGTATATATTATACTTATGTTTAGCATAGTGCAACCGTGCATTCTTGGGCTACTGGAAACTGCATGTAAACAACCATGTAACTTTTAAGTATGGAATTTGTTCTTCAAATGAGGTCCTCATTACCCTCAGATCATTCTGTGGGACCTCATAATACAGAGGGACCTCCCACATCATTCTATGGGACCTCATTGTATAATGGGACTTCATTCTGGTTCTTTTATATGAAAGGACTGAAGCAGTACAAAAGGTCCTAAAAATCCCCATGTCTGTATCAAGAAGACTTCTCTTATTGAAGAACAATGGAAGACAGTGTAAGGTTGCTTTTTGAGGATGCTCTCACAAGCTTCAGCACAGAAATTATCTTCAGGGGAGGACTGCAACATGCAGAGCTCTAGTGATTCTTATAGCTTAGCCCAGGGCACTTGCGGCTGACCCCAGGACAATTTTACTTTCACTAGGGATTCTTCAGATCCCAGAGCAGCTCAGGAGTGGGAGCACAAAGGTGACTTGCAGGGGTGTAGGTTTTAGCCATGTTGGTCTAAGGACATAGGCAGACAAGGTTCCCTGGGTGAATTTGATATCTTTTATTAGACCAACCCAAATCGTTGGAGAATAGTTATTAAGCAAGCTTTCGGGTTCCACTGCATTTGCACTGAAGAGAACACCCGGGATTGCCACCTCACCAATCTTAAAAAGACTTTCACCCAGCAAGGACACTCCTCCAGAGAGGTAGATTGCACGTTTGAAAGAGCCACCCGGACACCACATGAAGAACTGCTGCAGTACAGAAGAAACCCCCCCACAAATCACACACCGCTGGTTACGACATATCACCCCTCCCTCGAACCTGTACGAAAAATCCTCAAACAACTGCAACCCATACTAGAAAGAGACCCTATTCTTAAAAAGATCTTCCCAGAGCCACCCATCCTAGCCTTCAAACAAGCACTGAACCTCGCCAACCTCATCACCAGAAGCAAACTTCCTCAACCCCAGAACACACCAAAAGGATCCAGACCGTGCCCTGACAAGAAATGCAAAACCTGCCAACACATCTCCACCACCCCCACAATTACTACACCCCACAACAGAGCCATCAGCATCCCTGGATCTTACAGCTGCACCTCCAGAAATGTAATATACCTCATCCAATGCACCAAATGCCCTGATGGAAAATATGTAGGAGAGACCAAACAAACTGCGCACCAGAATGAATGTACACTGGAAATCTATCAAAGACAGGAATACCCAATTACCGGTGGGGGCACATTTCTCACAGGAGGGCAACTTTCTCTCCAATCTCTCAGTCCTGATCCTCCAGGGAAACTTACACAAGACTTCCCAGAGACGAGCCTATGAACTCCATTTCATCAACCTCCTGGATACTAGAGATCATGGACTAAACATAGACATTGGATTTTTGACACATTATAATCTGCCTGGCAACTGACTCCCCAGCCCAGCCCAGCCCCTGGCTTCTTTACTTTTCATTCCATCCAGGAAGAGCACACACCAACTGCTGAAACTTCCTTAGCCTGATGAAGGGTTTTTGAACCCGAAAGCTTGCTTAATAACTATTCTCCAACTATTTGGGTTGGTCTAATAAAAGATATCAAATTCACCCAAGGAACCTTGTCTGCCCAAGGTGACTTGAACACTCTTAGTTCCCACTTCCCTAGTTTTGTGCTGCTTCTTTGAAGGAACAGAACCTTACTTTCTGCAGCCACCTTACATATTTAGTGGAAATCCCACTTTCATTGCCAGTAGGCTCTAATCGCCCTACATTTTTGTATTAGTTTATTGCTTAGTTAACTATTTTAAACGCACATGGAAGCAGGTTAAATATTCTACTAATATGAAATTGAATTCAGTAAGAAAGCACAAGTCAGCTCAGATATTGGTCAGATGCGTCTTTCAGAAAGAGTTTCAGAACCAGGTTTCATAAACAGCTGCATACCCAAGTCTGCATACCCAAGTCTAATACCAAATCTAATTCCAAGATATAATAATTAGGGACCTATCAAATTCAGAATTGCATGATTTTTTGCAGAAACCATGATTTCATGTGGACTCTGTGAAAAACAGTGGGCTCCATGATTTTGGTGGGCTCGCTGCAAAAAAACCCCCAAACTTACTGGAAAGCAGAGAAGCCGTGCAGTCTTGGACCATGGAGGTGGGGAGTACAGGGTGGGGCTGCTTGCAGTAGGAGGCACAGAGGCTGCAGGCTTCCTGCTGTAAGGAGTCCTGCCATGCCCCCCCCCGCTGCTGCCCCTCCCCTCTCTCCCCTGTGCTCCACAACTGCAGGTATTCTCTGCTTGCTGGTATGCTTGTTTTATTTTTGAATTGGAAGAGTCTGTGGTTTTTCCTATGCTTCTAGATTTTGCAAGTTGCCACATGGGTCCAGGAATGATTTTTTTTCTCCCTTTTGTTGCTATAGATAAAGGTTTTTTTTATTATCGGGGGTGGGTTACCTCCTCAGAAACATTGGGTGTTGATGCAGCCAAGGCTTGGAATTTTGACTGGGGTGTGCCAGTGCTTTCACTGGAACACAAATCCAGAGGTTCCTCTTAGAGTGCCTTGCTTCTCTGCTCAGTGTCAGACCAATAACCATATTTGAGATTAGGAAGGAATTTTCCCCCATGATCAGAGATTAGATTGGTACAGATTGGGTGCATCTACATGAAATGTTTATTAAAGAGTAGACTAATTAGTGCTTCAGTAAATATCTTGGTGTTTACATGAGCAGGGCTATGAGGCTGGAGTAAACTAATAAACTCTGCAGAAGGGTAGTACCTGTAAATAAAAGTGTCATCCTGCTGCAGAGTTTTTTACTACACAGCAGCACATGTGTAGATGCTGATGCGGCTGGCTGGTGCACGAGTCAGTGCAGGGGCCTCCTGCCAGCTAGCCCTGCACTGGAGCACCCTTGGCCCTAGCCAGCCCCTCTGCAGTATGTTGAGCTGGACCTGATGGTCTTGTGAGGTCCCTTCCAAGTCTAATGTCTATGAAATTTATGAAAATGCAGCCTGTTAAGTTTGGGGATGGATGATGCAGGACCTGATTTATTACTGCACTACCCCAGTTTGTGCTAGTGTAAAGTTATTGAAGTCATTGTAGAAAACTGAAGTACAATAGTTGTCAGTCAGCCCTGTAATGTTAAAACACACTATATTGTCAGCATTAGGAAGTTATTTTAAAATTAAATTTAGCTTAAAACTTAAATGTAACTAGTGGATTAAATGTCTTCTGTACAACTAATGATTTATATTATAACACCATCAGACTCTTCAGTTCAATTTTGCAATGATTGCTTAAGACCTAGCACTAATATTAGAAATAACATTCAGAGCTAAGGTAAGTTCATAGCATCTGCGTTCAGAAGTCATTCTACGTGTCGCTCTCCTGGGATTATGTTTGGCCCTAACCATTACTGTTAATCTCATCTTCATAAAAATTGAAACACAAAAAATCTTTCAAAATAGAGGCTTATTATCTGCAATTTATTTTCTAGGAATCAGTTTTATTTATTTTTTTAATATTGGATTGTGATATGTTGTTCTCTTTATTTTTGGAAGATTTAAAGTTGCTATGAATTTTCAACAACAAAAGTAACCCCCAAAAAGAAAATCTTTCTATGAGCAGATGGCTTTTGATATATCAAGGTTTTGCCATTTGTTTTAGTGCTTAAAATAAACATTATTTATAAAACCACTTACATTTTGATGTTACTTAATGAGGAATATGCATCATTGATTTGACTAGCTTAAGAGGTCATTTAGAACTTGCCCGTTAACAAGCTGTAATCTGCTGAGCACACAATGACTTTGTTTAAAATTATCTGTTCAGTGCTGATCAATGACAATAATTGTTTTGTACCAATCACTGTTGAAACTTGCTAATTACTTTGAAGGGCATACACACTCATCTTTTTTTAGAAGTGTTAAAACATTCACCTTGGAATTAAAAAGGAATAGAGTTATAAAATATTGTATTCTTTTGGAAAAGCAACAATTTTCAGCAACTTCTATATGGCAAATTTGTGCATCACCAGAACCTTTGTGTAAGATCTTGTTCTTCTAAGACTATATAATCTATATCATGTTATATAGATTCAAGCTTACCAGTCATGCAGACTCTGACCTACTGAATAAGGAAAATAGAATCTTAGCATTTTAAAAAAAGATCTATTTTTGTTGTTATTGTTAGATTGGTATAAATCCACAATGTATGCATCAAAATGTAGGAAGTTACTCTGAATTTATGGAGAATTGGAACTGAGAACAGAAGAGGATATCTGAAGGTTCATTTGAGCCTAACTGCCCATTGAGCTACTCTGGTTAAGGGAGTAATGTGGCCAGCATCGTATCTAGCCACCTCTGACTCTTCAGTCTGACTGACCATGTACCCTTACTGCCAAGTCAGCTGGGTCCAGCTTTTGGCATGAGTTCAGATCAGGACTTGAATTCATGCCTCAGAGCCATAACAAGAAACCCTAACTACTCTGCCCCTGTGCCTTTCCATGGAACGTGATAGTTTGGGTGAAATCCTGGCCCCACTGGAAAAAGTTAGAGTTTTGCAATGTTTGCATGAGATCATAATCCTGCATTAGAGCAGAACTATAGGGAAACCAATTGCTCCTGCTTTAGTAGCAATACTAAGACCAAAAATGAACAAAGCTAAAATCCTTATTCATATGCCTAATCTCAGATCTCTGCAGACAAGCTTATTCTTCACTCATATTCCAGCCCTTTTTTTCATCTTGCACATTTGTGCAGAAGGAAATGGGCGTGCAAAGGATGTGATGGGCAGAGTTCTGTTTCCCTTTGCATGCCTAAATGGCAATTTCCCAGCTGTATAAGTGGCATTTTTGGCGTTTATGCACAGTGTGTGATTCTGTTACCTGTGCAATGTGGATGTGTAAGCATCCCTATGGCAACAGAGCTTGCTCAGTGTGTGGTGTTCTAAACAGGTAGGTCTGTGGCTACATACCTGGCCAGGAAGAGGCATACTCTCTCATGTTTTAACCTGGTGGTTAAGGGACAAACTCCTTAAGTAACAGATCAAGGTTCTAGACTTGCCTCACCCAGATAATATTTGAAACTCAGTGGGCACGTCTACACAAGACGTTACTGTGCATGAATGCAGTTTACTGTGCAGTATGCACACACATCTACATGTGAATGATCTTACTGCGTAGTAAAAGCTCTTAATCCCATTTAAATTGCTACTTGCAAATGCAAGTAGCAAATTTAAGTGGGATTAGTTAATGCACAGTAGTGCACGTGTAAATGTGACCCAGGAGTAAATTTATTCCCAGGTCTGCCTAGGCACCAGGAGCCAACCTAAGGTGAGACTAAGGGCTGCAGGCTAGGAGCCTCTCCTGCTCCAGGGCTGGGCTGCCTTTATAGCAGCCCCTGTCTGCAGGGTATAAAAGCCTGCAGACACTTTGGGCCTGGGACACACACCACAGGCACCCTGAGGATACTGCAGGCCCTGTGTGTCTCCTTGGGCAGGCCACAGCTGGGCTGCGCTTGCCTGCCTGAACTCCTGCACTGCTGCCTAGCACTGCACTACCACATGGCTGCCAGGGCAGTGCCAGTGAGGCCAGCTGGGTGCTGCAGGCTGCTGCAGCCCCAAGGCAGGCCTGTCGGCACCCCAGGGCCACCTGCAGGCAACTTCTGGGCAGCAGAGCCAGGGCCACCTACCTGCAGTATGCCCCCGGTAGCCTGCCCTGTGCCTGCATGTGCTGCAGGACATTGCCTCTGCCATGCAGCTGCTGATTCTGGGCCATACCACTGCACTGGGTGCTGCTGGCAACTGCCTAGGGCCGGCAACACTGGGACAGCTGCACAGGGGCCCAGAGAGACAGGTGGGACCCACTGTGGCCTCCTCCTCCATGTCCAAGCCTGGGACCACACATCCACACACCCGTACCCTCCACCTGGGGCCCCAACTGGAGCCAGGAGGAGACTGGCCACCTCATGGCACTCTGGGGGGAGGCAGAGGGTCACCCACAAGGCAGCAGGAGCTGAGGCTTTCTGGCACCCCATCTTTGCCTTTCACTGGGGAAACACAGGTGTGGCATTTCCTGAGGACTGCACTGCCACAAGCAACACCCCCTCCCCACCAGTAGGGTATAGTTTTAGGTTATACCCCAGTACCAGGAACCTCCTCCATCCTCATAGTTCCTACCCTGAACCTCCAAGCTGTTCTAGGAGCAGCAGATCTCCAGCTGGGTGATGTTGTAACTGCAGCAACTGCGAGCTCAGCTCTTGGGACCTAGCCTTATACCCAGGCTTCCAGACTCTCCCCCAATCAGGTAGCCTCCTGCCTAATGTGACCACCTGATTGGGTCTGCTCCCACCTACAGGTTGCTTGCTGCCTGCTCCGACCCCTTGAAGTGGCAAGCACAACCTGTGCTCTGCCGTAGTTGGGCTGGAGGTGCTGGAGCAGGTCTTGGAAGGTGGCCCAGGTTATGCAGTCCAGCCACTGCTCATCATCCCAGGTGTGCTGGATGACATGCAACCACCAATCCTGGCTGGCGTGGGGGGCCAAGAGGCAGAGGGACTGGAGGCCCAGGAGGGTGATGGCAGCCCCAGCAGTGGCATCATGGAACCCCTTGTCAGTGTCTATCATTGCAACAGAGGTACAGTGGTGGCAGCAGCTCTGGGACAGTGTGCTGTGGCCAGGCAGGCGGTTACTGGGTGTAGGGGAGCCGGGTGGGGTGAAACGGCCATGGGCTAGGTGGCAGTTAGTGCAGAGGGCCAGCAGGGCAATCGTGGCAGCCAGCAGGAGCCCACAGCAGGGGTCATTGCTGCCAGGGTCAGAGACTGGAGCAGCCATAGTGTGGGGAGGCAGAGTGGCTGAGGAGAAAGCTGCCACATGCTGTCCCTGCATTTGGCATGCTGCTCCTGGGCAAGGAAGTGTCTGATCAGAGAGCAGCAAGCATGACTGGCTTTTAAAGTGGGATGCCTGGTGCTGGCAGCTGCAGCCGAAGCCTAGAGCTCCCCCCAGTGGCCACAGGGG
Organism: Alligator sinensis; assembly: GCF_000455745.1. Taxonomy (NCBI): domain Eukaryota; kingdom Metazoa; phylum Chordata; order Crocodylia; family Alligatoridae; genus Alligator; species Alligator sinensis. The sequence continues at coordinate 2,265,536 of NW_005842031.1, read as the reverse complement.
CCCATTGCAGGGCTGCAGGGAACTGGGTGCAAATCAACTCCCTAATCCCCATATGTGTAGACGTCTGACCAAAACCCCTTATTCCAGCTTAGTTGACACCAGAGTAAATCTAGGCTGGAGTGAATGTATGTGTAGATGCTCCCAGTCTCTCTAATTTCCTAGCACAGTGCTTTAATCACCAACCACAGGTTGGATGCTGTCCATTCCCCTCTCTAGCACTCTTTTTGAGGATGAAGTCACTGCACTTTAAATTTAATATTCAGTGGAGAAGATGGATGGAGAGCAGTAGGGACAAGGCAAGAGCTACAGACCTGCTCCCTTCCTAAGCAACCATTTCATTGAGCTATACACACTGTAGTTTGTTCTCTCCTGGCTCCCCTGCCCAGGGGAGCAGTTTCAAAAGGAGGGCTGGAGAGGAGATTGGATGATACCTGACACAGGCTTGTTGGTTAGAGCACTCTGTCGGAAGTCAGAAATTCAGATTCAAACCCCTTCTGGGCAAAAGGGGCCTAGAAGCTGGGTCTCCTCTTTCCTAGAGAATTCCCCTAACCACTTAGCTATTGGATCTAAAACACAAGAGTGTTTTTCTTCTCCTCCTCCTCTGTCATCTGACACCTGCTAATCATGGGTTTTTGCCAGGTGGAATTTTGGCACTTATACCCAGCATTTACATGTATATAGTTGTGTAGCCTAGTGCACATACTGATGATCCGTGAGGATGCTTATGCATCCACACTGCATGGGTAATTGAATCCCAAACTGTGTAAGTGCCAAAAATACCACTTATGTGGCTGGAAAACTGCCATTTAGGCACACAAAGTGAAATAGAATTCTGCCCAATATTTACTACCACATAGTGCAAAAGACTATGCCTAATGCTTAACCTTACTTGTTCCCATGTATAGCTACCCATATCAGTATTATTTATTACTTAAAGTGCAGCAGTGACTAGACATCTAAGCCTTTTGTAGAAGATATTGTACATATTGTACAGGCATGCAGAAACAGATAGTCAGTGTCCCAAAGAGTTTACAAAGTTATAATCAGACAAGATCACACAAGTGTGTGAAGCAGAAAATAGAAATAGGAGGATAAGAGAATATAAAGTAACAGTAAAACACTAATGTTTTAATTAATAGATATAGTACAACAGATTGCATTCCTTGTGGCACAATCCTCAACGATCGTAGAACTAAGGCCAAGGTCTGTGCTACACGTGCTTCTTATTCTCATTACATTAATGGAGAGGCAAGTTTGGGTGTATGCTTGATATCACTTTTAAAAGCACCATAACTTTGAGAAACATAACAGGCATTGCATGAGTTTTGCCAAACTTTTTCAGTATTGCATAAAATATACTGGGGTAAAATATTTTTTTTCTAGATCCAGAAAAGATGGCGAGGCTATTACATCCGAAAATATATCCATAATTATTATACACTGAAGAAATACCTGGAAGCCGTTTCTTTGAATAATGAGATTGTCAGGTAAAGATAAAAATACCAGGTGGTAAAACTTTAATTTCCTCTTCTCCTATTTCTAAAAAGTTTATAGTAGTAATTACATTCTTTCTTTGGGTAAAGGACCCCCTCCATTACCTAATATATAATGTAATCATTATTCCCTTCTGTCCCCAAGTCTGAGCATGTTGTGCCAAATTCTGTTCTCAGTTACACTGGTATATATCGAGTTAATTCCTATGAATTTATTGGAGTTGGTCTGGATTTACCCCAGTGTAATGAGCAAAATGTATTTAGAGCACTTAGGGTATCTTGGATGTATGTTTCACAGAAATATATTATTTGGGGATGATTTCAGTGTGGGGAGAGGGAAGGCAGGATTTTTTTAAACAATTTCATTAAAATTGGTTATTGACAGTAAACATTTCATAGGATTATGTATATATTTTGTATATTTTGATTTCATAGGTCATTTTCCTTGGCTGTGATGGGGCCCAGGTTGTTATGGGGGCTCCTCATTGTAATAATGTTATAAAATAATAACAGTTTCAGCCAAATTAATCCTTGATGAAACCTACTTCTACTTCATCACTGGCCCGTAAAAATGAGATTTTGTTTTTTCTTCATTAACAACAAAAAGAATGAAGATTGTTGTCACTGAAGGCTACCAAAATAAGAGGAAAGAGAATATGAGATATCAAAGTGATATTATGTTAGTGGGTCTTATTAAAAAAAAAAAAAGAAAGAAAATTAAAAAAAAACTTTTATAAGGCTATTTAAATATATTTGGTAGCCTTCAGCGACAGAAATCATTCATAGTTTTCATAGACTTCATAGGCATTAGGGCTGGAAGGGACCTTGGAAGATCATCGAGTCCAAGCCTCCGCCCAAAGGCAGGAAGTCAGTTGGGGTCATAGGATCCCAGCAAGATAAGCATCCAATTTTTTCTTGAAGGTGTTCAATGTAGGTGCTTGAACCACCTCCAATGGCAGGCTATTCCAGACCTTGGGGGCTCGGACAGTAAAGAAATTCTTCCTTATGTCCAGCCTGAAATGGTCTTGCAGTAGTTTATAACCGTTCGACCTCATCATCCCTTGGGGCGCTCTGGTGAACAAACGTTCCCCCAGATACTGGTGGTCACCCCTGATAAACTTTATAGGTGGCCATCAGATCACCCCTGAGCCTGCGCTTTTCCAGGCTAAAGAGCCCGATAGCTCTCAGCCTGTTGTTGTAAGATCTGTTTTTCCTGGCCTCTGATCATGCACGTGGCTCTCCTCTGGATTCTCTCCAGCTTTTCCACATCCTTTTTGAATTGTGGAGCCCAAACTGGACGGAGTACTCCAGCTGCGGCCTCACCAAGGCCAAGTACAAGGGGAGAATAATGCCCCGGGATTTGCTTGAGAAATATCTATGGATGCAAGCCAGCGTTTTAGTCATTTTACTAGCCACAGCATCACATTGAAGGCTTATGTTCATCTTGTGGTCAATGATAATCCCCAAGTCTCTTTCTTCCGTAGTGCTAGCCAGTGTAGCACTGCCGAGCCTATAAGGATGCTGCAGGTTTTTCCTCCCAAGGTGGAGAACCTTGCATTTTTCAGTGTTAAACACCATCAGATTCTCATCCGCCCACTTGCTGAGCCTGTCCAGGTCAGCCTGGATCACCCTCCTGTCTTCAGGTGTGGATGCTTTGCCCCAAAGTTTGGTGTCATCGGCGAACTTGGCCAGTCCGCTTCTGACTCCAGTGTCCACATCATTAATGAAGATGTTGAACAATATGGGTCCAA
>NW_005842031.1:2211577-2262029 GCF_000455745.1 Alligator sinensis | reverse complement strand
GGGCACTACACCAGAGTGCCAGGAGTTCTCAAAGATCTGTGCCAGGGGCTGGGCTATGATGCTTGCCAGCTCCTTGAGTACTCTAGGGTGTAGAGTGTCAGGGCCAGCTGACTTGAAGGTATCCAGCCTCTCAAGGTGTTCCTTCACGAGGTCAGCATCGATGGAGGGCAGGGAATCTCCCTCGCTGAGACCTCCCTGTCCCATAGTGGGCATGGGCGTCCCAAGGGACTGATGAAAGACAGACTCAAAGTACCCATTTAATAGGTTGGCTTTTTCCTGGGTGTCAGTTGTCCCATCTGGTTTAGCAGAGGTCCAATGTTGCCCTTGCTTTTCCTCCGGCTCCCCACATATCTGAAAAAGGACTTTTTATTGTCCTTGATACTCAAAGCTAGTTGGAGTTCAGTTACAGCCTTGGCTTTCCTGGTTTGCTCCCTGCAGGACTGGACCAGTGCAGAATATTCCTCCTTGGAGGTGAATCCCATCCTCCATCCTCCATCCTTTGTTGGCCTTTCTTTTTAGCCTCAGGAGGTCTGCTAGATCCCTGGAGAGCCAGGGGGGCTGCTGTGCCCTTTTGCTGCCTTTCCTCTGAGATGGAATAGAATTAGCTTGTGCATTGAGGATCACTCCCTTGAGGAGCAATCACTCTTCCTGAACTCCCCCTGGGGTTGTGGTCCCTTGGGGTCTCACTGACAAGCCTCCTGAGCTTGTCAAAGTCAGCTTTCCTGAAGTCAAGGACTTCAATGTTGCTGACTGACTTGCCAGCTTTATGGCAGATGGTGAAATTGATCAGCTTGTGGTCGCTGTCACCCAGCTTCCCATCGATCACTAGGTCGCCAGTTAGGTTATCCCCATTCTTTTGTTGTTAGTGAAGTGGTTTAGACACAGCCCAGCTGAACTAAAAGATTACTTTTATAACACAAATACTATGCAAATGCACCATATAAAATAACATATTATCCAGTTAACTTAAACAAACCTGTAGCGTTCTTCTGTCAGAGTAGTTCTGTACTCTTTTTGATTTTTTGAGATAACATATTAACTCTTTGTATATAATCAGCATATATTGTTATAAATAACCAATCACACAAACCAAATTTGAAAACAATCCTAATGTAGGATTTGTCACCTCTATCAACTCTGCATGCTGCCACCTCCTACCCTGAACTACACAAAAAAAACCCTAAACATGCTTATTCTTTTATGGGCAGTCAGGTCAGGAAAACTATAGACTAAATCATTCTTCAAGAACTGTTTTTGGTCTTCATGGGTATCTGAAGTAAGTCTTTTGTAACAGGCTGAACTGCTATCATGCAGACTTGCTTCCTCATTCAAAGTACAGTATCTCCATTCCTTCGCTTTGGCACCTAAATCTGACCCTGAGCAAGAATGGCAGACCAACCTCTAGATTTTTTATATATATAAATAGAAGAAGATAATGAAAATTGGCATTTCTACTGTACTGAACAAACATGAATTTATGACACTTTTGATTTCCTTTTTCCCCACTGTTTTTTCTTTGTCTCATACGCTTAAATTATTGCAGAATACTTAGTTGTTTTTATTTTCTGATGTTTTGTTACTTTTATCAAATTCCTTAATGGATATATGAGATAACTGAAATCAATACAATGTCCATATAGTTAAAATCTGTCATGTGTACACTGTTTTGTTTAGATTTTAAATTGCAGTGTAAAGGAGAGGAAATTGTTTCATACTATTTCCTTTAATGTGCAATACTCTGGCTTTGCGTACACCAGGTTCGACATAAATATGCCAAACTTGGTCTATGTGAATACTTAACAGGTTTATGTCTCTATTGATATGTTTATTGTCTGTTTATTTGCTTATACTCTGCTTATTTGTCTATCATTATTCCAGCTCTTAAAAATTATGACTTTTACAGGCATTTTACTTGGGTGCATATTTAGTTTTATCTTGGGGTATATTTTCCTGATGCTGATGTGTTATTGTTAAATTATCTGTTTTCTAATATTTTTATTCACTACAGGCATTAACAAACTTAATTTTGTTTATTCTTTATAAACACGCAAACATTGTGGCATTTTAAATACTAAAACTAAGTTGTTAAGAAGTGAAAGATATTTTTTGTATCACTGAAGTAAAATAGCATTACTGTGTAAGCCACCATACAACCTATAGTTCATCTGCTCAACAGTTAATAGTATACTACCTTATATTGACACACGTGTAAAAATATATTTTTGTACTGACACTAGACATTTTACAAAGATAAATTGGTTTGATTAGTTTAAAGGCTGAGTGTGCATTTGGAAGAAATATACACTTGTAACCTCTAACCTAATTTGCAAATATTGCCCCAGGTTATGAACAAGAAAATGATATAATGAAATTAAGAATTAGCCACAGAGTTACAGGTTGATAGTATTAATAAAACATTATTAAGTTTAAGTGAAGGAAAAACTAACATCCTTTATTTTTGACAGAAACCCAAATTGAAAGTCTCATTCTTTAGCTTTTATTATATTAGATATATATTAGTTTAGACTGTTATTTTTGCCCATTAACATGAAATATACCATTCATTTTTTTATGAAAAAATAATTAAATGAATTTTGTGACTTAATTGGTTTCATTAAAATATTTTTATTTGTATATTGGTAGCTCTTTATAATTAGTTTATCCACCAAGTTATTTTTTTTTTTAAATCTAAACCCCAAATTTGGACTATACATTAGAAGTAAAATATACATTTTGTAATGAACTTTTAAGCCAATTTGATTAATTACTTTACATTCACCAAGTAGTAAGAGGATATGAATGTATTTTCTTATGGATAAATATAACTCAAGAGATTTCCTCACTGGTAAAATAAGAAAGAAGTATTTTTCTTTGTTTTTGGCTCCTGCTGGTAGACTAGCAGGTAGGACCAGGGAAACAAGCCCTGGCCACACCCTCAGCGAAATAGATTTGCTCCTATCCGGTTGAGGAATGCTGCCAGTCATACTGGCCTTGGAGTACTGTTATGAAGTAAAAAACAACTTCACTGCTTACCTCTCTCCCGCCAACACACGATGGTAGGTACACCTAAGATTCAGTTGTTGTAATTATGTATATATTTGCGTAGATATACATATTTATTTACTTATTACAATACATACCATAGAAATAAGGCAGAAACAATAGAATGCAACTTAATGTTTGAAAATGTGAACTTAGAAAACATTTGCTTCTCGCTATAGCATTGATATTATAGTTATTTTTAAAGTTAAGACTGGGGTTTTCTGGAACCTTTTTGCAGTGCATTCATAAACCTGGCTTTGGTTAATCCAGATTTATGACTGCGTTCTATCTCCAAAGTTGCACAGAGAAGCAGGAACATAACCAATGATCCTGTCCTTTCAAATATTTTATCCATCCTTTAGCTTCATTCATCAAGACTTCAGTTTTAGTGCTATGCCAGTTGTAGTGGAGAACTGACCTTCTCTATACAACACTAAAAACAACTTTGACACAATACTGATATAGTAGCAACTCACTGATGTTTATAGCTGCCAACAAAACAGTGCAATGCACTTGAAGTTTATCAGTAAAAGAGATAATTAAACATTTGGGAAGATATTGTTACTCTGACTTGCCTTACTCATGAGTAAGTTATGCAGGTAATCACCAAAAGGGTACCGCACTGTACCAGTGTATGCTCTGTATGACTGCTCACACTAAAAAAATACACACACAGAAAAAAGTGCCATTTTTGTGGGCTTTTTAATGTCTGTAAGCAGCCTATGTTCTTTAAGCTGCATAGTTTAGAGAAATGCTCTATCATAAGTTTTATTTTGGGTTTTTTACCATTCTAATAATATGTGCATAATTTTTAGAACTAATTTTCATCTCTTGGCCTCTAGGGCCACGTCCAGATGCGTGCAGCCGTGTGGTATGTGAGGCTGCAAACACATCTGCGGTGCCACATACCACACATTCAGATGTTCTCCACGCTGCAAGGGAGCGCTGCCATTGTGTTCACTGCTCCATTACTTTTTGCCATGGGTTTTGCAGCAGCTCAAATAGCAGCAGCACAATTTTGTGCCACAGATTTGTGCCTCAGCACACATGCCTGAACATGCACTTGGTGTGGGGCAAATTGTGCTGTGTGGGGCAAATTGTGCTGACTCTGCCCAGCTCCTCCCACATCTCCCCCCAGATGGGGATCGCACAGCTGCCTGAGCTCTGGTACAGGCAGTGTAGCAGAGCTGCCTGCACCTCTGGGCAAGCTGCCAGTGGACTGTGCTCTTTGTGGTGGCCCACTTTGAAAAGTCAAAGCATATCCTCTTGGCCCCAAATGGCCAGAAGGTCAGCCACCTCGTCTGTCCTCCTGCTGGGTCCCCAGTGCTGGTGCTGGGCAGGCTCCTTGCCTGGGTCCCACCACTTGCCTCGCCAGCAGGGATCCTAATGTTCTATGTTTAAAAATGGCAAATTCTCTGATTAAAAAAGAAGCCAAATTCTCTCATTAAAATACCCAAAATCTGTGTTCTTCTGCAATTAAAATGAAACACCACTATATAAAGAGAGATCAGTTTAGCATTGTTTTTTGATATACTTACTATTTTAAAGCAATTTGGAAGCTTACCAGTGCCGCTATCATCATAGTAAAATGAATTCTAAATATCCATACACTTTGGCATTTATTTTTTGGGGTTTTTCTTATAGAAAAATCAGAGCTGTCCCTGCCCCTTTCACTCACCAGGATGTGGGGTGCTAAGCAGCACTGGGATGCCATTGCCCTGCCCCTGCCCAGGCCCTTGCACCTCACTCCCAACCCACAGCCCCACCAGTGCCCCTCACTCCTGACTCACAGCCGCTGCCTGCCCTCCACCAGCTCCTTCCCAGGGGGGGAAGATGTGGCTAACTTAAATGTCCGGACAGGCAAGCGGATATGCTCCTGTGCCAGATTGTGTTGGCCTGGGGGAAAAAAAAGGCTTAAATTTGACGTCTTAGTAGTGAAGAAAAACTTAGCCCTCAGGCATAAGTCTTATCTGCAGGCTGGGGAGAAGCTGACTATATAGTTCAGGGATACAAAGGAAGAAGATATATACTATCTCCTGCAAAACCCTAGTTTCCCAAATGTGTTACCAATACAGATAGGACTATCAGCACACACTCTATGTGCCTCTTTGTGCAGTTTGTTTGTGACTTCATATTGGAAAATGCAAGACTGTGAGGTCCAACATTTTCAAACAGAAGGGGCTGCTCAGTGTTGCTGTAATATAGGTTGCTTTTATGCAGAGGCCTCAGAATAGATTTAAAGGCCTATGGTTTAGGCAGAAAAGTTACTGTTGTTTTTAAACTTAGAAGCTACCCTCAGCTAGTAGCCACATCTTTACCATTCAGCTTTAATACAAGGTGCTTTCATTTAGTAGCAGCCCTCATTTAGTAGCCAGACCTTTATCATGTGTCTTTACCATAAAAACCCCAAGAGAAATAAACTTAATAGAAGCTGCCCTTAGTTTAAAGCCATAGAGAGACCTAATTAAATTTAACCAAAATTGATTTAACAGAAATTGACCTAAAATATAATTAAATAATAATAGTCACGTGATGTGTGAATTTGCACACCATAACAGACTGGTTCATGCTAACCTGAAACCATTATTTTTATATGAATTAAAGTCACCTTTAAATCATAACTCCTACAATATTCAAAGAATTTTTAAGCTCATAATAACACTGATTTAAGTACTATTTTTAAAATGTTAGCAGCTTCATAATGCTGGCTATAAAGGGTATTACACCATTGAATTCACCACGGCATGGAGTATAATTTTGTAATACAGGAATCCTAGCATAGAGTGCATTGTATGATGCAAACAAGGCAGTCTTCTAGAGTTAGGAGGACACTGAACTGGTGTGGGAGGGATTAGACCCAGAACACATCTGCACTGTAGCAGTTTTTCCCAGCTAGAGGCCCGTGCACTCAATAGTAGCAAAGCTGCCCTAGCCAAAGCCCCTTGCAAGTCGAGGTATGAACCATCTTAATGCCTTTGGTGCACATTTTGGCTAGGGACAGACATTACATATAAACTGGTTTAAGTGATCAGAAACTAGTTTAAACCTGTAACAGAACAGACATTCAGTGCACATAAACCAGTTTGAAAATGGTTGAAACTGGTATGAGATAAATCTGGTTGAATGTCGTATCAGACTTTACTGATTAGGGTCAAACCGATTTATGCAATGACTGTCCCAGACCTCTTCCTGGTTTAAGTTAAACTAGACTCCCCCAGCATCCCAGCATGTTCTCTGGGCTGGGTGGGGCTCTCTGCTCCAGAGCGGGGCTGGCCACTCCCCCCTGCTCCCACTCTGGAACTCCGGCAGAGACTTGCAAGCACAGAGCGTCTGCCTGGCTTCCTCCTGCTCCCCCTCCCCTGCCCCCCTCGCAGCTCAAGCAGGAGGTATCCCTCCCTCCTCACTCCCACAGCATAGACAGTAGTCAGTATGTGGTATGCTAACTAATGCTGAGAGGTGTCCATGTAAGGCAGACAGGACAGTGTCTTTAGGACTTTTTGGAACTAATCAACAGATAATGTCCCTCCTTGGAATGTTCTCTTCCTTGAAAAAAGTTGTTTAAGAAGAGCTTGAACTAAGAGGGGCTTTGTTTTATGATGGGGTGTTACATGCTGATAACAGAGCTGATAAATGTTCTGTTATCAAGGGAGGGGCACCCCTACCTGATCAGAGCATCCTGCGGTGGGTAGGGGGGAGGGGAGGGGCTGGCCATGCCCCCCATAGCTCAGCACTATGGAAGGAAAGGGAAGGCTGCTCTAACACCCTCCCAGCTTCTAGCCTGAGCCACTGCAGGCATGTGCCTGAATTTACTTTGTCCAGAGGGGATGTGTGCGCAGTTACAAAACCAGTTCAGCCTAGCCAGGTTAAACTAACCTGCAAAGATTGAATCAATTCAGGCTCAGGCTTTTTTAATGTCTGTCACTAGCCCTTGAGATCTAGTTCCTTAACTCCTTGTAAGCTCTGCTGAAGATACCAAAGCAACACTATGCGATATAAGAGCTAAGCATTATAGAGAACTTTGTTCTTTATTCTGAATTGCTGACAACGTTTAGAAAGCCCAAGAACATTTATTATATAAACATTTTAAACCAGCACAGTGGCAAATATATCCTGAAAAGTTTTCCAGTATGTTTCCCACAATTTTGCTTTGTAGCTTTTAAGAATAAAAGTCATACTATTCTTTATCCATGGGTGTTTACATGAAAAACATAGAACTAAAGTTTGGATGCTGGTTTGGGTTTTTTTTGTGGATGTTGCATGCTTATTTGAAAAAGCTTGCATTGAGAAAATTTCCATCACTCCTTACTGAAGTTATTATTTTATAGAGTATAGATATTGTGCTACCTTATTCTGAAATATTCATAAAGGCTCTAATAGAGTTAGCAGAATGCTTACATGGGGAAATATGCCAAAAGCAATCAGCATTGGCTATAACTCCCTATGATGTAGTGGAATTAGCATTTTGTTTTATGTGAAGCAATTTCCAATCTATGATAAGCAAATGGACATCACTTCACATAAATTAGCATGTTGGTGCCATTATAACATAAGAATTTACAGATGATGTCAATTGCCAACTGCATGATTAACTTGTGATTTCTTGACTAAGGTTGTCAACACACTAAACTTTAAACTAGTCAAACAACTTTCCTATTTGTGTCGAGTATGAAACTGGAGTTAAGACTCTGAGGTATTACTACATAGGAAAACAAAACAATAGATATTGTTTTGCAGTGTTTGGCCATGGAATATAGTGCCAAATAATATACTTGTACACAGGCACAGTGTTTAGTTAGAATATGATGAAGCAAAAAACTAACAAATCAGTGGTAAAATATTTGTGGGGGGTTTTGCCACATCCACTGAAGTTTAAATGTTAAGTGTGGCTTCAGTATGTTAAAGGGTCTCATGCTAGGGCGGGTTCCATTACCTGTTTGGCCAGCAAATAAAATAATATGTCACTCAATGTCAAAATGCATGCCATTAGAAGGGAGGGGGGTGTTTTCTTTTTAAGTAAACTATGTTTTAAATACAACAACAACATGTTCCACTTTGATTTTTAATAGATTGGCTAAGACAGGTGTAAGTCCCCTAAGGCATTAAATGTCCCACACAGATCAAAGTATTCTGAGTTTTGTCTAATAATATCCTTGTGGGAGAAGAAAAAAATATGAAAATCGGTGAAAATAAGTGGAATACGCTAAAGAATTCAATCCCTGGGGTTATAAAATTTAGCAATGCAAAATGCATATTAGATCATCTAGACCATTTCCCTGACAATTTCCTGCATTTACAAACCTTTTGCTCAGTCTAATTTTAAAAATCCCAAGCAGTGAGGCTTTCACCAATTCCTTTGGGAAGGGAAAAAATATCCAGCATTGCTAGATAAGTTTGAACCACCACCATTTCCAGTAACTGCTAAATGGCTGCTGGCCCAGTGTACTACAGACATACAAAATGTCCAGGAAAGCCTCAATTCCAGATTAGTTCAGGATTAGGGGACCCTGTTATGAGGTCTGATAATGTAGGACATTTTTTTCTTCCATCCAAATATGTCTGATCCTGGAGCTGCAGGATCAGGTCTTATTTCCAAGAAAGATACTAAGGTGTATTACACTTGATATAACTAGCACCTTGGTTACTATGGACTTTGTGAGCACATCCCCACATGCAGGGGCATGCACTTGAAGCCCTGCATGTGGGCTTTGGTGTGGGGCTTTTGGCATGATTATTTTTGCTTCTGGGATTTCCTGGTAGGAAATTTTGCCCTCGTGCTGCAAATTTGCAGCGTGGAATATCTTTTAATATGCCAGATTTGTGGTGCCACAAAGAGGTTTGCAGTGCCACAGACCACACATGCCTACATGCCTGGATCTGGTCTATGTTTATATACTATGCATAAGTCAAAATGCTAGCCATTTTCCAAAGTATCAAAGTATTTATGTACACTTTTTTGACAATTCAATAACAAGGGTTCTTCCTCAGTGACTTCAGCAACAGTTGATTCAATAGCCTGTTTTCAACAGGTGCCATAATGTATCAGACAGCTCTCTGGAGTTCTTAGAGGAACAAAAATCTCATTTTGTAATGCTGTCCTTCCTGTTAGGCTTCATTAGCTCATTAATGAAACTGAGGGAGAAACATGATCAAGAATTAACTTACTTAGTTCCCAATACTTGGTATTTTCTGAATTGATCTTCTCTACAAATCCACATTCATTCACTCAACGTAGGAATTTCTGAAATTGAAAAAAGGTGTTGATTATGTCTTCCTTTATTTAAAGGAACTTTTAGTGATATAATGAATGTGGCTTGAGACACTAGCTTGACTTATAATAATATTCCAACCTTAACAGTTTAAGAGCTGCAGAGTCCAAATGGTTTGGGATGAAAATTAGAGTCAGGGTCTATGGAAGCAATAGTTCAAAAGTATTACAATTCTAAAAATATTTCTGGTTTTTGTTAGATTGGCGGTATATACATAAACAGCCTAAATCAAGGCTGTCCAGCTTGTGGCCTGTGAAGGGTTAGTTTGCAGCCCAAGGGCTCCCACCTTGCCAGTGCTCTCCCCATTGCTCCAGCAGTAACATCAGCAACTGAGTTCTCTAACTCCCACTGTCTCCTCTAGTTTCCATTTCCTGACCTTGCTTCATGGGGGTCTGTGGCTCAAACTGGTGCTGCCCACAGGGCATGCAACCCCTACTGGTGAAGTTTGTCCACTTAGAAGTTGGACAACCCTGGCCTAAGTAATGAACTAGCAGGCCATATATCTGCCTTCCACAGGGCTTGATCCAACTTTCATTAAAATAAATGAAGCAACCCCGATCAACTTCAGTGGGCAAGTACTGTACTGTATTTTTGAACAAATATGAAGGAGCCAGAGATAGGTAAAATATTCCATGCAAATATGTATTTTGTGAGTTCTTTTTTTCAGAACTGCTGTCCAAAAACTCAACTTACTGAAAAGATTCAGCATATAAAGAATCTATGGCAGGATGGTATATTTTTAACCTTTCTTTTATGATCATTTAAATAAATATTGGTGTACAAAATGGACCCTATTCGATTTGGATTTGCATTCAGCCCAAATTGGGCACAGTGATTCGATTCATTGATTTGGATCCCTGTCCCTGATTTGATTTGGCCAAATCTGAATCTGAAGATTCAATGCTGATTCAGAGAATCAGTGATTCAGACACAGACATAGCTTTAGAAGTTTTTTCTACATACCTTGAGGTAGCAGGCATGGCTTGTGATTGCTGTGATGCAGGGTGCGCGCGGGGGGGGGGGGGGGGGGGGGGGGGCTGCATGCTCAGCGGCGAACCCAGAAGTGGACCGGAAGTACTTCCAGTCCACTTCCCGGTCCACCAGGGAGTGCGCTGGGGGCCCCCCCGTGCCAACCCAATTCAGTGATCAGCTGCAGGGGGACCCCAGGTGCCCCCCCCAGACCCAGAAGGCACCAGTTGACGAGCTGGGGGGACACAGTGGGGCCCCTGGTGTGCTGTCCGGCAGACCTGGAAGCGGACCCAAAGTGCTTCTGGTCCACTTCTGAGTCTCCTGCTGAGCATGCTGGGGAGCCCTTCCACGGGACACTCCATGCATCCCAGCATGACAGCATTCATGAGCCCCTGCTACCTAGAGGTATGTGGAAAAAACATTTAAAGCTCTCTCTCCATGTCTGAATCACCAAATCTTTCCGAATCGATTCAGAGGGTTCCAGTTTGATTCAGAGAGATTAAAGGGTCCTCAGATTCCATTTGGATTTGGAGATTCAGCCATCGAATCAGGCCGAAACTCCACCAAATCAAATGAGGAACTGAAGCTTTGCACAGCCCTAATAAATATCTATCACAGTGAATAAAATGGAATTTTATTTTAATCATGCTATGAAAGTACATATTACAAAATAAGTAATTTTATACTAAGGGAGTTTTCCTCTCAGTCTTTTTTATTTTAGTTTGGGAATTTGATCATAAAATTGAAAGAAAAAGCACTTGCACTGGTTAAAGCTAGATACAGAACTGAAGAAACAATGTTTACATTGAATTCAGGAGCAAAGCACTGAAGGAATCATTGTGATTAGGCAATATTCATAATTCCCCACAAAAATTCTGCCAGATATCCTAGGCTTGAGATACCATGCCTAGTTATGGTGATAGGTCTGTTTGTGTAGCTCTAGTAGGTAGTTACTAGCTCCCTGCAGCAAATGTTTCCAGATGTCCTACCAGATTCTGTAGGCATTTCTTTAACACTCTTCAACTTCAAAGTTAATAATTAATTAGGTAGATTATATTTAAAAAATGCAAGCTAATTCATTCAATGATAAAATCTTAGGCATACAAATTGTATTTACCTTTGTACCCTGTACATCACCAAGCAAGTTTTTGGGACTAACCAACATTAGCAATTGACCTTAATTTCTTCATGACCTAAGACAGAATTGCCTCTAGGTTTTCAGAAATCTATTCACCTACTGTACCAAAGAGTCTGTAATGAAACTGACTTTTTAATGGATTAATTCAAAGTAAGATGGAACAAAAGTGACATTATAATAATTATATAGTAGCAATAATTTTATAGCAGTGAGCTTGGAAAGCACTGAACTGTTTGGATAGACTTTGATGTTGAAATATTTCTATTATAGTTGCTTCTAGCCTTAAATGTCTTTTCTGTATATTGCCTCATCAGATGAACCTCTGACTAATATTAATGTTGTTTCATTGCTTTGGCAACATCCTACCTTAAACAGACCTCACAGTGTTATGCTTTATCTAATGCAGGATTTTAACTCTAAAGTAAGTAGAAAAGAAGGAAAAGGTGCAGTTTCATTAAGCTCTAACATATCATTGGCTGTCAGGTAGGCCTTGTTATGCTGTCCATCCTCATTTAACTATCCCACAAGATCTCTTAATGAAGTTAAGCCCCAAGTTCACTCCAATAATTCTGTGGCAAGAGTTTGTGCAATGTAACAATTCATCACTTGTCAGGAAGGCACTTTTAGTTTATACATTTAATAAGGGCATCCTCTAGCTTGGTTAATTAGAAGTGAACAGTTTGCATATTTACTAAATGCGGAGTGTCATTGCCACCACGGCCTATTGCCTACATGAATTATTTCTCTATCTGCAATAAACAGCTGGGTAATTATTACTGCCATAATCAGATAAATTCCCTCTGTAAGGCTTTTCTTACATGGCAATTCTTTGAACTCATCCAAAGCTGAACAAAATTTATGAACTCCAGCAGCTAGGCCACTTTTTCATAGTATAGTGTCCCTGTTTCCTATTTCAAGGACATGTAGAGTATCATAAATATTGTGTAAATTAGGAGGATAAATATGATTACCTAAAGATTACATATTAATAAACTTGATTTTCAAAATATAATTTTCAGGTTGTAACTGATTAAATGGTAGCAGCTCCATTTTTATCTAATTGTAGATAGATGACAGGCCATCCATAGTGCAGGCTATACTAGGTTATCAGGAAGGTTCTTCACTTAAATACTAGAGACTTGTATGAAAAGTATATAAATATTTTTCATCTGCATTTCATTTTAACAGTTTAGATCATTAAAAAGAATGCAGAATTTCACATGCCCCTTACTTTGGTCACTTAATTAAAGCAGTTCTACATCTCATTAAATAAAGTGGCAGTTTTTTTCCATTTGTACTTCAGTATTTCATAATCAGGTGAGCAATTTAAATATATGAACATTTACAGAAAAGGTATGCAAGCACACAAAATAATTTATGTTTGTAAAAATAATGTATTTATAGTGGGCCAAGTAGCTGAGTTTAGTCAACTGTTGGCTGGGTCGTTCAACTGTAATTCATGTCAGTGTGCACTTAGTCACATATGTGGTCTCATTGAAATCTGTTGAAACATTAGTAACCAGCTAAATTCAAAGGAATTAAAGAAAGATGAAAAATATGAGCCAAAGCTTATTTTATGGCGTACTACTTAACTTGCAGAATTATACACTGGATCACAATACTCAATACTTTGCTTGACTATTACTAGAAAATATACTTTTAACTGCGCAAATGCTTCTTTATAACTCATTAATAGATAAAGGTCATGAGCCACCAAAGCACCAAGCACCGAATAAGATATGAGTAGCCATTTAAGGAGCAAACTTAGAGACAGCTTGTGCACTTTGAGAACAGCTTCCTATTTAAGGTGTTACGTAGTGCTGCCTTAATCGGTGGAGAACGCACATAAAGATAACATGCTCTCCAAGTTCCTCTGGGCACAGGAAGCTGTACTGTTTCTTAAAATGATGAAGCATGCCTCCTTTGTAGGATGGAACAGATGCATAGATAAAGCCATGACCTTTGTATACCTTTTATTTGTGAAATGATGTTTGCACAAAAGAGTGTTTGTGTGCCACCAAGTGCTTGTGCATGAAGGGAAAGTATGAGGGGAGGGTTCATTGTGTCTTTCTCACCCTGCCCTGCATTTTTCTAACATCAAAATAACATTTGGAGCTTTATATTATAATAGCTTATTGGACTCCATAGTGTTAAAAAGTGTTACAGTGGTGTGAAAAAAAATGTACACTTAGTTCAGTACAGCAACTCTTTGAAAATACTTTTTATGAAGAAAACAGTAAAAGAAAAATTAATAATGCTGATTGATCACTTTAATTTGTTCTAGATCATTAAAATAGAGGTTCCCACTGTCTTAAAGAAGAGTTTGTTCACTCAGGAGAAATCACTCAGGAGAAATAACCAGCCAATAATC
Organism: Alligator sinensis; assembly: GCF_000455745.1. Classification (NCBI taxonomy): domain Eukaryota; kingdom Metazoa; phylum Chordata; order Crocodylia; family Alligatoridae; genus Alligator; species Alligator sinensis. The sequence goes on along the minus strand of NW_005842031.1, from coordinate 2,248,243 downwards.
TTTATTTTTATGGCCAGGGACACTAGCAGGAGACAGAGAAAAAAAAACATGTTACTTGTACTAGGGATGGGCCAAATATGTCATTATTCTGATTTAGGCAATCTACTGTTCAGATGAGTCTTATAGATTTTAAGATGAAAAGAGGGTCATTAGATCATTTAGACTGACCTCCTGTATAATAGAGTTTACAGAATTTCACTTCTGCATTGAGAACAATAACTTGTGTTTGACTAAAATATATCTTCTAGAAAGTCATCTAGTCTTGATTTAAAACATCAAGAAACAGAGGATCTGTTATGTTAGATGGAGGATCCCATGTTAGTTTGTTCTAGTGATTAATCAACCTAACCTCACTGTTAAAATTTACGCCTCATTTTTATGTAAATTTGTTTAGTTTCAGCTTTGTGTACTTGCTATGTCTTTCTCTACTAAATTAAAGAGCCCTTTAATACCTTGTATTTTCTCTCCATCTCAGTAGTACATACCTTAAAAAAGTGATGTCCTAATCATCTTTTTGATAAACTAAACACATTAAGATCATTGTAAGGCACTTTCTCTAGCCTTAATATATTTTTTGTGGCTCTTTTGCATATCTTCTTCTATGGTGAAATTCAACTAGAACCTCAGGAGGAGGTTCTGGAGGTAGAGTTGGAGGGGCTGCAGCCTGGTGCACTCAAAGGTCATGTGCTCCAGGGTCTCCCTTTGCTCACAGAAGGGGCAGGAGACCAGGGTGTCTGTAAAGCTTGCCACATACATGCCCATGGTGACAGCTCCATGGAGGAGCCTCTGGCTGACGTCCCCAGTAGCTCGTGGGATGAGGGTGGAGTACAGACTCAGCCACTGGGGTGTCCCAGCCACGCCCTCACTGAGCAGGTCCCAGCACTTGGTGTCTGAGCGGGACGTGAGGGCAGCATGATGAATCGTGTGGCACATGACCGTGTAGAGGTGGCGGCAATGGACGGTGGAACAGCGGACCAGTCTAGTATCCTCCAGCCAGCTTAGGTGGTGGAGCAGGAAGCGTTGTGAGGCTGGGCAAGGCACCAACGCCACAACAAACTTCGGTGAGCTGGAGGACATGGAGGGGCAGGGACTGTTACCACACAGGACCTGGTCAACAAGGGCAAAGGTGTCGGGAAGCAGGGCAGATTTTACCTCCTGGACCAGATGACAGGTTGCATGTCTCATGGGTAGACCCATGCGCCAGGTTAGCATAATGGAGTCCACCCACTCCTGCCTTTCGTAGTCCAGGAAGTCTCCGATATGGGTGAGACCAGCCACGATCAACCTCTGTCACAACTGAGGCACCTCTGCTGTTGGCATCTCCAGTTAGGGGTTCCAGAGGAGGGGCTTGAGCAGGTTGGCACCCTGGGCAAGTGTTGCAGGGGACCTGGAGGTGGAGACTAGCTTCCAGGCCCAGAAGAGGTCCTGGTAGAACTCTGGCAGCCTTCGCAGGCCCTGCAGGGAGAAGCCTCACAGACCAAGGAGCTGCCAGGCCAAGGAGCCCCTGGAAGTTGGAGGAAGGCGCGCCCCATTGGCCCCATGCCACATGGCTATCGACACCTCCACAGTGACCCAGTGCCATCCTGGCCAGAAAAACTCCAGCATCCATCTCTGGAGCCCTGCTATGACCTCAGGAGGTATAAGCAGGGTGTGTAAGCAGTGCCAGAGCGTGGACAGGGCCAGCTGGTTCAGCACCAGCACTCTCCCATGCAGGGAGACACCTGCCCATGCCTAGAGCTGTTCCACCACCCTTGCCTCCAACTGGTGCCAGTTCTCTGGAAGGGAGGGGTCTGTGGGGGACAGGTAGACCACACTCCAGTGGATCCCACAGAGCGTGGATGGGAGTGAGCCCACCTGCTACCCAACACCCACTGCCAAGCCAAAGCTCTTGACCTAGTTGACTCAGGCAGAGGAGGCTGCTGAGTACAATGCCTGGCAGGTTGCCTGAGTCCTAGACCGCAAGGAGTAAGTCATCAGCATATGCTGACAGGACCAGCCACACCACCGGCTCCTGGAACATCAACCCCATCACCCGCCTCCACAGGAAAACAAGGAAGGGCTCCATGAACAAGGCATGCAGCTGGTCTGACAGCGGGCAGCCTTGATGCACCCCTCTCCTGAACAGGATAAGCTCCATCCATTTGAGCTTGACCAAACACTCTGCAGAGGCGTACAGCACCTGGAGAGCCCGCACAAAGTGGGGCCTGAAGCCAAAGGCCCGCAGTGTGTCTATGTGGTACCGAGATCCACTCTGTCAAACGCCTTCTCCTGGTCCAGGGATAAGAGGGTGAAAGACTGGCCCTCCTGGCATACTAGCTCCAGGAGGTCCCGGACCAAGTACAGGTTGTCAAAGATGGAATGTCCAGGCACTGTGTACATCTGGTCAGGATAGATCACACCCATCAGCATGGACTGCAGGCACAGCAAGATGGCCTTAACTGCCACCTTGTAGTCCATGCAGAGGAGGGACATGGGACACCAGTTTCTCAGGTCGCGGGAATCCCCCTTCTGCAGCAGGAGGGTCAACATGGCCCTCTGGCATGAAAGGGGGAGATCCCCACTTCCCTCAGATTCAGCCCAGACTGTGGCAAAGTACGGGCTTAGGACGTCCCAGAAGGTCTGGTAGAACTCCACAGTCAGCCTGTTGATGCCCGGTGCCTTGTTGCCAGGCATCAGGTGGAAGGCAGCTGAAAACTCAGCCAGAGTGAGAGGAGCCTCCAGCCGGTCCCAGTCGCCCACACTGACCTGTGGCTGTGGAAGTCCCCCCCACAGGGTCTGACAGGCTTCAGCATCGGTTAGATCCAGGGAGAAAAGCTCTTTGTAGAAGGCCAGTGCGTGCCAGCAAATCTCACCTGGATCCGTGAGGGGACTGCCATCACCCACCAGAAGGCAGGTGATGTACTTCTTGGCCTCCCACCTCCTCTCCAGGGCATAGAAGCAGGAGTCACAGTCCCCCTCCTGAAGGAACTGGATGCGTGAGCAGACAAACACACCATGGGCACGGTGGTCATCCAGAGCACGAAGCACTTCCCGCCTCTCTCGACACTCTCCACAGATGAACGGGTTGGATGGGTCAGTGGTCAGGTGCCTCTCCAGCTCCAGCACTTCCTGCTTGAGCTGCTCCTGGACCACCTCCCTCTGCTGGGTGTGCCCCTGAGTGTAGCTGTGGCAAAAAAGCTGGATGTGCACCTTTCCCACATCCCACCATCTCCAAGCTGAGGGGAAAGCTGCCTCTTGCTCCTGCCAGGCCAGCCAAAACTCCCAGAAGGCCTCCCTGAAGCCCATATCCTCTAGCAGACTGGCATTGAAATGCCCGGATGCCAAGGCCCTAGCGTGGCCTGGGCCTGGACAAGTTGGTGATTGCGAAAGGGTCAGCCAGATGCCAAAAGTGTGGGCCCCATCAAAGTGTGGCAAAGAGATATAAATCTGGTCCAACCGGGAGTGGCATGCCTGCTCCTCCCCGACCCTCACATAGGTGAAGGCAGCGGGGTCGGTAGGGTGACAGATACACCAAACGTCCACCAAGGAGTAGTCCGTCAGGATCTCCCTGAGAATGCCCATGGCGGCCTGGTTCTACTCCCTGCCTGACTGGTCTCGTGCATCTAGGGTGATGTTAAAGTTCCTGCCAAGGACCAGGCACTTGTAAGTGGCCTCCTTGTGGAAAAAATCCACCAACTGTAGGTCCTTTGCAGGGGTGTACACATTCAGAAGGTTCAGGACCAGCCCCTGCATTTGGACCAAGAGGTGCAGCAGGTGGCTCAGCACCACCTCAGCTTCCTGGAGAACCTCCAGCTGCAGGCCTGGGGAGAACAGGATGGCCACCCTGGAGGCTGAGAGGTGACTAAAAATGACCCTGCCTCCCCACTCCAGCCACCAATTAGGCTCATCAGCCAGAGTCATCAGGGTCTCCTGCAAGAATACCATGGGCTAGCCCTGACCAAGAGGTGCAGCAGGTGGCTCAGCACCACCTCAGCTTCCTGGAGAACCTCCAGCTGCAGGCCTGGGGAGAACAGGATGGCCACCCTGGAGGCTGAGAGGTGACTAAAAATGACCCTGCCTCCCCACTCCAGCCACCAATTAGGCTCATCAGCCAGAGTCATCAGGGTCTCCTGCAAGAATACCATGGGCTAGCCCTGCTCCTGAAGGAAGGAGAACACCCGGCATCTCCGGAGACCCTTCCTGCAGCTGTGGACGTTGAGGGTCGCAGTCTTAAACAACCTCATGGCTGGGGGGGGGGGGGCAGATTGTTTAGCAGGCGATGGGGTTTGATGGCTCATGCAGTGCTCTCCCATAAGCATAGAGGGTGTCTACAAAACTGCGGGCCCACCTATATATCTGGGCATTTCAGCTTTTGGGCCCCTTGCTTTACCCCACCAGCACCCTTGCAGTGGTGAGGATGCTGTCAAAATCTCCCCAGCAATCTAAGGCGAGCTGCACCTCACTGGCAGACCACCGGGTGTACTCATGGTCAAGAAATACAAATAGCTCACCCCTGGGGACTGCCAGGACTGAGAGGTCCTCTGGCTCCACAGAGCCTGCCTTTTCTCAGGTGTCCTCCTGGTCCTGGGGTTCAGTGGGCTCCTTAGGTACCATCTGAACCCCCCGGTCTGCTTAGGCCCTGGACTCTGACTGGGATTGGGAGAGCTCTGCAGCCTCTTGGGATGGGGGTAGAGGTAAGGGTGGGGGCAGGTTTCCCTCACAAGATGGCAGGGCAGAGCTGGAACCCCTGGAAGTCTTCATGGGGTCTCCGACAAGATCAGACTGTTGGTCTGGGGATCCCAACCCGATCCCCTCTGATTTGGGACTATTGGGCAGGCTAGTAGTGGGTTTTGTCTGGGAGTGGGGAGGAGGAGGCCCGTCAGGCAGCAGGGTGACATCAGTGCTTGTCTTGGGGTCCTGGGAGAAGGGACTTCCCCTCTCAGAATTCACTGGGGAGGCCACCAGAAGCTGGGCCGCTCCTTCTCCATGTATGGTGGTCTTGGGAGGGGCGCAGGAGTCCTCCATATCAGAGGGCTCCAGCTGTGCCCGGGCCTTCCTTTTGGCTTTGTGCCTGGAGGGGACCCGCACCCACTCAGCCATGGGGTACTCCTCAGGTGGACAGGCTTCTGTAGGAGGTGAGAGTTGGTGAGGTGGGGCAGCTACAGTGGGGGCATGACTAGGGCAGGGGAGCCCTGCTCCCTCTCTCTCCCCCTGGCTGCTATTGCCCTCCCCAGGACCCCGCATAACTTGGTTTGGGGGTGGGGTTCCCTGAGCTCAAAGGGGGCTTGATGATGTGGCTGGGGTGCCAGGGAGGCCTGAAGGGGGAGGGGTACCAGTGGCAGGGGCAACCCTCTCGCCAGTGGGGCCATGGATGCCCTCTCCTCCTGGCCCATGGGGCACTCGTGACGCAAGTGCCCCGGGGCGTGGCACCGGAAGCATTGCAGGTCCCCCAGCATATAAAAAACCCTCACCAGGGCCCCCAGAAAAATAATTACAAGGCTCCCCTCAGTCTCTAGCCATGCTTCCACCGCCAGCTGGATCATAACCTGGTGATGGAAGGAGCGCATGGTGGTGGAGGCTGGGGTCTCAGCACCTCAGTGAGAGGGCCACCACCAGGGAGATAACTCTCCCCAGGGTTTGGATCTGGGGGAACAGGTCCCAATTAGGGATATAGTGAGGGATGGAGCTGAGGACCACCCTAGTTCTCAGCTCTTCTAGGGGTTTGAGGGGGACATACTCACCTCCATTACGAGCCCCCTCTCCACCACCTTTTGTGCAGTGGCCTCCAAGGCAAAGAAAAAGGCCCCTTTGCCATGAAAGCAGGAGGCTTCCATGATCTTGGGGGCCCCCACTACCCGAGCCAGGGCCTGCACCCAGTCTCAAAGTGCAGGTTATCCCACTTGGGTAGTTGGCACTTCACCCTGTACCTGCAGGTGAGTGCTGGAAAGGGGGCCCCACCACCCAAGCTAGAAGGGCTGGCAGTGGAGGGTCCAGGCCCCAGAGTTTTGGGTCACCTTGCACCACCTGTGCATAGCTATGGTTCCCCCGCTAGGGGGCCACATTGGTGGGGCCAGGGCTAAGGCCAGGAACAAGCGGAGTGGGTGTGCTGTCTGGTGTAGTTCACATAGTCCCCTCAGATGCCAGTGGTCTAGGCTTGGGGGCGGGGCCCTTTCCCTTCCCACTCCCAGCTGTGGAGGAGGCTGAAGAAGAGCCCTTCCTACTGCCCTTGCCCTTGGACCCTGATGGGGGGGGGGGCCTGGCCAGGGGAGATCCCCTGGCTCTGTTGGCTCCCTGCCAGAGTCCCACCTGCCCTTGCAGTGGAGGTTGCAGGCTTCTCAACCCCCGGAGGAGGTTGGTTGGACTCTGCCTCTGGGGTGGGGGCATCTGCCCCTCAAAAGGTTCCTGCCCTGCCATTGCTTCACATGTGGGTGAGGAAAACAATAAAAAAACCACAAAATATACAGTGGGGCTAGTGAACCTAATAGGGTGTGGGAGGGGGAAACACACACACAAGGGCGGGGAGACTCAAGCTGGCTTACTTAGTCACACAACAAACACTAGGGCAGGGGAGTGGACCACAGGACTTACCACACAAGGACAAAAATGCACAAGGAAGGCTGCTGAGGCAGATGTACAAAATAGCTGCAGTGATGGAGGGGCTTCATTTGTTAAAGATCAGTCCAGGAGCCACTCAGGCCCCAGTTAGGCACTCAGCAGCAGAGCAGTAGACAGGAAAACAAAGCAGGATCAGATGCAGTGAGGCAGCTGTGGGGGAGGGCAGGAGCAATCAGTCAATTAGGGAGTAATCCAGTGTAGGCATGGTGCAAGGTGGTGCAGCAGGGACTCTCCCTCTCTCCTGAGAGGGGGCACCAGCAGCACAGATGGCTGCATCAACAGCAGCAGTGGTGGTAGCAGCTGTCCAGTTCAGCCACTCATGGTGTGCTTTAGGTGAAAATGGGGGTGGCCTGCCAAGGCAGCTGAGGCAGATAAGGCATCATTAGATTCTGGCAGTGATGGTGGGGGAGGGGCCCATGGGCAGTAAAGGCTCCCTCCTCAGGCTGTCCCCTGACCACAGCTTGACGATGATCTGGGTAGCAGGCTGGGACAGGAGTGCAGAAGCTGGGGTGTGGTGCAATGTGGTAGCCTGCCCCCGATGGGGGGCGGGGGCAGCAGCATGCAGTGTGCAGCACAGGACACCCCCTATGGGGGGGCAGCAACAGCAGCAGCCCAATGCAGGAAGGAGTGTGGCCAACTTCCCCCCAAAAACTCTGAGAACAAGCCAGCAGCTAGCAGTAGCCAGAGGCAGGAAGGGGTCTGGCCATCTTTTCCCCAGAAGCTCCTGAGACCAAGCTAACAGCAGCAGCCTGGGACAACTTCCTCCCAGAGGCTCCTCCCCCAGAAGCTTCTGAAAGTGGGTAGCCCTGAGCTACTCATTAGGGCAGTCTTTTTTATTGCTGGGGCCAGGACAGGGCAGCTTTTTACACTGGTGGGGATAGCACAGGTGATGGCCCTAGGCTCTGGGTCCCCCTGGCTGAAGAGCCTGAAGGAGCCAGGCAGGGTTATTTTGCCCCAAGTGGCACAACTTGTACCACACCAAACTGCATGTCCAGGCACATGCACTGAGGCAAAAAGCCCCAGCGCAAATTTTCACCTCTTCTATTTGAGCTGCTGCAAGCGCAGGTGCTTGCATATGTGGACGAACCCTTTGGGTGCTGACAGAAGTGGCATTTGTTGCATGATCAGCCACTTGAAAGCACTCTACAGCCATGCCCTGCCCTGACACAAGTGCATGCCTGCAGAGCACTTTAGAAGTGCCCGATCCCGCAACAAATCAAAGTAAGTGAAAAATGTGAGCCAGACAGGAGGCCTTTCAGCCAAATTGCTTCAAAATACCCTGAAGAAGGAAAATCAATTCCTGCCAGTGACCTTTAGATATTATAACATTGTATTTGCATTATAAATCATACAAAGTTAAATACTCTAAATCAGGCCAAGTACCATACATTAAGGTAAGAAGAATAAGGCAAACGAAACATCGCATTCTGTGAGCACAGATTTTCATGTCATCCCATTCATAATGCTTGTATCACTTATAGTCACACCTTCTTTATCATTTAACATGTCATAGAAAAAAGAGAGAAAACAGAAATGAAATTTCTGCTATGTTAAAGGAGAAAACTCAGCCAAAAATGTTAGATATGAAGGTACCACACTTACTCAAATCCAAGATTTTTTCCCCCCATTGAACATGGGGTGAAACACCCCTTCTTTTAGCTTCAAGAACAAGCAGGAGTGAGGGCAGTGGCTGCAGCTTCAGCTCAACCCCCTGACCCCTTCCTGGCCACGCAATAGTGGTAGCAGGAGCTCTGGCTTTGGTTCCGGGGCTGAGGCCAAAGCTGCCACCACCACAACCACTGCTGCATGTGTGGGCAGGGGTCAGAGGAAGCAAGTACTGCATGCCCCAGGCCCTGGGCCAAAGTGGTGCTTCAGCTGGAGCTGGAGCTGGAGCTGGAGCTGCAGTGGGAAGACAAGAGGCAGTGCTGAGGGCAGAGGAGGAACAGGTGCACCAGGGGCAGGCAGCAAGGGGGCCAAGCGCGGGAGGCAGGTGGCAAGAGGGCAGGCACCAGGGGGTGCAGGCACAGGGATGGCAGGGGTCAAGGTGCAGGATGGTGCAGGCACCATGTGAGAGGCAGGCAGGGGCAGGCACCAAGGGGTACAGCCCACTGCAGGTAGGGAGGGAGCAGGCATGGTGGGGCAGGCAGAAGGAGGGGGACAAGTGGCAAGGGCAGCCAGGGAGTTCAAGCCCCGGGGTGGGGGCAGGGCAGGCAGGAGGGGGAGTGACAGAGGGCAAGGTGTGGGAGGAGTTCAGGCACCACAGTCGGGGGCAGGCATGGGGTGCACAGGCACTAGGAGGGGCAAGCAAGAAAGGGGGAGGCAGCAGGGGCAGGGGTTCAGGTCACTTGACTCTCCTGCTGCGTGTCTCCCTAACCACTTGTCCCTATGCTGCTGCTTGCCCACCCTGCAGTGGTGGAGAAGCCAAATTTAAGAAGACCCTTGAAAAGTTAGATTCCATACATGGAAAATTATAACATTTATGCATTTTATAATTTATGCATTTTTCATGTCTAGAATCTGATTGTTGGGGAGTCATCTTAAATTCAAAGCTGTTTTGGATTCAGGTAAATACAGTATATTAAACCAATATTGAGAGCTCTTGGACCCTCAGGACGGGACAGGCTTTACAAAAAAAGTTACTAAGTTCAAATTTGCCTCTGGCTACACATTTGCTTAAAATGATTCCTATAGGAATTCACATACCTCCTCTGCTTCCAGGCATGGAATTTCACTGATGTAGTCCCAGACCTGGCCTAGCCCAGTCACCTCATAAAAGACCTATCATGAAGAAGGAGAGTTCTTTCTTGACTGAATAAAAATGAATCGATTTTGTTTAAAACTGTGCCTACTTCCTGAATCAGCATAAGCTGCACCGGTATAAATACTGTAAACTGATATTATTGCATCCAGGCTATGAGGCTGTTGCTGCTTTAACAAAACAAAAATAGTGGTAGTATAGTGTAGATAAAGCTTTTGTCTTCATATGGCTCTACAAAACTGATTTTTCATTGAATTTCAGCTTGTGGAATGACTTATACCACTGCTAAGGATAGTGGCAGAATGCTATCATATTAAGAATTTCACACTCACTTAATACTTGTAGGTACAAATGACTGCACACAACACTGGAGTGTTTATTTTACAGCTGCCCTAAATAGCAACACACTTTACACTTTGAAAAGACTGTTCATTAGAAAAACTGTTAGTTAATTTTGTCTGATGCAGAACTTTTATGCATGGGTTGGTATCCTGAGTTAACGATCTCTGGAAATATACAACTTTTTAATTTTTTGGTAGTATGTAGACTTGGAGTTACACCCTTAGTTGGTGTAAATAGGTGTAACATCAATAACATCAAGGGATCTATGTAGATTATGCCAACTCAGAATCTAACCTTCTGCTTCTTATTTAGAGTCAACATGCTAGACACATCTACATGAGACGTTTACTGTGGAGCTGCCTAATTAGCTTTGCAGTAAACATCTTCACATCTACACGTGCACTATTAGGGTTCACAAAACTAATAAACTCTGGATAAGTCTAGTACTTGTAAATACCCTTGTGCCCCAGCTAGCTGAGCATCATCTACACATGCACTACTGCACACAAAAAACTCTGGAGCAGGCTAACACATGTAATAAATACTGAGAGCTCTTGAATCCTCAGAAAGGGACAGACTTTACAAAAAGTTTTATTAAGCCCAAATTTGCCTCTCTGGCTACGCAGTTGCATAAAATGATTCCTATAGGATTCACACCCCTCTTCTGAGTGTTGAAGAGCTCTCAGGTCTGGGACTACATTAGTGCAATTCCATGCCTGGAAGCAGAGGAGGTGTGTGAATTCCCATAGGAATCATTTTAAGCAACTGTGCAAATACAAGTTCTAGCCTGCTCTGGAGTTTTTTCGTGTGCAGCAACACACATGTAGACACTGCTCAGCTGCGTGGGGCATGAGGGTGCTTCAGTGTGGCAGCTGTCCACCAGCTAACCCTGCACTGAAGCACCCTCATGCCCCAGCCAGTCCCTTCACAGCAAATTGAACCCAGTCAAAGCAGCCCTAGGCTGCTGCTAGCTGGGGCATCTTTGATTGGGCTCAATGTGCTATGCACAGATAAACTCTAGAGCAATATACTTCAGAGTTTTTTGTTCCTGGGCGCACATTCAGATGGTGTGCCCAGGAGCAAAAAATTCCAGAGCAATAATCCTGAGAGTTTATTCATGCACATTAATTGCATGTGTAGACACTCCCACTAAGGCTCAAATTCAGAGCTAGGTTATCCAGGAGAGCTTCTTGGCTTTAGCCTTAAGCAATCAAAAATCTTAGCTTTAAAAGTTCTGAGTTTATAGTACAAAAATACATGCATTCATTGAAGGACTTCCAGGCCACTCCTTGTTTCCTAGGACAGCTCTTAGAACATGGGAAAGCCATAACTGTACTGCCAGAAACAATCATTAAGCACTTTTTTCCATCAAAGATTCCTAGATCTGCCTGGGAAGGAGTAGCATTTTCATAACATTTCCTGACTTTTATGTTGTGATCACCTTGAGGCATTCATTTTGATATGGTGGTTGAGAGTCACTCTTCAGTCAACCCACAGAGGTTATCTCTTATGTCATTCCCACATTTAGAAACATTTTTTTCATTTTCGGTGAGAATGGAACCTATTGGGTTCTAGAAAAAAATCTCAGTGAGTATTACCTGAAATTCCATACCTTCTCTTAGGCTCATCTTTTACCATGTTCTTACCCAGGGACCCATCTCACAAGAGACCTTTATATCAGTAGGTGGAATTACTTCTGTCCATTGATACAATAGAAATTCAACTGAAATACAGGACCAAAAAAAAAAAAATAGTTCCAATTATTTTCTAATCCAGAAGAAAGAAAGGAATAAAGTATGATTCCTGACTTGAGCAGGCTCAGGGCTTTCACCTGTCAATTCAGGTTCAGGATAATATCATAATTGCCTTCAAAATTCCATTAACAGACCTATAGACTATAGCTAAGAGGAAGCAAATGGTACATCAGCTCAAGGCACGGACTCAAAAGGGACAGTAGAATGATGCTCCCCTCCTCTTGAGTCTTTGCCACATCTGGAGCAGCCCCTATGGCTATAGGAACCCTGCACTGCCTAGCTGCAAGAGCTGTGTGTCAGGACACACCAGGAACAGCTCTGCACCACCCAGCTTTAAAAGCTTGAGTTGGAAAAGCCCTGCATTGCCCAGAAATAGGAGCTGGGTTCAGGGACACAGCAGGAGTGTCCCCATAGCACCTAGCCATAGGAGCAGGGGGCAGGGACATGGCAGGAGCAATGGGGGTTTATGAGACCCTGGGACAGGTATGACCCTCCTATGACTGGTCAGCTCAGGACTGCTTATGTTGTGCCCCAGCACCCAATTCCTACTGCCAGTTGGTGCGGGACTTCATCTGATTTCCAATTCACTTACCACTTCACTTCGTACCACTTGACTTGCTGCATATTTGTCATGCATCATACCAGACTCCCTCTTTGTTTTCTGTGGAATTCACTGAAGTCTGTGTACCTGCCAAATAGGCTGTGTGTGTGTGTATGTTGTATGTGTATGTATATATACATAAACATATTAGAGGTGCATGCTAGGCACGTCTACACAAGACGTTTGCTGTGGAGCTGCCTTAGGCCCCAGTACTGCTGCTTAGCCTGGGCCAGTGGTGCCCCACCTGGCTGTGGCATACAGCTGGTGGGAGCCACTCTGGGTGCTAGGACCATGCAGTGGGCATTCCACACTTATGCCTGAAGGTGGCGGAGTTCCCCGAGCACCTCCCAGCAGGTGGAGTCCCAGGTCTGGCCCCACCTCCTGCAGTGCTGTGAGCTGGCCCAGCCACCTGCCACCTCCTGGTGGCAGCCAGCATGTCTCCCTTTCCATCCATCCCAGTGCGGCTGCCCCCCAATGTCTTGGGACTGGAACTGGGGCTCTTCCTGGGGGAATGGGAACCCCTGGGCTGTGGGTGGACAGAGCTGGCATGGTCCTGGCCAGGAGCTGTGGCACGCTGGAACGGGCTATTGGGCTTCCCCAGGCTTTGTGGGGGCAAGTGTGAACAAGAAGGGATGGAGGGCAGGTGAGTTTGAGGTGCAGGAGTCTCTTGAGGGGCGTGCCAGGGTGCAGGCTGAGGCAAGAGTTCCTTTGTGATTTGGGGAGTGGCTAAGCAGTGACAGGGCTCTGCTGGGGGTGGGGTGTCCTTGCTTGACCAAATGTCTTGCCTCTATATACACTACTCAAAAAACCATAAGTCAGGACAAAAATTATTTTTTGAAATAAAATTAAAATATTTTATAGCAGATGTTTGTTTTTTTAGCATATGGTTAGTTTTTTATCTATAGTTTGTGAAAATGACATCTTCACCATCAATTGTATGTGTGTAGCCCTCAACAGCTCACCAAAACTTGTTAAGTGGCCCTCCAGCTGATTTAATTGCCCACCACTACCCCAACCTAAGTCCTGCCCCATGCGCGACTGGTGCCTCCTGAGTCTGGGGGGGGGGCACCAGATTGCCAACCGGAGGGGGGTCCCCTAGCAGTCAATCACTGTTGGGAGGGGGGGGGGGTCCCCTCGTGGCCAATCGCTCGCTGAGCCCAATATAACCAGTGGTGAAACTGGAAGTGCACTTCCCCTGGCACTTTCAGTTTCACGGCTGGCGTATCCAGGGGGTGCATGGCCAATCTCAGAGTGCATGTGCACCCCTATGTATCACCAATGTCCTGCTCCCTTCTGGTCATCTGTCCCAGCTCTCTTCCACCAGGGCCCAGGTCCTGCTGATTCCTTCATCAGCAACCTTGCATTCTGTGGCCTGCAGCTTCGTTTAAACAGGTGGTTCACACCTGCTGCCTGTTGCAGTCAGGCTTTCTGCAGTCTGCCCTGGCTATGTTCCCCTCTCCTAGTAGCATATGTAGTTGCATGCATGCACACACACATATATATATATACAAGGGCAAATCCAGAGGAGGTGCAGTGGTGCGGCTCTACCCCACTTTTGGACAAGACTGCACTACAGTTGCCTGTGGGGACTTTTTTAAAGTTTCCAAAACACCTAAGAATCCCCGCTTCCCCTTTGTGCTCAAAGGCATGCTCTCCCCTCCTCTTTCCCACCCCTCCTGCCTGCCATTGCTGCTTTCCTCAGTATCCCCAGGGGCAGGGGAAGCTTCAAAGCTGTTCCTGCCTGCTCCAGCCAGGCTATGGGGAGACTGAATTCAGCTGAAAACAGCAACAGTGGTGGCAGCAGTTGAGGGGTGGATCCCCCCATCCTGTCTAGTCCCCTGAGAGCAGGCACGGGGAGAGAGAGCCTCCATTCACTGCCACTGCTGCTGTTCCCAGCTGAGCCCAGCCTCTGTGCTGTCTACCTGGAAAAGGTAGCCCTCCTCCAAAACAGAGAGCAACAGTAGCAAATGGGTGGAGGGAGGAGAGGGGATGGGATGTGCCTTTGAGCATGGAGAGGAAGGGAGGCAGAATTTTTAAATGCTTTGTGGACTTGAAAAAATGCCCCAGAGGCTCTGGCAGCGCTGTCTGTCCACACTGGTGGTTACTGAGGGAGGAAGGAATGCAGCTACCTGTGCCCCTCTTTGCCAAATCCTGGATCCTCCCCTTTGTGTGTGTGTGCATGTGTGTGTGTGCATGCACGTATGCACAGATATATCAGTACAAGTCCTCTCTGAAATTCTCTTATTTCTGAACCGGTTAGGATGCAAAACCAAGTGTTCAGGAAGTTAACAAGTACACAACCTGTTTGTTGTCTGAGCTTTTGAGATCTGTGACGCTTAAACTTTAAAATAAAAACAGTGATCACCCTCATGCTTTCCTCCACATGCAGACATCCTTGGGAGACTGGGCCACCATGAGCATGTTGGGGTGTATGTACTTATCAGCAGCATGATGGAGGAACACATGGAAGTGGTGCAACAATATTATTTGTAGGACACTTGGTGATATACCATGTTTGCCATTCATATCAGTGTTTTATGAATCCCAAATAAAAGCTGTGTCTTAATCCTGCATAGAACAAAGATGGCACTTTTTAGAACTTGTGTACCCAGGCTTTGTCCCACTCTGGATAATGAACTATGGACAGTGCAGTTTACCTCAAGGTTTCTCGGATAGAACAATGACTTCTTTTCATCACACTGCAAAAATAGTTAGATACAAATAAAATGGTAGAAATTAATATAACACTGTACCTGAATAATCAATTGATTAGAGATACTGAACATGCAGACTGAGCACACTACTATTCCATTAGTTAGAAAAGTGATAGGAGGGGAAAGCTGTAGGAACAAACTCGATAACAGATCTTACTAAGTGTCACAGGACTTTGGAGGTATGTTTAGAATAGTACTGGGCCACAATAACTCACTAGCAGTAATGTCTCAAAACACCTCTAGCTACAGAGGATCTGTCCCTCCAGATCTGCTTAATCAGCTATAGCAAACACTTTTGTTTCCCAAACACACCCAGGAATTCTTTGTGCTTGTTGCATGACATCATTTTTCAGGTGTCAGTAGAGCAGGTCGAAGGAGTCTGTATTGTACAGTGCATACTAGTGAGCAAAAATAGAGACCCATAAGGCAGATACGATATCTAAATTTGATGAATTTAACATGTAAGGTTAAATTGTAAGGTAATGTAAGGTAACATTTTCTGTTAAAATATAGCTGTGGTATAAAATACATTTTTTAATTGTGACTACATGTACACACATTTAATTTTTACCAAATATTATTTGTAAAATCAAATAATTTTAGTACGGCAGGGCAAATTCTGGTTTAATTCAGACTAGTACAGCATCAGGAAGTCAACAGAAATGTCTAGAGTAACTAAAAATGTTCCAATAATTTCATTTACAATTCCATATTCCCATATACTTTGTTTGAGGGTGAAGGATGATGTATAGTTGGGAAGGTAAAATTGATTTAGGCTAACTCCTATTATGTTAAGGTTACTTACTGCATATGTTACAGGAATTTTTATGATTTGGGGGCTAAGCTATTTCAGATCACAATAACTTTGTGCTCTTTCTGGATACTGTAGACAAATTATACTATACATTGATTTTCTCAAATGCCCTTTACTTAATATTTTGATTTTATAGTTATCTGTTCACAAGATCACAAAATACCTTTGAAAATGCAAACCAAATGCAATATTTTGATAAAGTTCAATAAATGTAGGTTAGTAAGAATCTTGAAATGATGCTGTTCTATACAGCACTATTCATATCCATATATTGCTGAAATCATCATTTAAAGATCTTTTCAAAAGTGCCAGGAACAATATTATATATGTATTTTTAACCTTTATACAGACAGCAGGAGCACTGTCAACCAAATCTGCATCTCATAACTGGAACCAACACTACTGCATATTGCATAATGAAACATCAGAATAACAATAAGTTACCTTGGCATATGAACAAGTTTTATTTTAAAACCTAGATAAAGTGGAAATTTCAGTTATGTGTGAGTCAACAACTACCTCAGTGATTTGTTAGATATGAAAGTATTTGAATCTCTGAACACATTCATTTCCTAAATATGGACACGGCTTAGATTTCAAGAAAGTACATGTATCTTTTTCACAAGACAGTCCCAAATTGTCATTAATGTTCCTTTGCTTTTCAAGTCGTTTGCAGATTTCAGGGGTGGGATGGTGGGGAATGGCATCCCTCAAAAATTGCACTTATTTCCTTCACATAGGAATTTCACTAAAAAGAGAGCATTTTACGGAAAATTTTACTAAAACATTAGTTGGTATAAAACATTATTTTGCATCTGCAAAATTCTTTTTTTCCAGCAACAAAACCTGGTGAAGACCCAAAGAGGTAGGCACTCACTTGGTAAAACTTTTCAGTAATTTGCTCTCTACACATAAGGCATCCGCTCAAGTCAATGAAAATTTTGCATGAAGTAGAGTAATATAGATTCCTGTTACTGAAGGAGGAGGCTAAAGAACATAAAGTGCAGGAAATGTTCAGAATCTTGATTCTGCATGGGGCTCTACCTAAAGTGTGCCGAGGTTAAGGAAAAATCACAGGCCATTTGCAGCACCCAGCGTCATTTTCATGGTCCTTTTGCAGTGAGCCCCCACCCTCCCCCCCACAACTGGCACATGCAGGGTCATGCCCCGGGGCACAAAAAAGCAGCACAAATATGTGCCACTGCTGTTTGTGCTGCGACAAACACACATTCCTACATGTGTGCATTCATTTGGATGTGCCCCTAAAGTTCAGCTTATGACCAGCTTTGAATTACCTAACTAAAGTGTAGGAGCTATTCCGAATATATAAAAACTTGTATTTCAGAAATAGGATCAGTGTCTGGAGACATGCAGCTGTCTTCCCATTCCTATAATGGAGGCATTTACATGCCTGCAGGTGGTAGATGAAATAGAATTCTGCCCCATGTGTCTTATTTCCCATTTCATAATTGTCACATGAGTTAGAATGATTCATATTTAGCCACTGCTTTCATTTAGGATTATAGGATCATAGGAAAGCCAGGCTGGAAGGGACCTTATAAGGTCATTTAGTCCAGTCCTCTGCTAAAGGCAAGATCATACTAAACTAAACCATCCCAGCCAAGGTTCTAATTTGCTCTCCAAAATCTTCACTACTTCTCTAGGTCAAGAGTGCTCAGCCCCTGACCTGTGGGCCAGATCTGGTCCCCAGCACCATATCATCCATCCCACAGGGCTCCCTATGGATCTTGTAGGGAGTTCCAGGGGCCATGGCCTTGCAAGCTAAATTGGGTCCCAGGGATCTGCACCACCACAGGCTAACTGGGTTTGGGCTGCAGCTGGGCAGAGACATCACGGATCTCTGGGCCTGATCCAGCACACAGGGGCAGCACTGGGCCTGATCTGGCCCATGTACCAGCTCTGTGGTATTCATCTGACCCATGGGGCCAAAACTGAGCACCACTAATCTAGGGTACTTGTTCCATGCTTGACCACCCTCATAGTCACAAAGTTCCTTCTAATCTCCAACCTAAATTTCCTGTGCTGCAGTTTGAAGCCATTGCTCCTGGTCCTGTCCCTTGTAGTCACAGAGAAAAGCCCCTTTCCACCTTCTTTGTAATCACCCTTCAGGTATTGAAGAGTGTTATCAAACCCCTCTCAGTCTGTACTCCACACTAAATAACGTGAACTCTTTCAGTCTTTCCCCATAAGTCATGTTTCCTAGGCCACCAGTCATTTTGGTTGCTGTGCTCTATACTCTTTCCAAACTGTCTACATCCTTCTTGAAGTATGGAATCCAAAACTGGAAGATCCACACAGAAAGTGGTGAGGCCTCACCGCTGCTGAATTGAGCAGAAGAATCAGATGAGCAAGCAAGCTATGGGATATGGGGGGGAGGAGGGGGCTCAGGGGTCCACAGGGGGATTGGAGGGTAGGTGGGTCCACAGGAGGCATTGTGGGGCAGGCAGCATCTCTCGGATGATTGGGAGCATCGCAGGGGATAGAGGGGTCTGTGGGAGGGATGGGGCAGGCAGGGGTCCATGGGGAGGATCAAGAGTATTGGGAGGCAAGTAACATCCACAGGAGGAATCATGGGGGCAAATGGGGTCTGTGAGGGGAACCATGAGGGTAAGTGGGATTTGCGGTGGCATTGGGGAGTCCAGGAGGGTTTGGTGGGATCAGGGGGCATATGGGGTCCATAGGGAGGTTTGGGGGGTAGGGGAGCTCTCTCCCTTCCTGGATCCAGGGGTTATTTTTACCCCCCCATGCCCTCTATCCCCAGATGAACAACCCCCACAATGAACCTTACCCCCCATCCCTCCTGCCCCTTCTCCACCAGGACTTCCTCAGCTCTTGGCATCGGTGAATTCTGATAAAACTGGCACCGGAGCAGCTTGTGGGATGGGGGATTTGGTGGTCTCTGGGAGGGAGCTGGCTGGTCCATGGTTGGATGGGGTTGCCCATCTGTGGATGGGGTGAGGGGGCTAAAAATAGCCTGGTGCCATGGGGTGTGTAGGAAAAGTGCAGTCCCGGGCCTGGGGCCAGTGGCTGGGCTTTCCCAGCCCCGGGGCTCCACTGAGTACTGTACAGAAATTTGGGATAGTTAGGTCAGTCTAAAACTGGCCAACCTGGTCAATGTTAGAGTACCTCGGATGTAGGGTTAACTTGAATCGGGTTGGCCATTTTTAGACCAAGCTAACCTTCTTGGAACTTTTGTACAGGTTATACTTAGATGGATCTAACAAGGGATCTAGGTGTAAGGTCTGCACCTGGGTAAACTAAGATCACATTTTTAACATGATCTAACCTCTCCCTAACCTCCCCGAATGTCTGTATGTAACCTGACACTCCTGTTAATACAACCCAGTATGCTTTTGGCTTTTTTTGCAACAAGAGCATGCTATTGGCTCATATTTGGCTTATGGTCTACTTTAATCTCCAGGTCCTTCTCTGCCATACTGCATCCTAGCTAGTAATTCCCCATTGTATATTTGTGCATACAGTTATTCTGTCAAAAGTACAGAATTTTGCACTTTTCAGGACTTGTCCTTGTTGAATTTAATCTGCTTGTTTGGACCATTCCTCCATTTTATTGAGGTCATTCTGGATCCTAGCCCTATCCTCCAAGGTGTCCTCAATGCCACTCGATTTAGTGTCCTCTGAAACTTCACAAAGTGTGCACTCAATCTCATCATTCAAATTATGGGGAACCTCACTTGATACTTCCTCCCACTAGACACGGAGCCATTGATGACCATGCGTTGAGCAGTTGATGGCTATGTTTTGATCCCACCAGTTGTGTATTCACCTTCCAGTACTTTATCTAATCTGTATTTCCTTCCTTTTCCTGTATTTAGATTCCATAGATGAAATATAAAATTGCTCGGCAAGACTAAGATCACGTGCTTGAATGTATGATAAAAAAGACATACGGGGACAACAGGCTATAAATAGGTTTAGAATAAATCTAAAGAATTGGTATATTTCTAATGAATTTTAGTATAATGATAATATTGGTATAATTATGTGAAGACATCTATATTTTAAAGGATTGCAATATTTAGACCAGTATATACTCTATATTAGGCATACCCAACTCAAACTTTACTGAGGGCCACTTTCAAGGCTTACTTTCCAATGGAGGTCTCTACTAGGGGAATCTGTTTTGGTTGGATGTAGGCCTCAGTATGCAC
The DNA here is from genome assembly GCF_000455745.1 of Alligator sinensis. Taxonomy (NCBI): domain Eukaryota; kingdom Metazoa; phylum Chordata; order Crocodylia; family Alligatoridae; genus Alligator; species Alligator sinensis. The sequence continues at coordinate 2,228,473 of NW_005842031.1, read as the reverse complement.
TTTGTGAGCGAGTGCCCGTCCTGGGTATCCAGTAGTCAGATAACTTCCCCCCAATTCCCGCCTGCCTGCCACGACTTGATCTAAATGAGATTTGTGAAGGGGGAAGTAGTAGTTGTTAGATCCCGGTACCCTGATAATAACCACACGGGTCAGATCTTCAATGTAGGTGCTTTATTAAAGTAAATCAGGCTTTCTTTTCCCTCCCTTGTACTGGGATTGCTCTGTCTTGCCGCAATTCACACAGTCTGCCTTCTTGGGGTGACATAGGGTTACTGGTTAGCTTGATACATAATAACCCGTCCTCAACAAGGCTAATTAACGCCCGTTGGCGGCGGGCACCGGGGTTTCCCCTCTGAGCTGCAGTTTGTGCCGGCTTCTAAGCTCGGCTTCGTCAATTTCCTCTCATGCACTGATCAGCAGTTAACAAGTCAATTAACAGCTGCTTGATGCTGATACCGGGATTCCCCCTCCGACCGCGGCTTGTGCCGGCTTCTAAAGCCCAGCTTCGTCAATTTCGCTTTTTTTCCTTTCTTTCACTTTCCGCAGACTCTGTTTCCCGTTTTTCCTCCAAGGGGAGCCTGGAGTTACTGGGGCTACAGGACCCTGTCAGGGCTTCTCCGCCCTTTTCTCTCTGTCTCCTCTTTTCTCTTTTCCCCCCCCTCGCTTGGGGAATTCCCGTGCTAAGCCCCCTTGGAGCCATGGTTTATCCACGGAGCAGCAGCGCGGGAACCACTCACCGTCGAGGCTGTCTTCTATCGCCGCAGGACGCGAGCAGGGGAAAGACGTCTCAATTTCTCTCAAAATCTCTTATTTCCGTCCTGGAGTATTTCTCCTGATCCCTCTCCGTGAATGCATGCCCGAAGGCGTCTTCGGTAAGTCTCCTCCTCTCTTTTATTATCCCCTTCTGTCTTCGTATTGGCTGCCCGGGTTATTCATCTATTTCCTCATTGTCTTCCTCCCCGGCAGCTGTTCCCCCTCTTTTAGTAACCGCGTCGCAGCTGCGGCGCTGTTACACACTTAATATGCAGTTATACATATTAATTATACATAATATACATTATTTGATCAACATACAGGGAGGACAGAGCATTCACTATTTTCCTTTTCAAAGTGATTTTGTAAACGATGATGGGCCACTAGGATTGCCTTGACAAACCACATATAATCTGAAAGCTGTATGTTGGGTACCTCCTCTCTATATTTTGTGGTGTATACAAAGATAGAGCAATCAAGGTAAATATAACTATCAAGAAAGTGATAAAGAAGTAATGTAAACATTATGCTTAATATATTACTTAAACAAAAATATTCTTGGTAAAATATGTAGGCCTTTGAAAATATGTTAAAGCATATTGAGAATCACATCATTCCTTGAAAGAAATTGCATTCTTGAGTGGATTGCTGTAGAACATTAATGAAGAGATGTGTAGCTATCTGGAAAGGATTGTGATCATCTTAAGACAGTACTTTCTAGCAAGATTATATATTGCCTTGAACTTCATATCAACAAATATTCTAAACTTCATTTGACTTGAACAAATTATGGTAATGAATCATTCATTCTAAATAATGTAGTAAATCCTAATTGATGGCATGGGGCAAACATTTTACATTCCATTATCATTAAATCTGTAATAAAAATGCAAATATATATTTTTATCGATATTTTTCTTTGGGGATTTTCATCACCAGTGGTCTATTGAATAATATAACTTATTATTCACTGTTGGGAAGAAGTAGATAAGACATGAAAAAGTTGTAATCGTATATTTAAAGCTAGTTTATCAGCTATTTATAGTGGTACTAAGGGTGGAATAGAAGGATCTGTGATGAAAAAGAATGAGAAGTATTATATATGTAAAATATAGAACATCTGTACAGATATGAAAAGATAAAGTTGCCTAAAATGAAAGGGTAAAGTTGATAATCTATGTACTTTTTAAATTTATTTATGCTTATATAGAACAAAGAGTTTTCTTATAAAAATGCTTATTTACTCTCATGTAACTGTTCTGAAATCTGTACCTTAAGGACAAAGAAGGTCGCCAATCTCTTCAACTCCTAGTTCTTTGTCAAAAATGGACACAGTTAATGAGGTTTGTTTGGTACAGCACAAATTCTGAGACACAGATAGAGATCCTTTCAATGGAAACAAATTTGTTTGGCTTTACCAGGTTACTTAGCGATTAATAATAGCCTTGAGATGCAGGTCAGAAAGGTCATTGTACCCGCTTGCCAACACAATCTAAAATGTGCAGCTAGCCAGCTCTGCAGGCTCTGAGGCCCCAAAATACTATGCATAAAGTAAAACAGGCTATTTTCCAACTTCTTTTTTCATATTAATAAGCAATTTTCAAGAGAAGGGTGGCAAAATGGGGGCCATGCCACTCTAAGTAATTCATTTATTTTGCAATTTAATCTTATGTTGGAAAAAAATTACACTGCTGCAAAAGCATAGCATGGTGATTTTTAAACGTCAGTATGTTTCATAAGTAACCTTGTATGAAATATTGCATTAGCAGCCTTTAACAGTAAACTGCAAAAAAAATAATATTTCCAGAGATCGAAACAGACCTATACATCTTTCCCTACCTTTAATTTATTTCCTTTTCATTTTGTTTTTGTCTTGTACATTTGGAGGAAAAACATGTATGATTTACTTAACATTTATTCATTTTTTCCAGGTGGTGTGGATTAATATTTTGGTAAAGAAAGCTTGAAAGACTGTAGCATTAAACAAATGTAAAACTGATACATTTTAAATATCTATTTAAGAATGTCTTTTACCTGAGTTTGTAGATTTCAGACATATATTACTATTTCACATTTTTTCACAGATTAATTTTACATTATGGTAATTAAAACATTTAGCATTACAAGGCTGAGGCAAATCCTACAGGCATTTACAAAAGTAACTTGTTTTTCACTTGTAGCCATAAATGCTTAAATACTGGTTTGTTCTGCAAACCAGGCACCAACTGAAATCAGTTGGAGTGTTAACTATAGACTTCACTGGATCTGACCCCAATTTTCATTTTGCTGTTTTATTTCTGGTTTTTGTAACTTTTAAAACAAACTGTACAATTTTCTTCGTTCTTTATTTCATGTAACATACTCAGAAAAAGACTGGAACTTACCCAATTAACCTTTATACAAATCTACATGCATCACTGAGCAAAATTGGTATAATTTATACACAGGTTAATTTGAGCTAGCTGTTTATTAATAACAATAATAACAATTGTTAATCAAGCCAACTTCTTTTACAGGTTCAAAAAATTCCATATACATGCCCTGTGAACAATATAATTGAATAATTCCATATAGGGCATTCATTTACTTCATATTTGTGTGCAGTTTAGGCCCAGGCTTGCCCTATTTTCAAAAATCAGTGGGAAAAGACTACTAAAAAGAAAATCTCTTTCTGTTTTTCCTAACATAGTTTCTCTCAGACTTGTTATTTTGGGAACATGGTTTGACCTTCCCCAGTATTGACTCTTTGGAACCTGTGGATCTTTCAAGAACTATTGGAGCCCCCGAGTCATATGTGTAGAAGGTCCTGCACTTTGACTTTGGTTGAAGGAGCCCTGTGCTATATATTCTTCATTAAACTGCCAGTAATATTCTAGGAGACTCCTCAAGACTGGGGCAGTCTATACTGCCACTAGTGGGAGAAGTGTGGAAAGTTGAGCTATGCGGTTTAATACTGCATGAAGGGATTTCACAAAGTCTTTACCTGTGATTGGTAAAGAAATAGTAAATACCTCTGGATGGAGCTCACCTGTCTCTAGTTCATGACCCAGCTCCTTCCAACCCTAGATTCTCCACCTTGCAGAAGACACAAGGGTCCAGCAATGATGGAAGTGTTAAGTGGACATCATACTTTGATACTTTGATGCTTTGTCAGAGTGTCTGTTCTGATTGCAAATCAGCAATGCATGATTTACTCTTGGGTTACAAACTACAAGTTTAAATGTAAAATATCAGTTTATAATTCTGATGCCCATTTGAAAGGAAGTACCAAGTAAATATACAATCTCTTTACAGAAAGTCAAGGTAAAATGGTTTTGGGAAAAAAGATCATGAATCCCTTCTTATCACTGTATTTAAGTAATGCCATTGAAATCATTCTTAGCGGCTAAACAGACTAGACCGATGGATTACAGCATACATGTTAAACTGCACAACACATAGAGAATAAATCTTTGAATACTTTAATAGTGTCAAATATTACAGTTGCATCTGTATATAATTCAACTATTGTAGTGCTGAATGTAACCAACTCTAACATGCCACTGGTTTCAGCAGACTCCTTAGTGGCTGTTAACAGTACACTGAATGCCTTGAAGAACCAGCTGTCAAAGAGTTAAAAAAAGGTCTTGGTTAGCCTCTTATTGAGCTTTGTACATAAATAACAAAGAATTGTTTTATTGCAGAAAAGAACTTGAGGAGTTTGCAGAGATGAAAGAGAAAGAAAAAGAGAAGAAAGACTTAGAAAGAAAAGAAAAGAAAAAGGATCACCAAGCCCGAAAGATGCATTACCTCCTCAGCACTGAGCAGGTTGGTATACCTGTCCCTGACAGCTCATGCAAACCACTTGGGCCCCCAGCCTGACAGAGATAAACTAGCAGGCTGAATGGGACATGACTTGTTGAAAAGATATCACAAAGACACTACTTCGAGTTCAATTTAGTGCTTTTCTATAGGCGAGGGCAGGTACCATGACTACTCTGTGACAGCGGCTTCATAGAGGCAGAATCAGCGCAGCTGGCAGAAAGAGTCCAAGTCAGCAGTTTGATCTGCCGCTGTGATAACACAACACGAAGGGCATAACCTCGCTTTAAAAACTCATTTTGACTGGCTTATTGTTGTGTTGTTGCACTTGTCAAGAACTAACAAGTTATTAAGCTGAGGAGGGGTTCCATTTTTTCTTTTTTAATTGAGTTAATGCTTGGATTGATACTGTGTTCTTCTGCTGTATTTTAGAATAGATTGTAAATATAGGGTTTCAACTAAAGTTATTCACAGAACTGCTGGAATCAGCACATTTAATGTGATTATTTTCACATGGACATGCCTCTTAAATTTTGAATATTTACTGATTAGTTCGTTTGCATCGAGAAAGGTTCTAGACATTTTTTCTAACCTTCCTATAGAATTTCCCTGGCACAAAGCTGAATTGGTACTAATCAGTTGAGATCTTTCACAGCAAAACAGAGCTGGTTGCCCTTTGTTATTTCCTATCTGTGTACTTAAGTACAAAAGTACTTCCGTTTCTGTGAACTTTTGGTGCATGGTTATTCTTCATATTAATATTGTCTTGACATGAAAACCAGGGTTTTCAGGCATAAACAAATATTTGTTACATATTAGTTCATATTGTTCACAACTCATTGTTATTTTTTGTTCTGTTTAGAAAGTATGAGTCATCTAATCAGGGAGCAACACTAATACCATGTGACTTAACAGATGCAAATTCAATCCTATTCTCTGTTTACAAATCATTGGGTATTCCTACAGGAGATGCTTTACAGTGCAGTAGCACTGTTTACTGCACAGTAAGCATGCATCTGTCTACATGCACACATGCTTACTGCCCAGTAAACTTCATTACTTGTGTGTAAATATGCTACCTGCAAATGCAAGTATCAAATTTATTTGCAAGAAGTTACTGCACAGTAACGTATGTGTAGATGCCAACCAAGAGCAAATTTGTTCCCAGTCAGTCCTGCCACTAGGGGGCCAGCCTCACTACAGTCTCAGGGCCCTGGTACTGGGAGCCTCTCCTGTCCCAGGGCTGGCTGCCTCTATGGCAGCCCCAGTCACAAGCCCTTAAAAGCCTGCAGGCATTTTGAGCCCTGGGGCACACGTGCAAGGAGCCTGGGGTGACTGCTGGCCTCTGCCCCCGCTGCACAGGCCACAGGCTACCTGTAGCAGCCTGTCATCACCACCAGGCCACTGCAAGGCCTCACTATCCAGGCCTGCAGGGTGCTTCAGGTTCCTGCCAGGCCTGCCAGCCTCCCAGGCCCAGTTGCAGCTCCTGGCCACTGGGGTCAGGTCCAGGGGGCCACTGGGGCCAACCCCCAGCAGCCTTCCCAGCCCCTGCAGGTGCTGTGGAGTATCGCCTCACCACACAGCTAATAGTTCCATGCCATGCCCCTGTTCTGGGTGCTGCAAGCAACTGCCCAGGCTCAGCAGCACAAGAACAGCCATGCTGAGGCCTGGAGAGCCTGCGCAGGGGCTCCAACACCATCATTGCTGATGCCACAGTGGGTTACCAGCACTGACCACAACCATTGGTTGGGAAGCGCCCACAATCCATGCCCTTTATGTGGCATCTGACTGACATCCTTGCACCCCAGTACCCAGGCCACAGCCATGCTGTGTAATGCAGCACGGGTGGCCAGCCTGAGGCCCTGCTCTGGCCTGGCACTTGCAGTGTTGTGTCACCAGTGGAGGGCCCCTTGGGCTGCCAGCAGCCCATTTCACCGAGCTCTCTACCACCAGCTTCTACCAGCAGCTTGGGGAGCCCAGGCTAGCGCCTGCCCCAACAGCTCCAGGACCTCAGCCCCAGCCATAAGGTACAGCCGGTCATGTCACCACCAGGGTCCAGCAGTACCATCTCCTCCCTGGTGGGGGGGCACCCATTTGCTGCACCCCTCCAACTGACAAGTCCACCAGAAGCCTCACACCATTGCTGCCAGCAGGGACTGACTGGAGCCACTGGGCATGCCAGCCCCACCCACATGGTAAGCTCTGAACTGGGGGGAGGGCCTGCCCGGCTGACTTACCATGGTCCCTGGGTACCTGTGCATACACGACCCCTGATCTGAGGTTGGGCAGTGCACAGACTCAAAGTACAGAGTATCTTATCTCAGAAATGTTGCAAACTCTCACAAATAGTTTCTTTCTCTTGGCTCTGCAGGCCCTGCAGCTGCATGCAGGGGAGAAACTGCAGCTGGCAGTGTATGGCCTCAGGGCTGCTGCTGCCATCCATGGCTGGGACCCTATGAATGCACCAGCTCCACAGGAAGAGGACCCAGGATTGGATCCTTCTTCTGGACTGGCTGATGACAGCCGTGGAGGACTGGCTTGCAGATGTGCAGGCACAGCAGGTAGAGGACACTGCCCATGAGGACGCACAGGACCAGGTGGACTGGGAATTCAGTGCATAGTGCCTGGCCCTGGAGCAGGAGCATGTGGAGGCCCTGTGGTAGCAGGCTGCACTTATGGGCAGGGCATTGTAGGATGCTGGGTGCTAGACACCATCCTGGCCCTGGCAGTTGCCTTGCTGTTGCCCACTGCACTGTCCTTAACCGTAGCCCCATCTGGCCCCTTGCAGCTGGCTGTCACCCAGCAGCAGGCCCTCTCATGGGCCTGGACAGAGGTCCAGTGCCACCTCCACCAGCCAGAAGCCCCTACCTCAACCCCCATCCTGGGTCCCCCACCACCCAGCCCCCGCACCTGGACCCAGCACCGCCGCTTGCCCTTGCCCTGGAGCTGCCAGCAACAGGGCCAGGACCACACACCAGCCCTGCTGGCCCTGGCTACTGGCTGCAAGAGGGGGAGCCACCTGTGCTGGGGGACTAGTAGCCACCATTGCCCCTGGGTGAGCCCCCACCTGCCAGGCTCGCTGTAGTGTGCACACCCATGGGAGCATAGCAAGAGGCCAGGGTGCTGGCCACCTGTCCCTCAGCTCCACTCCCTAGATTTCCTTACCCCATGCCCCCCCCCCCAAATGAGGGCACACACAAACTACACTGCAAATAGTTTGCATGGAAAAGAGGGTGTTTTATTGTTGGTAAGTGGGGTGGAGGGTGAAGGGGCTCTGTTGCTGGGGATGGAATGGGGAGTGGGGCTCTGTTGGGGAGGGAGAGGGGAAGGGTGTGAGTGTTGTGAGGGCCATCAAGTGTTTTCCTGAGAACTGTCTGCAGGGAGTGTGGTGCTGGGGATGGACAATGGGGCAGGGGGGTCTGTGAGCAGCTATCTAGGTGGGCTTAAGTGGGGAGTGCAGGGGGAGATGGTCAGTCAGCATGTCTTGCACCCAGTGGCCTGGTCCCCACTAGCAGGTGTGCGGATCATTCAGGGCCTTGTTTGGGGGCAGGGACTGCCGCTGTTGTTGGCACCATAGCTAGTGCTCCCACTGTCAGGCATCCTCTGCCTGCTGTGCCTCCCCCACCACCCAGGCGTCATGAAACAGCTCCTCCAAGGCCTCGCAGATATTATGCAGCACATATGTTGGCCTTGGCAAACTTGAGATGGGCAGTGAGGGTGCACTAGCATCCCTTGAGGTGGCTGAAGTCAAACTCCACCAGGCACCTGTTGAAGTGGGCCTGGCAGGGGTCCAGCTGGCTGGTGTGGGGCTGCATGAGCCAGGAGAGGAGCAAGTAGATGGGTCCCTGATGAGGAGGGGCAGGACCACCATAGTGCCCAGCTGGAGGTCTGGCACCTCTGCTACAAAGCTTATTCTCTGCACCAGGGCTGGCAGGGTGGAGTTCCTGAAGACGTGGGCATCAAGGGCACTTCCCACTCAGTCAATGCTTATATTAGTGAAGGCACTGCGATGGTCGATGACAGCCTCGAGCACAATGATGTGGAAGCCCCACTGGCTGTAGTAGGGGCAGTCACTGTGGGGCAGGTAGGTGATGGGGTTGTATATCCTGTCCAGGGCCCAATGTACTGGGGGATTTCCAGGTCATGGAGCCCTGCCACCACTGCTAGGGAGTCATGCACGTGGAGCATGGTGTGCCTCAGCATGTCCGGAGGGCACTGCACACTTCCAGGACAGCCTCTCCAGTGGTGGCCTTGCCCACACCATAGAGGTGGCCCACCTAACAGAGGCTGCCGGGGGTGGCCAGCTTCATCAGGGCCATGGGCAGCTGATTGTCTGTGGGAAGGGGCTGCCACATGGTGGTGTCCTGCCACTCCAGGTTTGGGCAGAGATACTCCAGGAGGTCTAGGAAGGTGGCTCATGTCATGTGGAACACCTCCAGCCACTGCTCATTGTCCCAGGTGGCCTGGATGATGTGCAGCCACAAGTCCTTGTTGGCACAGTGTACCCAGAGGTGGCAGGGCTGGAGGGCCAGGAGGACATGGATGGCCCAAATGGTGGCAACCAGGAACACATCGGCAGCATCCCTGCTGGGGTTTAGCCAGCAGGACAAGGTCCAGCAGTGGCCCTGGATTGGTGTGGTGTGGCCAGGAAGGTGGTTGCTGCATATGAAGGAGTCAGCAGGACCCAAGCAGCCATGAGCCGGCCAGCAGTCGTCGCGGTGGTCCAGCAGGGCCAGCATGGTGGCCAGCTCGAGCCCAAGGTGCTGGGCATTGCTGCCAGGGGCAGGGACAGGAGCTGGAGCAACCATACTGTGGGGAGGCAGAGGCTGTGGCTAAACACCAGTCGCATTCTGCCCCTGTGCTCTGCACACTACTCCTGGCCTGGGAGCAGGGAGTAGGACTGCCTTTTTAAGATGGGCTGTGGCTGCAAACAGCTGTGGCCAGCACCTCTAGCTTTCCCTGGTGGCCAGTAGAGGCCCATTGCAGGGCCTCAGGAAGCAGGAGCAGTTTGCTACCACTAGCAGCAAATCTGCTCCTGCTTCCCTGCATGTGTAGACGCCTGCTCAGAAGCATTTACTCATGAGTAATTTATTTGAGAGTAAATGGCTCCGGCTTCAAATGCAAATGTAGACACACCCATTTATGATCAACCCATACTTTGAGACTTGTTTGTAATAGGTATAGATAAATATGAAAAATAGATATAAGTTAACTACTGTATTTAGTTACTAAATCAGTAAAAATTAAGATCTGCTCATGTACAATTTGCAAACAGAAGAAAAAGCTAAGTTAGTAACTTATTATTTATAGTGCATAAATTGACCATCTGTAGAAACAGCACATTACGAATATTCTTTGTAGAACAATTGTTTACCTGTATTCTTTAACAGTAAAAAAAATGGGGAAGAAATCTTATAATAGTTCCATTATATTAAGTAGATACCTCATACAAAAATAGCAGATATAGAAAGAACTAATAAAGCATGGTTAATGTGCATACATTTTCTATTTGTAGTATCTAAAAATACATTTTTGAATGTTTAGCATTCTTTAGATGGCTAGAAAAATGAATTTACTGGTCTCAGTTACAGTAGCTTTGATTCACCGACAGTAATGCCAGGTTAGCAAACAACATTCTATTTCAGTAGTAAACTTGCACATCTCAGAAGGTTGTATACTAACGGAGGGTAGAAATGAGTATTATGATCTCGTGGGTTTGGGTTTCTGATTTTACAAAGTCAATACTTAACTTTTTGCAAAACAAAAATGGATCCTGTTTTATCTTATTTAGAGGATTCATGTATTACATGACTGAGTTTACAATATCTGCAGAATGCATCCCTTGACATAAAATTGTATTCTAGAAGTTCATCTTTCTTTTTTAATTATGTTTCTAACTCTTACAGTTATAGAGTTAACTTTGATGTAGGAATGAGTATAAACTAATGCAGTGACACAAGCCCAGGTTGTTCACAGAGGCCGATAAAATAGCCTAGAAAAATATGAACTGCCCCATTTATGTCAGCAAGGCTATGTCAGCTCCACAGTTCTGTGACCACAGAATTTGGTATTTTTCTTAGATATAAAGTAAATCATCCTGTTTTTGTGGCAGAATTTGCTATTTTGCTATAAACCTGTGCATTTTACTTTCTATTTCCTTGCCTTCTGACCTGTCTGCAGCTGCATCTTGCTCTCTAGCTTTCTGCTGATATGATGGTTAACTGAAATATAACCAGTATGGCCACTTCCTAGCTCAATGAAGTCAAACATTAGTGTGACGATGACAAGTCAAAGCAGGACTTCGACATGTAGCCAAGGAGCATGGGGAACCAAAAATACAGGCTGATGAGCTGGGTTTTCTGGAGAATGTATCAACTGAAGCCCAGGAGCTGTAGAGAAGAGCTGCTCTGCTAAGAAAAACCTAACTTTAAACGCCTTCCTTTCCTGTCACATGTGGTAGGAGAAGAGTAGTGCTGGGGTAATGTTGTTGCCATGATGTTCCAAGAACTGGCAAAAACAAGAATTCTTGAATATGAATATGACTTGAACTTTTTAGTTCCTTTTTATATTGAAATCCCAATTTCTGATGTAGAGTAAAAGGATTTATCATTAAAGGTTACAGACACTAAAAACTTTCTGCTGCTATTGTTTCCACAGCATATTATATAGATTTTAACAGAGTAGATTTAGATGTAGAATTCAAGCAAGATACATTATTTTTTTTTTGGATTTTTATGATTAGGAAGTCTCACATATAAAGATTAACATTTATAGCCTAAAAAGGGCTATCATAGTGGACTTGGCCATCAGTATTCTGTGGGTAATTCAGGACTTCAGCCTCAGTGGGCCCATCTACACGTGTGCTTTACTGCTGAGTAGACTAATTCACTCTGCTGTAAAGCATTACAGTCTTCAGAATACTTATGTGAGCTGCAACGTATGTGGAGACTGACTGGGGCTGGCTGGGGCACAAGGGTGCTACAGTGTGGGAGTTGCCTGCCGGCTAGCCCCACACTAGCTCCCTAGTGCCCCAGCTAGCCCCTCTGATTCCTGATACCAGTACCTGAAGCCCAAGGTTGACCCCCAGGCCTCCTGCTCCAGGTCAACCACTCCCAGGTGCAGTGTCTTCATGTGTGCCTGAGATAGCCCCAGCTTGAATTGCTGGGAGAAGCTAACTCTGGAGCAAACTGCACATTAATAGCACATGTAGATGCATGCAATTAGATGTAACTGAAGCTGATACTTTTCCTTATGTCCTGCAGCAGAAATATTAACATTGACTGCTTGTTTGACTGCAATAAGTTGAATACTGGAGAAGTATGTACCCTAGCTGCTTAGAAGCCCAACAATTACATTTTTACAAAGTCTACAAATAAATGTAGTGTATAATACAGTGGAACACTTTTGCCTAGCTTGTGTCATGTTTGGAATAAATGGAACAAGTATCAATACATCCAGTGAAAGCTCTTAACAGTATATTGTATTGTGATAAACTATGTTGCCTTAGGGATTTGCAAAAAAAATAGTTATTTTCTAATGCTGCTTGTACAAATATATGATGTTTACACACATATTTTAACACAGATAGGATATACACGATTGCTTAAGCCATATAACAATGTTTGAATTTCCAGACTTCGATGATTGTATTAATTTAAGAGGTAGAGTACCTTTTGTACATATATATCACTGAAAGAAAGCTAAACAAGTCAGTATATTTTCATAATCAATATTTACTAGCAGTAATAGGGTTAATTTCTTGTCACCGACTTAATCAACTGTTCTTCCCTGAAAGTTCTGTTTGCAATGCATTCCACTAACTTCAAAACATGAATAAGTGTTACTGTCTTAGAAAATAAATCATGCCTATGGTGTATTTTTCTTTCTGCATTGTTGATATTACCCAGGGATCACAAATGCAACCCAAACTTTTGTAACTATTAGAGGAAGTCTAAAAAAAAGAAAGATTTTTTAAGTTGAAACTGGATGCATCTACATGAGATGCTTATTCTGCATTGACCTAATAACACTGAGCAGTAGCAGGTCATGGCAAAAACTGTGCTAATAGCCTGCTGCAGAGTGTTATTAGGCTAATGTGCAGTAAGCATCACTAAATAACCATGCTCCAACACTACTGCACAATAACTTTATGTACTGCACATTTAGTTTACTACTTCCTTAGTAAAGCACTAACTAAATAAATGTGCAGTATCTAAGGCACACTAATGAACATGTAGACGTGCCCACTGAGTCACAAAATGTTTGGAGCCATAAAAAATGAGCTCTCAAATTTTATGCTTATTAAATATTGAGCTTTTAATTCAATTTTATATGTCAGTAGCTTCAGTAACTAGTCAAGTAACAGCTAACTATATGAGTGTTCTTTGTTCAATGAAAATTCATTCTACATGATTCCTATAATTATGAAGAAACCTACTATAGAGTCCATGTCTTTCTTATAGCTAATATATTATGTTGTCTGCTCCACCTACTGGTTGCTTTTTGCAAAGGATTCTATTATGGAATATAAAAAGAAATACCTCTAACAAAAGTCGATATTATTAGCCTACTAATTTAAATTCTAGTAGAAAAAATGAAGCCCTCTAATTTGGATTTTAAAAAGTGTATTTTATTTTATGCCCCAAAATACTTTGATCATCTGTGCCTAAATTAACAAGATAGTAAATGCTATATTTGATGATGAACAAGAAACCTTAAAGAATTGCAAGGCACTAAATTGTATTACATTTGTAACCAGAACTCTGCCTTTCTTCATAGTTAGTGTGTGTAGTGATCTGAAGTGAAAATATAAGAAGTCTATATTATGTTATTTTCTTATTCATCACTTTATACAAATATTATTTGCTTATCTTTATATTAATAAACCTCTCCATAAGTGCACAGGTTGTACCTTATCTCACCCTTTTCATATTAGTAAGAAAAGGTTATATTTATATGAGGGGCCACAATCTTGTGAAGTGCTTCCCAGTTGTAGCTGACTTTAAAGTAAATGGAAGATGAAAGCACACTGGATACCTGGAAAGACACATCCAATGCCTCATAGGATTAGGTTTGAAAACTTGATGGGACAAGGAATTGAATGCCTCAATCACTGTATGAGTCTAATAGTTCAACTTCCCAATCCTGTAACTACTTTGGGACACAATAGTAGTTAGAGTCAGGCTCTTCTTCTAGGTATACAATAGACCTAATCTAGGCTCCCGGATTCTAGCAAGAATAATAAAATATGTCTTTAGTTATCTGTGAATGAACAAAGAAAAAGAAGAAACAGCTAACAAGTAGCTATGAATATTTTCTTCAAAGTGCCAAAAGCTAAATTTGCTTTCAGCTATTAAAAACCTGAGGAGTACTCTTGGAACTGTGGCCCTTGCCTCTGGTATTTTGAATATATATAGAGCCCATGAATTCATGATTCAACTGACTAAAGGACTTAAATCCATCTTTGGTTCTAAACCCAGACTGTTCTTTTCTGATATCCCCAAAGTTGGAATCAGCCTGGATGTTATCAGTAGTTCCATTAGATCCTCGGTTACATGCAAATACAAAATCACTTGCATATTACTGAGACACTTTGATTTGAAGAAGATTAGATCATCCTATTCTTCAAGGCCTCTTCAGGGGGATTTTGGTTCAAGTACAGGACATTTTGTCAGACTGTTTCCTGCCTCAAAATCTTTTTGGGGCACTTTTCATTGTCTGAGTATTGAACCCTTTAAGTTTTGGACCTTACACTCTTCCTTCTCTTACTTCTGTTACATCCAGAGAAGAGGTAACCTCAGGGGAGGATGCTAAGAGATTTGTGACCCCATCACCAACCAGCCCTAAGTCCGAACTCCTTAGAAGACCAAAAAGTTTTACAGATTGTAGTATCTCTCATTTTGTCAGAAGATACAGCCCTCCAAAATGCCGTAATCCTTTTCCCTGATGATACTGCTGAATGTCTCTTCCATTCCTTTGAGTGACAGGCTCTTCAAAACCTACTTAGTAAGGTGAAGATCTCTCTTGACATCCTTTGGAAGCCTCACACTTAAAAAGTGAATTCTCACAAAATCCTTAATAACTTGGAGCCATAAGCTAAAAAAAAAAAATGGTAACGTTCCCAATTAGTGACTGTTGGCTAAAGCTTGTCAAAAAGGTGTAGAATCATTCTGCCTCACATTTTCTGCCTCAGGGAAGTTAAATTCCAACTATCAAACACTGAGAGAGAAACTTGATTTTTTTTTTTTTTTTTTTTTGCTCTTACTCTAAACATTTTAAAGATTTCAGCCGTGGCTAAAAATCTAATCTGGGGAAGGTAGCTTCCTTTTCTGGGAACAAGAAAAATAAACATTTTACAGTTTTTGAAAGGACAGCTCACTCTTCAGCAGATTTTGACTTTACTTTCTTCCTATTGCCATGATGTAAGGTAAGATACACATTGTCTTCATGGTTCAGGATGTCTTCATGGTTCAGGATGTCTTCAGTACTTTCCTGAAGACAGAAACATAAGGTATGGAGTTCTTTGAGGTACATCAAGAAGTGTCTGTTAGGGCATTAAAAAAAATCTCTGATGTAGTTGCTAAATCTCCAGAATAACTGTCACTTTGCAGGGAAACTCTTAGGTTCAGCCTTCATGTCCTTCATGGCCAAGGTTATTGTCTTGTACATTAACGGCTCAGAGCTGTGCAACTAACTAACTGGTGAAGGCCACATTTTGCAGGTCAGATTAGAGGGTCATAACGGCAGCTCCTTTTAGGCTTAACATCTATAAAATCTAGGCAGTTTTGTTGGTAAACTATTAATAACAAGGAAAGGTTACTCTGTGGACTGGCAAAGCTATTATAGTTTTTAGCAACTGTTTGATTGTGTCACAATCCACTTATGCTATCAGTGTTTAAACGTACTTAGTTAGTTTATATCGGGCTTGTTCATGTGCTATGCAAGACCTGAGAGGATAGCTGTCTCACACCTAGTGCTGTAGATCAGCAGTTAGCACGCATGGGCTGAATCTGGCCTAGGAAGGTCTGATCTAGCTCAGAGGATTGGTGGCAGGGAGGATTCCCTATACTTACCCTTACTGCAGAGGGGCTCAGGATCAGCAGCAAGCCCAGGCAGCAGGCCACTCTAGGGATGGACACTTGGGCATTCAAAAAGCCTGAGCCTGAATTGATTCAATTTTTGTGGGTTAGTCTAACCTGGCTAGGCTGAACCGGTTTGTAACCCACAGAGACATCCCAGAAATGCAGTCACATGCCTGCAATGGCTCAGGCTAGAAGACGAGGAGTGCTAGAGCAGCCCTCCCTTCCCTTTTGCAGGGAGCTGAGCGGGGCATGGCCAGGCCCCAGCAGGATGCTGTGATTAGGGAGGGGTCCCCCCCCCTTGATAACAGCATTTATCAGCTCTGTTATTAGCATTTAATACCCCATCAGAAAACCTAGCCTTGCTCATTATAAGCTCTTCTTAAACAGCTTTTTGCAAAGGAAGGAATGCAGGGACATTACTATCTGAGCTTGTAATTACCTCCAAAAAGCCCTAAGCAGACACTGCCCTATCTGCCTTACACAGCATTAGCTAGCATATCACATGCTGGCTACAGTCTGCTGTGGGAGAGATGAGGAAGGGATGTCTGCTTAAGAAGAGAGTGGTGGAGGCGTGGGCAGGTCCCATAGGGAAGAGCAGAGGGGAGGGGCCAGCTCTGCTGGGGAGCAGAGAGCCCTGCCCAGCCCAGAGAGCATGCTGGGATGCTGGGGGTGTCTTGTTTAGCTTAAACCAGCAAAGGGTCTGGGAAAGACATTGCATAAACCAGTTTGATCCAAATCAGTTAAGTCTGATACTACATTCAACCAGGTTGATCTCAAACTGGTTTCAGCCATTTTCAGACTGGTTTATGTGTACTGAATATCTGTTTTGTTACAGGTTTAAACCAGTTTCTGATCACTTAACCCAGTTTATGTGTAATGTCTGTCCATAACCTTGCAGTTCACGGCAGAGGGCCAGGCTGCAAAAAGTGGCCTGTGGTGACAAAATATTGCCAGCACTTGCTCTAGATGATGCCTTCAGTTTGGAATTGAATGTTTATTTAGAAAACACTGGATTTGGAAGGGATTTCATTTAAATTTAGAGGTTTGGAAGCATGCCATATTGATTCCTTTCCCACTTTTTACATATTTGGCTTGTATTTGTCTGTATTTTCTCCCCTTAATAGCACACAGTGGAAGAGAGCATTAGAGAGTTTCAGGAAAGAGATTTCTGAGGACGTACAAGAATATTATTATTAAGTAAATGGGAGAAAAAAAGGTGGTGTTCTAGTTTCCATCTCTAATTTTTAGGAAGCAAATTCTT